>NW_028276069.1:0-299849 GCF_052056855.1 Sturnus vulgaris
TGCTCGCAAGCGGCTTCGTTCTTCGCCTTCTGCCGTCCGGCGAGAAGCTGAACTACAGCGGTCAGTTGCAGCTCTGCCCAACAGCGTGTTCTCAGTTCTGCGGGCAAGCACGCCCTCTTTGCTTGGCCCCGAGTGCAAAGTCCCGAGCGAGCACTCGACTCAGTGCAATGCACCCGGAAGGACGCTTCTCGCTCGTCTTTCAAGGAGCGATTCCTAACAGCAGAAGCAGCAGAGGCACAAACTGCATGACGAGAAGGGACAACGTAGAAGCTACGGTCTCTTTCCTGGCGCATTTTCGCGTGTGCGATACTTCCTCCGGGTCTTCGGGCCTTGGCGAAGCCCTGTGTACTGCGAGCGCTGCTACTCGCAAGCTTGAGAAGGACCGTGGAGCTAGCGGCGAATTCGGAGAGGCTCTTCGCTGCACTGCGCCGCTCGCAAGCGCTTCGTTCTTCGCCTTCTGCCGTCCGGGCGAGGAGCTGAACTCCAGCGGTCAGTTGCAGCTCTGCCCAAACAGCGTGTTCTCAGTTCTGCGGGCAAGCACGCCCTCTTGCCTGGCCCCGAGAGCAAAGTTCCCGAGCGAGCACTCGACTCAGTGCAATGCACCGAAGGACGCTCTCGCTCGTCTTTTCAAGGAGCGGATTACCTACAGCAGAAGCAGCAGAGGCACAAACTGCATGACGAGAAGGGACAACGTAGAACACGTCTCTGTCCTGGCGCATTTTCGTGTGCGATACTTCCCTCCGGGTCGTTCGGGCCTTGCGAAGCCCTGTGTACTGCGAGCGCTGCTACTCGCAGCTGAGAAGGACCGTGGAGCTAGCGGCGAATTCGGAGAGCCTCTTCGCTGCACTGCGCCGCTCGCAAGCGGCTTCGTTCTTCGCCTTCTGCCGTCCGCGAGAGCCTGAACTCCAGCGGTCAAGTTTGCAGCTCTGCCCAACAGCGTGTTCTCAGTTCTGCGGGGCAAGCACGCCCTCTTGCCTTGGCCCCGAGAGCAAAGTCCCCGAGCGAGCACTCGACTCAGTGCAATGCACCCGGAAGGACGCTCTCGCTCGCCTTTCAAGGATGCGATTCCTCACAGCAGAAGCAGCAGAGGCACAACTGCATGACGAGAAGGGACAACGTAGAACACGTCTCTGTCCTGGCGCATTTTCGTGTGCGATACTTCCCTCCGGGTCTTCGGGCCTTGCGAAGCCCTGTGTACTGCGAGCGCTGCTACTCGCAGCTGAGAAGGACCGTGGTGGAGCTAGCGGCGAATTCGGAGAGCTCTTCGCTGGCCACTGCGCCGCTCGGCAAGCGGCTTCGTTCTTCGCCTTCTGCCGTCCGGCGAGAGCTGAACTCCCAGCGGATCAGTTGCAGCTCTGCCAACAGGCGTGTTCTCAGTTCTGCGGCAAGCACGCCTCTTGCCTTGGCCCCGAGAGCAAAGGCCCCGAGCGAGCACTCGACTCAGTGCAATGCACCGGAAGGACGCTCTCTGCTCGCCTTTCAAGAGCGATTACCTAACAGGCAGAAGCAGCCAGAGGCACAAACTGCATGACGAGAAGGGACACGTAGAAACACGGTCTCTGTCCTGGCGGCATTTTTCGTGTGCGATACTTCCCTCCGGGTCTTCGGGCCTTGCGAAGCCCTGTGTACTGCGAGCGCTGCTACTCGCAGCTGAGAAGGGAACCGTGGAGCTAGCGGCGAATTCGGAGAGCTCTTCGCTGCACTGCGCCGCTCGCAAGCGGCTTCGTTCTTCGCCTTCTGCCGTCCGGCGAGAGCTGAACTCCAGCGGTCAGTTGCAGCTCTGCCCAACAGCGTGTTCTCAGTTCTGCGGCAAGCACGCCCTCTTGCCTTGGCCCCGGAGAGCAAAGTCCCGAGCGAGCACTCGGACTCAGTGCAATGCACCCGGAAGGAACGCTCTCGCTCGCCTTTCAAGGAGCGATTCCTAACAGCAGAAGCAGCAGAGGCACAAACTGCATGACGAGATGGACAACGTAGAAGCACGTCTCTGTCCTGGCGCATTTTCGTGTGCGATACTTCCTCCGGGTCTTCGGGGCCTTGCGATAGCCCTGTGTACTGCGAGCGCTGCTACTCGCAGCTGAGAAGGACCGTGGAGCTAGCGCGCGAATTCGGAGAGCTCTTCGCTGCACTGCGCCGCTCGCAAGCGGCTTCGTTCTTCGCCTTCTGCCGTCCGGCGAGAGCTGAACTCCAGCGGTCAGTTGCAGCTCTGCCCAACAGCGTGGTTCTCAGTTTCTGCGGGCAAGCACGCCCTCTTGCCTTGGCCCCGAGTGCAAAGTCCCGAAGCGGAGCACTCGACTCAGTGCAATGCACCCGGAAGGACGCTCTCGCTCGCCTTTCAAGGAGCGATTCCTAACAGCAGAAGCAGCAGAGCACAAACTGCATGACGAGAAGGGACAACGTAGATCACGTTCTCTCGTCCTGGCGCATTTCCGTGTGCGATACTTCCCTCCGGGTCTTCGGGCCTTGCGAAGCCCTGTGTACTGCGAGCGCTGCTACTCGCAGCTGAGAAGGACGTGGAGCTAGCGGCGAATTCGGGAGAGCTCTTCGCTGCACTGCGCCGCTCGCAAGCGCTTCGTTCTTCGCCTTCTGCCGTCGGCGAGAGCTGAACTCCAGCGGTCAGTTGCAGCTCTGCCCAACAGCGTGTTCTCAGTTCTGCGGGGCAAGCACGCCCCTCTTGCCTTGGCCCGAGAGCAAAGTCCCGAGCGAGGCACTCGACTCTGTGCTATGCACCCGGAGAGACGCTCTCGCTCGCCTTTCAAGGAGCGATTCCTAACAGCAGAAGCAGCAGAGGCACAAACTGCATGACGGAGAAGGGACAACGTAGAACACTCTCTGTCCTGGCGCATTTTCCGTGTGCGATACTTCCCTCCGGGGTCTTCGGCCTTGCGAAGCCCTGTGTACTGCAGAGCGCTGCTACTCGCAGCTGAGAAGGACCGTGGAGCTAGCGGCGAATTCGGAGAGCTCTTCGCTGCACTGCGCCGCTCGCAAGCGGCTTCGTTCTTCGCTCTTCTGCCGTCCGGCGAGAGCTGAACTCCAGCGGTCAGTTGCAGCTCTGCCCAACAGCGTGTTCTCAGTTCTGCGGGCAAGCACGCCCTCTTGCCTTGGCCCCGAGAGCAAGGGCCCGAGCGAGCACTCGACTCAGTGCAATGCACCCGGAAGACGCTCTCAGCTCGTCTTTCAGGAGCGATTCCTAACAGCAGAAGCAGCAGAGGGCACAAACTGCATGACGATGAAGGGACAACGTAGAGAACACGTCTCTGTCCTGGCGCATTTTCGTGTGCGATACTTCCCTCCGGGTCTTCGGGCCTTGCGAAGCCCTGTGTACTGCGAGCGCTGCTACTCGCAGCTGAGAAGGACCGTGGAGCTAGCGGCGAATTCGGAGAGCTCTTCGCTGCACTGCGTCCGCTCGCAAGCGGCTTCGTTCTTCGCCTTCTGCGTCCGGCGAGAGCTGAACTCCAGCGGTCAGTTGGCAGCTCTGCCCAACAGCGTGTTCTCAGTTCTGCGGCAAGCACGCCCTCTTGGCCTTGGCCCCGAGTGCAAGTCCCGAGCGAGCACTCGACTCAGTGCAATGCACCCCGGAAGGACGCTCTCGCTCGTCTTTCAAGGAGCGATTCCTTACAGCAGAAGCAGCAGAGGCACAAACTGCATGACGAAAGGGACAACGGAGACACGTCTCTGTCCTGGCGCATTTTCGTGTGCGATCTTCCCTCCGGGTCTCGGGCCTTGCGAAGCCCTGTGTACTGCGAGCGCTGCTACTCGCAGCTGAGAAGGACCGTGGAGCTAGCGGCGAATTCGGAGAGCTCTTCGCTGCACTGCGCCGCTCGCAAGCGGCTTCCGTTCTTCGCCTTCTGCCGTCCGGCGAGAGCTGAACTCCAGCGGTCAGTTGCAGCTCTGCCCAACAGCGTGTTCTCAGTTCTGCGGGCAAGCACGCCCTCTTGCCTTGGGCCCCGAGAGCAAAGACCCGAGCGAGCATCTCGACTCAGTGCAATGCACCCGGAAGGACGCTCTCGCTCGTCTTTCAAGGAGCGATTACCTACAGCAGAAGCAGCAGAGGCACAACTGCATGACGAGAAGGGACAACGTAGAACACGTCTCTGTCCTGGCACATTTTCGTGTGCGATACTTCCCTCCGGGTCTTCGGGCCTTGCGAAGCCCTGTGTACTGCGAGCGCTGCTACTCGCAGCTGAGAAGGACCGTGGAGCTAGCGGCGAATTCGGAGAGCTCTTCGCTGCACTGCGCCGCTCGCAAGCGCTTCGTTCTTCGCCTTTCTGCCGTCCGGCGAGAGCTGAACTCCAGCGGTCAGTTGCAGCTCTGCCCAACAGCGTGTTCTCAGTCTGCGGGGCAAGCACGCCTCTCTTGCCTTGGCCCCGAGTGCAAAGTCCCGAGCGAGCACTCGACTCAGTGCAATGCACCCGGAAGGACGCTCTCGCTCGTCTTTCAAGGAGCGATTCCTACAGCAGAAGCAGCAGAGGCACAAACTGCATGACGAGAAGGGACAACGTAGAACACGTCTCTGTCCTGGCGCATTTTCGTGTGCGATACTTCCCTCCGGGTCTTCGGGCCTTTGCGAAGCCCCTGTGTACTGCGAGCGCTGCTACTCGCAGCTGAGAAGGACCGTGGAGCTAGCGGCGAATTCGGAGAGCTCTTCGCTGCACTGCGCCGCTCGCAAGCGGCTTCGTTCTTCGCCTTCTGCCGTCCGGCGAGAGCTGAACTCCTGCGGTCAGTTGCAGCTCTGCCCAACAGCGTGTTCTCAGTTCTGCGGGCAAGCACGCCCTCTTGCCTTGGCCCCGAGAGCAAAGTCCCGAGCGAGCACTCGACTCAGTGCAATGCACCCGGAAGGACGCTCTCGCTCGTCTTTCAAGGAGCGATTACCTAACAGCAGAAGCAGCAGAGGCACAAACTGCATGACGAGAAGGGACAACGTAGAACACGTCTCTGTCCTGGCTCATTTTCGTGTGCGATACTTCCCTCCGGGTCTTCGGGCCTTGCGAAGCCCTGTGTACTGCGAGCGCTGCTACTCGCAGCTGAGAAGGACCGTGGAGCTAGCGGCGAATTCGGAGAGCTCTTCGCTGCACTGCGCCGCTCGCAAGCGCTTCGTTCTTCGCCTTCTGCCGTCCGGCGAGAGCTGAACTCCAGCGGTCAGTTGCAGCTCTGCCCAACAGCGTGTTCTCAGTTCTGCGGGCAAGCACGCCCTCTTGCCTTGGCCCCGAGTGCAAAGTCCCGAGCGAGCACTCGACTCAGTGCAATGCACCCGGAAGGACGCTCTCGCTCGTCTTTCAAGGAGCGATTACCTACAGCAGAAGCAGCAGAGGCACAAACTGCATGACGAGAAGGGACAACGTAGAACACGTCTCTGTCCTGGCGCATTTTCGTGTGCGATACTTCCCTCCGGGTCTTCGGGCCTTGCGAAGCCCTGTGTACTGCGAGCGCTGCTACTCGCAGCTGAGAAGGACCGTGAGCTAGCGGCGAATTCGGAGAGCTCTTCGCTGCACTGCGCCGCTCGCAAGCGGCTTCGTTCTTCGCCTTCTGCCGTCCGGCGAGAGCTGAACTCCAGCGGTCAGTTGCAGCTCTGCCCAACAGCGTGTTCTCAGTTCTGCGGGCAAGCACGCCCTCTTGCCTTGGCCCCGAGTGCAAAGTCCCGAGCGAGCACTCGACTCAGTGCAATGCACCCGGAAGGACGCTCTCGCTCGTCTTTCAAGGAGCGATTACCTACAGCAGAAGCAGCAGAGGCACAAACTGCATGACGAGAAGGGACAACGTAGAACACGTCTCTGTCCTGGCGCATTTTCGTGTGCGATACTTCCCTCGGGTCTTCGGGCCTTGCGAAGCTCTGTGTACTGCGAGCGCTGCTACTCGCAGCTGAGAAGGACCGTGGAGCTAGCGGCGAATTCGGAGAGCTCTTCGCTGCACTGCGCCGCTCGCAAGCGGCTTCGTTCTTCGCCTTCTGCCGTCCGGCGAGAGCTGAACTCCAGCGGTCAGTTGCAGCTCTGCCCAACAGCGTGTTCTCAGTTCTGCGGGCAAGCACGCCCTCTTGCCTTGGCCCGAGTGCAAAGTCCGAGCGAGCACTCGACTCAGTGCAATGCACCCGGAAGGACGCTCTCGCTCGTCTTTCAAGGAGCGATTACCTACAGCAGAAGCAGCAGAGGCACAAACTGCATGACGAGAAGGGACAACGTAGAACACGTCTCTGTCCTGGCGCATTTTCGTGTGCGATACTTCCTCCGGGTCTTCGGGCCTTGCGAAGCCCTGTGTACTGCGAGCGCTGCTACTCGCAGCTGAGAAGGACCGTGGAGCTAGCGGCGAATTCGGAGAGCTCTTCGCTGCACTGCGCCGCTCGCAAGCGGCTTCGTTCTTCGCCTTCTGCCGTCCGGCGAGAGCTGAACTCCAGCGGTCAGTTGCAGCTCTGCCCAACAGCGTGTTCTCAGTTCTGCGGGCAAGCACGCCCTCTTGCCTTGGCCCCGAGTGCAAAGTCCCGAGCGAGCACTCGACTCAGTGCAATGCACCCGGAAGACGCTCTCGCTCGTCTTTCAAGGAGCGATTACCTACAGCAGAAGCAGCAGAGGCACAAACTGCATGACGAGAAGGGGACAACGTAGAACACGTCTCTGTCCTGGCGCATTTTCGTGTGCGATACTTCCCTCCGGGTCTTCGGGCCTTGCGAAGCTCTGTGTACTGCGAGCGCTGCTACTCGCAGCTGAGAAGGACCGTGGAGCTAGCGGCGAATTCGGAGAGCTCTTCGCTGCACTGCGCCGCTCGCAAGCGGCTTCGTTCTTCGCCTTCTGCCGTCCGGCGAGAGCTGAACTCCAGCGGTCAGTTGCAGCTCTGCCCAACAGCGTGTTCTCAGTTCTGCGGGCAAGCACGCCCTCTTGCCTTGGCCCCGAGTGCAAAGTCCCGAGCGAGCACTCGACTCAGTGCAATGCACCCGGAAGGACGCTCTCGCTCGTCTTTCAAGGAGCGATTACCTACAGCAGAAGCAGCAGAGGCACAAACTGCATGACGAGAAGGGACAACGTAGAACACGTCTCTGTCCTGGCGCATTTTCGTGTGCGATACTTCCCTCCGGGTCTTCGGGCCTTGCGAAGCTCTGTGTACTGCGAGCGCTGCTACTCGCAGCTGAGAAGGACCGTGGAGCTAGCGGCGAATTCGGAGAGCTCTTCGCTGCACTGCGCCGCTCGCAAGCGGCTTCGTTCTTCGCCTTCTGCCGTCCGGCGAGAGCTGAACTCCAGCGGTCAGTTGCAGCTCTGCCCAACAGCGTGTTCTCAGTTCTGCGGGCAAGCACGCCCTCTTGCCTTGGCCCCGAGTGCAAAGTCCCGAGCGAGCACTCGACTCAGTGCAATGCACCCGGAAGGACGCTCTCGCTCGTCTTTCAAGGAGCGATTCCTAACAGCAGAAGCAGCAGAGGCACAAACTGCATGACGAGAAGGACAACGTAGAACACGTCTCTGTCCTGGCGCATTTTCGTGTGCGATACTTCCCTCCGGGTCTTGGGCCTTGCGAAGCTCTGTGTACTGCGAGCGCTGCTACTCGCAGCTGAGAAGGACCGTGGAGCTAGCGGCGAATTCGGAGAGCTCTTCGCTGCACTGCGCCGCTCGCAAGCGGCTTCGTTCTTCGCCTTCTGCCGTCCGGCGAGAGCTGAACTCCAGCGGTCAGTTGCAGCTCTGCCCAACAGCGTGTTCTCAGTTCTGCGGGCAAGCACGCCCTCTTGCCTGGCCCGAGTGCAAAGTCCCGAGCGAGCACTCGACTCAGTGCAATGCACCCGGAAGGACGCTCTCGCTCGTCTTTCAAGGAGCGATTCCTAACAGCAGAAGCAGCAGAGGCACAAACTGCATGACGAGAAGGGACAACGTAGAACACGTCTCTGTCCTGGCGCATTTTCGTGTGCGATACTTCCCTCCGGGTCTTCGGGCCTTGCGAAGCTCTGTGTACTGCGAGCGCTGCTACTCGCAGCTGAGAAGGACCGTGGAGCTAGCGGCGAATTCGGAGAGCTCTTCGCTGCACTGCGCCGCTCGCAAGCGGCTTCGTTCTTCGCCTTCTGCCGTCCGGCGAGAGCTGAACTCCAGCGGTCAGTTGCAGCTCTGCCCAACAGCGTGTTCTCAGTTCTGCGGGCAAGCACGCCCTCTTGCCTTGGCCCCGAGAGCAAAGTCCCGAGCGAGCACTCGACTCAGTGCAATGCACCCGGAAGGACGCTCTCGCTCGTCTTTCAAGGAGCGATTACCTACAGCAGAAGCAGCAGAGGCACAAACTGCATGACGAGAAGGGACAACGTAGAACACGTCTCTGTCCTGGCGCATTTTCGTGTGCGATACTTCCCTCCGGGTCTTCGGGCCTTGCGAAGCCCTGTGTACTGCGAGCGCTGCTACTCGCAGCTGAGAAGGACCGTGGAGCTAGCGGCGAATTCGGAGAGCTCTTCGCTGCACTGCGCCGCTCGCAAGCGGCTTCGTTCTTCGCCTTCTGCGTCCGGCGAGAGCTGAACTCCAGCGGTCAGTTGCAGCTCTGCCCAACAGCGTGTTCTCAGTTCTGCGGGCAAGCACGCCCTCTTGCCTTGGCCCCGAGTGCAAAGTCCCGAGCGAGCACTCGACTCAGTGCAATGCACCGGAAGGACGCTCTCGCTCGTCTTTCAAGGAGCGATTACCTAACAGCAGAAGCAGCAGAGGCACAAACTGCATGACGAGAAGGGACAACGTAGAACACGTCTCTGTCCTGGCGCATTTTCGTGTGCGATACTTCCCTCCGGGTCTTCGGGCCTTGCGAAGCCCTGTGTACTGCGAGCGCTGCTACTCGCAGCTGAGAAGGACCGTGGAGCTAGCGGCGAATTCGGAGAGCTCTTCGCTGCACTGCGCCGCTCGCAAGCGGCTTCGTTCTTCGCCTTCTGCCGTCCGGCGAGAGCTGAACTCCAGCGGTCAGTTGCAGCTCTGCCCAACAGCGTGTTCTCAGTTCTGCGGGCAAGCACGCCCTCTTGCCTTGGCCCCGAGTGCAAAGACCCGAGCGAGCACTCGACTCAGTGCAATGCACCCGGAAGGACGCTCTCGCTCGTCTTTCAAGGAGCGATTACCTACAGCAGAAGCAGCAGAGGCACAAACTGCATGACGAGAAGGGGACAACGTAGAACACGTCTCTGTCCTGGCGCATTTTCGTGTGCGATACTTCCCTCCGGGTCTTCGGGCCTTGCGAAGCTCTGTGTACTGCGAGCGCTGCTACTCGCAGCT
Organism: Sturnus vulgaris; assembly: GCF_052056855.1. Classification (NCBI taxonomy): domain Eukaryota; kingdom Metazoa; phylum Chordata; class Aves; order Passeriformes; family Sturnidae; genus Sturnus; species Sturnus vulgaris. The sequence continues at coordinate 9,204 of NW_028276069.1, forward strand.
GAGAAGGACCGTGGAGCTAGCGGCGAATTCGGAGAGCTCTTCGCTGCACTGCGCCGCTCGCAAGCGGCTTCGTTCTTCGCCTTTTGCCGTCCGGCGAGAGCTGAACTCCAGCGGTCAGTTGCAGCTCTGCCAACAGCGTGTTCTCAGTTCTGCGGGCAAGCACGCCCTCTTGCCTTGGCCCCGAGTGCACAAAGACCCGAGCGAGCACTCGACTCAGTGCAATGCACCCGGAAGGACGCTCTCGCTCGTCTTTCAAGGAGCGATTACCTACAGCAGAAGCAGCAGAGGCACAAACTGCATGACGAGAAGGGACAACGTAGAACACGTCTCTGTCCTGGCGCATTTTCGTGTGCGATACTTCCCTCCGGGTCTTCGGGCCTTGCGAAGCTCTGTGTACTGCGAGCGCTGCTACTCGCAGCTGAGAAGGACCGTGGAGCTAGCGGCGAATTCGGAGAGCTCTTCGCTGCACTGCGCCGCTCGCAAGCGGCTTCGTTCTTCGCCTTCTGCCGTCCGGCGAGAGCTGAACTCCAGCGGTCAGTTGCAGCTCTGCCCAACAGCGTGTTCTCAGTTCTGCGGGCAAGCACGCCCTCTTGCCTTGGCCCCGAGTGCAAAGTCCCGAGCGAGCACTCGACTCAGTGCAATGCACCCGGAAGGACGCTCTCGCTCGTCTTTCAAGGAGCGATTACCTACAGCAGAAGCAGCAGAGGCACAAACTGCATGACGAGAAGGGACAACGTAGAACACGTCTCTGTCCTGGCACATTTTCGTGTGCGATACTTCCCTCCGGGTCTTCGGGCCTTGCGAAGCTCTGTGTACTGCGAGCGCTGCTACTCGCAGCTGAGAAGGACCGTGGAGCTAGCGGCGAATTCGGAGAGCTCTTCGCTGCACTGCGCCGCTCGCAAGCGGCTTCGTTCTTCGCCTTCTGCCGTCCGGCGAGAGCTGAACTCCAGCGGTCAGTTGCAGCTCTGCCCAACAGCGTGTTCTCAGTTCTGCGGGCAAGCACGCCCTCTTGCCTTGGCCCCGAGTGCAAAGTCCCGAGCGAGCACTCGACTCAGTGCAATGCACCCGGAAGGACGCTCTCGCTCGTCTTTCAAGGAGCGATTACCTACAGCAGAAGCAGCAGAGGCACAAACTGCATGACGAGAAGGGACAACGTAGAACACGTCTCTGTCCTGGCGCATTTTCGTGTGCGATACTTCCCTCCGGGTCTTCGGGCCTTGCGAAGCTCTGTGTACTGCGAGCGCTGCTACTCGCAGCTGAGAAGGACCGTGGAGCTAGCGGCGAATTCGGAGAGCTCTTCGCTGCACTGCGCCGCTCGCAAGCGGCTTCGTTCTTCGCCTTCTGCCGTCCGGCGAGAGCTGAACTCCAGCGGTCAGTTGCAGCTCTGCCCAACAGCGTGTTCTCAGTTCTGCGGGCAAGCACGCCCTCTTGCCTTGGCCCCGAGTGCAAAGTCCCGAGCGAGCACTCGACTCAGTGCAATGCACCCGGAAGGACGCTCTCGCTCGTCTTTCAAGGAGCGATTCCTAACAGCAGAAGCAGCAGAGGCACAAACTGCATGACGAGAAGGGACAACGTAGAACACGTCTCTGTCCTGGCGCATTTTCGTGTGCGATACTTCCCTCCGGGTCTTCGGGCCTTGCGAAGCTCTGTGTACTGCGAGCGCTGCTACTCGCAGCTGAGAAGGACCGTGGAGCTAGCGGCGAATTCGGAGAGCTCTTCGCTGCACTGCGCCGCTCGCAAGCGGCTTCGTTCTTCGCCTTCTGCCGTCCGGCGAGAGCTGAACTCCAGCGGTCAGTTGCAGCTCTGCCCAACAGCGTGTTCTCAGTTCTGCGGGCAAGCACGCCCTCTTGCCTTGGCCCCGAGTGCAAAGTCCCGAGCGAGCACTCGACTCAGTGCAATGCACCCGGAAGGACGCTCTCGCTCGTCTTTCAAGGAGCGATTACCTACAGCAGAAGCAGCAGAGGCACAAACTGCATGACGAGAAGGGACAACGTAGAACACGTCTCTGTCCTGGCGCATTTTCGTGTGCGATACTTCCCTCCGGGTCTTCGGGCCTTGCGAAGCTCTGTGTACTGCGAGCGCTGCTACTCGCAGCTGAGAAGGACCGTGGAGCTAGCGGCGAATTCGGAGAGCTCTTCGCTGCACTGCGCCGCTCGCAAGCGGCTTCGTTCTTCGCCTTCTGCCGTCCGGCGAGAGCTGAACTCCAGCGGTCAGTTGCAGCTCTGCCCAACAGCGTGTTCTCAGTTCTGCGGGCAAGCACGCCCTCTTGCCTTGGCCCCGAGTGCAAAGTCCCGAGCGAGCACTCGACTCAGTGCAATGCACCCGGAAGGACGCTCTCGCTCGTCTTTCAAGGAGCGATTCCTAACAGCAGAAGCAGCAGAGGCACAAACTGCATGACGAGAAGGGACAACGTAGAACACGTCTCTGTCCTGGCGCATTTTCGTGTGCGATACTTCCCTCCGGGTCTTCGGGCCTTGCGAAGCTCTGTGTACTGCGAGCGCTGCTACTCGCAGCTGAGAAGGACCGTGGAGCTAGCGGCGAATTCGGAGAGCTCTTCGCTGCACTGCGCCGCTCGCAAGCGGCTTCGTTCTTCGCCTTCTGCCGTCCGGCGAGAGCTGAACTCCAGCGGTCAGTTGCAGCTCTGCCCAACAGCGTGTTCTCAGTTCTGCGGGCAAGCACGCCCTCTTGCCTTGGCCCCGAGTGCAAAGTCCCGAGCGAGCACTCGACTCAGTGCAATGCACCCGGAAGGACGCTCTCGCTCGTCTTTCAAGGAGCGATTACCTACAGCAGAAGCAGCAGAGGCACAAACTGCATGACGAGAAGGGACAACGTAGAACACGTCTCTGTCCTGGCGCATTTTCGTGTGCGATACTTCCCTCCGGGTCTTCGGGCCTTGCGAAGCTCTGTGTACTGCGAGCGCTGCTACTCGCAGCTGAGAAGGACCGTGGAGCTAGCGGCGAATTCGGAGAGCTCTTCGCTGCACTGCGCCGCTCGCAAGCGGCTTCGTTCTTCGCCTTCTGCCGTCCGGCGAGAGCTGAACTCCAGCGGTCAGTTGCAGCTCTGCCCAACAGCGTGTTCTCAGTTCTGCGGGCAAGCACGCCCTCTTGCCTTGGCCCCGAGTGCAAAGTCCCGAGCGAGCACTCGACTCAGTGCAATGCACCCGGAAGGACGCTCTCGCTCGTCTTTCAAGGAGCGATTACCTACAGCAGAAGCAGCAGAGGCACAAACTGCATGACGAGAAGGGACAACGTAGAACACGTCTCTGTCCTGGCGCATTTTCGTGTGCGATACTTCCCTCCGGGTCTTCGGGCCTTGCGAAGCTCTGTGTACTGCGAGCGCTGCTACTCGCAGCTGAGAAGGACCGTGGAGCTAGCGGCGAATTCGGAGAGCTCTTCGCTGCACTGCGCCGCTCGCAAGCGGCTTCGTTCTTCGCCTTCTGCCGTCCGGCGAGAGCTGAACTCCAGCGGTCAGTTGCAGCTCTGCCCAACAGCGTGTTCTCAGTTCTGCGGGCAAGCACGCCCTCTTGCCTTGGCCCCGAGTGCAAAGTCCCGAGCGAGCACTCGACTCAGTGCAATGCACCCGGAAGGACGCTCTCGCTCGTCTTTCAAGGAGCGATTACCTACAGCAGAAGCAGCAGAGGCACAAACTGCATGACGAGAAGGGACAACGTAGAACACGTCTCTGTCCTGGCGCATTTTCGTGTGCGATACTTCCCTCCGGGTCTTCGGGCCTTGCGAAGCCCTGTGTACTGCGAGCGCTGCTACTCGCAGCTGAGAAGGACCGTGGAGCTAGCGGCGAATTCGGAGAGCTCTTCGCTGCACTGCGCCGCTCGCAAGCGGCTTCGTTCTTCGCCTTCTGCCGTCCGGCGAGAGCTGAACTCCAGCGGTCAGTTGCAGCTCTGCCCAACAGCGTGTTCTCAGTTCTGCGGGCAAGCACGCCCTCTTGCCTTGGCCCCGAGTGCAAAGTCCCGAGCGAGCACTCGACTCAGTGCAATGCACCCGGAAGGACGCTCTCGCTCGTCTTTCAAGGAGCGATTACCTACAGCAGAAGCAGCAGAGGCACAAACTGCATGACGAGAAGGGACAACGTAGAACACGTCTCTGTCCTGGCGCATTTTCGTGTGCGATACTTCCCTCCGGGTCTTCGGGCCTTGCGAAGCTCTGTGTACTGCGAGCGCTGCTACTCGCAGCTGAGAAGGACCGTGGAGCTAGCGGCGAATTCGGAGAGCTCTTCGCTGCACTGCGCCGCTCGCAAGCGGCTTCGTTCTTCGCCTTCTGCCGTCCGGCGAGAGCTGAACTCCAGCGGTCAGTTGCAGCTCTGCCCAACAGCGTGTTCTCAGTTCTGCGGGCAAGCACGCCCTCTTGCCTTGGCCCCGAGTGCAAAGTCCCGAGCGAGCACTCGACTCAGTGCAATGCACCCGGAAGGACGCTCTCGCTCGTCTTTCAAGGAGCGATTACCTACAGCAGAAGCAGCAGAGGCACAAACTGCATGACGAGAAGGGACAACGTAGAACACGTCTCTGTCCTGGCGCATTTTTCGTGTGCGATACTTCCCTCCGGGTCTTCGGGCCTTGCGAAGCTCTGTGTACTGCGAGCGCTGCTACTCGCAGCTGAGAAGGACCGTGGAGCTAGCGGCGAATTCGGAGAGCTCTTCGCTGCACTGCGCCGCTCGCAAGCGGCTTCGTTCTTCGCCTTCTGCCGTCCGGCGAGAGCTGAACTCCAGCGGTCAGTTGCAGCTCTGCCCAACAGCGTGTTCTCAGTTCTGCGGGCAAGCACGCCCTCTTGCCTTGGCCCCGAGTGCAAAGTCCCGAGCGAGCACTCGACTCAGTGCAATGCACCCGGAAGGACGCTCTCGCTCGTCTTTCAAGGAGCGATTCCTAACAGCAGAAGCAGCAGAGGCACAAACTGCATGACGAGAAGGGACAACGTAGAACACGTCTCTGTCCTGGCGCATTTTCGTGTGCGATACTTCCCTCCGGGTCTTCGGGCCTTGCGAAGCTCTGTGTACTGCGAGCGCTGCTACTCGCAGCTGAGAAGGACCGTGGAGCTAGCGGCGAATTCGGAGAGCTCTTCGCTGCACTGCGCCGCTCGCAAGCGGCTTCGTTCTTCGCCTTCTGCCGTCCGGCGAGAGCTGAACTCCAGCGGTCAGTTGCAGCTCTGCCCAACAGCGTGTTCTCAGTTCTGCGGGCAAGCACGCCCTCTTGCCTTGGGCCTCCGAGTGCAAAGTCCCGAGCGAGCACTCGACTCAGTGCAATGCACCCGGAAGGACGCTCTCGCTCGTCTTTCAAGGAGCGATTCCTACAGCAGAAGCAGCAGAGGCACAAACTGCATGACGAGAAGGGACAACGTAGAACACGTCTCTGTCCTGGCGCATTTTCGTGTGCGATACTTCCCTCCGGGTCTTCGGGCCTTGCGAAGCTCTGTGTACTGCGAGCGCTGCTACTCGCAGCTGAGAAGACCGTGGAGCTAGCGGCGAATTCGGAGAGCTCTTCGCTGCACTGCGCCGCTCGCAAGCGGCTTCGTTCTTCGCCTTCTGCCGTCCGGCGAGAGCTGAACTCCAGCGGTCAGTTGCAGCTCTGCCCAACAGCGTGTTCTCAGTTCTGCGGGCAAGCACGCCCTCTTGCCTTGGCCCCGAGTGCAAAGTCCCGAGCGAGCACTCGACTCAGTGCAATGCACCCGGAAGGACGCTCTCGCTCGTCTTTCAAGGAGCGATTACCTACAGCAGAAGCAGCAGAGGCACAAACTGCATGACGAGAAGGGACAACGTAGAACACGTCTCTGTCCTGGCGCATTTTCGTGTGCGATACTTCCCTCCGGGTCTTCGGGCCTTGCGAAGCTCTGTGTACTGCGAGCGCTGCTACTCGCAGCTGAGAAGGACCGTGGAGCTAGCGGCGAATTCGGAGAGCTCTTCGCTGCACTGCGCCGCTCGCAAGCGGCTTCGTTCTTCGCCTTCTGCCGTCCGGCGAGAGCTGAACTCCAGCGGTCAGTTGCAGCTCTGCCCAACAGCGTGTTCTCAGTTCTGCGGGGCAAGCACGCCCTCTTGCCTTGGCCCCGAGTGCAAAGTCCCGAGCGAGCACTCGACTCAGTGCAATGCACCCGGAAGGACGCTCTCGCTCGTCTTTCAAGGAGCGATTCCTACAGCAGAAGCAGCAGAGGCACAAACTGCATGACGAGAAGGGACAACGTAGAACACGTCTCTGTCCTGGCGCATTTTCGTGTGCGATACTTCCCTCCGGGTCTTCGGGCCTTGCGAAGCCCTGTGTACTGCGAGCGCTGCTACTCGCAGCTGAGAAGGACCGTGGAGCTAGCGGCGAATTCGGAGAGCTCTTCGCTGCACTGCGCCGCTCGCAAGCGGCTTCGTTCTTCGCCTTTTGCCGTCCGGCGAGAGCTGAACTCCAGCGGTCAGTTGCAGCTCTGCCCAACAGCGTGTTCTCAGTTCTGCGGGCAAGCACGCCCTCTTGCCTTGGCCCCGAGTGCAAAGACCCGAGCGAGCACTCGACTCAGTGCAATGCACCCGGAAGGACGCTCTCGCTCGTCTTTCAAGGAGCGATTCCTACAGCAGAAGCAGCAGAGGCACAAACTGCATGACGAGAAGGGACAACGTAGAACACGTCTCTGTCCTGGCACATTTTCGTGTGCGATACTTCCCTCCGGGTCTTCGGGCCTTGCGAAGCTCTGTGTACTGCGAGCGCTGCTACTCGCAGCTGAGAAGGACCGTGGAGCTAGCGGCGAATTCGGAGAGCTCTTCGCTGCACTGCGCCGCTCGCAAGCGGCTTCGTTCTTCGCCTTCTGCCGTCCGGCGAGAGCTGAACTCCAGCGGTCAGTTGCAGCTCTGCCCAACAGCGTGTTCTCAGTTCTGCGGGCAAGCACGCCCTCTTGCCTTGGCCCCGAGTGCAAAGACCCGAGCGAGCACTCGACTCAGTGCAATGCACCCGGAAGGACGCTCTCGCTCGTCTTTCAAGGAGCGATTACCTACAGCAGAAGCAGCAGAGGCACAAACTGCATGACGAGAAGGGACAACGTAGAACACGTCTCTGTCCTGGCACATTTTCGTGTGCGATACTTCCCTCCGGGTCTTCGGGCCTTGCGAAGCTCTGTGTACTGCGAGCGCTGCTACTCGCAGCTGAGAAGGACCGTGGAGCTAGCGGCGAATTCGGAGAGCTCTTCGCTGCACTGCGCCGCTCGCAAGCGGCTTCGTTCTTCGCCTTCTGCCGTCCGGCGAGAGCTGAACTCCAGCGGTCAGTTGCAGCTCTGCCCAACAGCGTGTTCTCAGTTCTGCGGGCAAGCACGCCCTCTTGCCTTGGCCCCGAGTGCAAAGTCCGAGCGAGCACTCGACTCAGTGCAATGCACCCGGAAGGACGCTCTCGCTCGTCTTTCAAGGAGCGATTACCTACAGCAGAAGCAGCAGAGGCACAAACTGCATGACGAGAAGGGACAACGTAGAACACGTCTCTGTCCTGGCGCATTTTCGTGTGCGATACTTCCCTCCGGGTCTTCGGGCCTTGCGAAGCTCTGTGTACTGCGAGCGCTGCTACTCGCAGCTGAGAAGGACCGTGGAGCTAGCGGCGAATTCGGAGAGCTCTTCGCTGCACTGCGCCGCTCGCAAGCGGCTTCGTTCTTCGCCTTCTGCCGTCCGGCGAGAGCTGAACTCCAGCGGTCAGTTGCAGCTCTGCCCAACAGCGTGTTCTCAGTTCTGCGGGCAAGCACGCCCTCTTGCCTTGGCCCCGTGGCCCCGAGTGCAAAGACCCGAGCGAGCACTCGACTCAGTGCAATGCACCCGGAAGGACGCTCTCGCTCGTCTTTCAAGGAGCGATTACCTACAGCAGAAGCAGCAGAGGCACAAACTGCATGACGAGAAGGGACAACGTAGAACACGTCTCTGTCCTGGCACATTTTCGTGTGCGATACTTCCCTCCGGGTCTTCGGGCCTTGCGAAGCTCTGTGTACTGCGAGCGCTGCTACTCGCAGCTGAGAAAGACCGTGGAGCTAGCGGCGAATCGGAGAGCTCTTCGCTGCACTGCGCCGCTCGCAAGCGGCTTCGTTCTTCGCCTTTTGCCGTCCGGGCGAGAGCTGAACTCCAGCGGTCAGTTGCAGCTCTGCCCAACAGCGTGTTCTCAGTTCTGCGGGCAAGCACGCCCTCTTGCTTGGCCCCGAGTGCAAAGACCCGAGCGAGCACTCGACTCAGTGCAATGCACCCGGAAGGACGCTCTCGCTCGTCTTTCAAGGAGCGATTACCTACAGCAGAAGCAGCAGAGGCACAAACTGCATGACGAGAAGGGACAACGTAGAACACGTCTCTGTCCTGGCACATTTTCGTGTGCGATACTTCCCTCCGGGTCTTCGGGCCTTGCGAAGCTCTGTGTACTGCGAGCGCTGCTACTCGCAGCTGAGAAGGACCGTGGAGCTAGCGGCGAATTCGGAGAGCTCTTCGCTGCACTGCGCCGCTCGCAAGCGGCTTCGTTCTTCGCCTTCTGCCGTCCGGCGAGAGCTGAACTCCAGCGGTCAGTTGCAGCTCTGCCCAACAGCGTGTTCTCAGTTCTGCGGGCAAGCACGCCCTCTTGCCTTGGCCCCGAGTGCAAAGACCCGAGCGAGCACTCGACTCAGTGCAATGCACCCGGAAGGACGCTCTCGCTCGTCTTTCAAGGAGCGATTACCTACAGCAGAAGCAGCAGAGGCACAAACTGCATGACGAGAAGGGACAACGTAGAACACGTCTCTGTCCTGGCACATTTTCGTGTGCGATACTTCCCTCCGGGTCTTCGGGCCTTGCGAAGCTCTGTGTACTGCGAGCGCTGCTACTCGCAGCTGAGAAGGACCGTGGAGCTAGCGGCGAATTCGGAGAGCTCTTCGCTGCACTGCGCCGCTCGCAAGCGGCTTCGTTCTTCGCCTTTCTGCCGTCCGGCGAGAGCTGAACTCCAGCGGTCAGTTGCAGCTCTGCCCAACAGCGTGTTCTCAGTTCTGCGGGCAAGCACGCCCTCTTGCCTTGGCCCCGAGTGCAAAGTCCCGAGCGAGCACTCGACTCAGTGCAATGCACCCGGAAGGACGCTCTCGCTCGTCTTTCAAGGAGCGATTCCTACAGCAGAAGCAGCAGAGGCACAAACTGCATGACGAGAAGGGACAACGTAGAACACGTCTCTGTCCTGGCGCATTTTCGTGTGCGATACTTCCCTCCGGGTCTTCGGGCCTTGCGAAGCCTGTGTACTGCGAGCGCTGCTACTCGCAGCTGAGAAGGACCGTGGAGCTAGCGGCGAATTCGGAGAGCTCTTCGCTGCACTGCGCCGCTCGCAAGCGGCTTCGTTCTTCGCCTTCTGCCGTCCGGCGAGAGCTGAACTCCAGCGGTCAGTTGCAGCTCTGCCCAACAGCGTGTTCTCAGTTCTGCGGGCAAGCACGCCCTCTTGCCTTGGCCCCGAGTGCAAAGTCCCGAGCGAGCACTCGACTCAGTGCAATGCACCCGGAAGGACGCTCTCGCTCGTCTTTCAAGGAGCGATTCCTAACAGCACAAGCAGCAGAGGCACAAACTGCATGACGAGAAGGGACAACGTAGAACACGTCTCTGTCCTGGCGCATTTTCGTGTGCGATACTTCCCTCCGGGTCTTCGGGCCTTGCGAAGCTCTGTGTACTGCGAGCGCTGCTACTCGCAGCTGAGAAGGACCGTGGAGCTAGCGGCGAATTCGGAGAGCTCTTCGCTGCACTGCGCCGCTCGCAAGCGGCTTCGTTCTTCGCCTTCTGCCGTCCGGCGAGAGCTGAACTCCAGCGGTCAGTTGCAGCTCTGCCCAACAGCGTGTTCTCAGTTCTGCGGGCAAGCACGCCCTCTTGCCTTGGCCCCGAGTGCAAAGTCCCGAGCGAGCACTCGACTCAGTGCAATGCACCCGGAAGGACGCTCTCGCTCGTCTTTCAAGGAGCGATTCCTAACAGCAGAAGCAGCAGAGGCACAAACTGCATGACGAGAAGGGACAACGTAGAACACGTCTCTGTCCTGGCGCATTTTCGTGTGCGATACTTCCCTCCGGGTCTTCGGGCCTTGCGAAGCTCTGTGTACTGCGAGCGCTGCTACTCGCAGCTGAGAAGGACCGTGGAGCTAGCGGCGAATTCGGAGAGCTCTTCGCTGCACTGCGCCGCTCGCAAGCGGCTTCGTTCTTCGCCTTCTGCCGTCCGGCGAGAGCTGAACTCCAGCGGTCAGTTGCAGCTCTGCCCAACAGCGTGTTCTCAGTTCTGCGGGCAAGCACGCCCTCTTGCCTTGGCCCCGAGTGCAAAGTCCCGAGCGAGCACTCGACTCAGTGCAATGCACCCGGAAGGACGCTCTCGCTCGTCTTTCAAGGAGCGATTACCTACAGCAGAAGCAGCAGAGGCACAAACTGCATGACGAGAAGGGACAACGTAGAACACGTCTCTGTCCTGGCGCATTTTCGTGTGCGATACTTCCCTCCGGGTCTTCGGGCCTTGCGAAGCTCTGTGTACTGCGAGCGCTGCTACTCGCAGCTGAGAAGGACCGTGGAGCTAGCGGCGAATTCGGAGAGCTCTTCGCTGCACTGCGCCGCTCGCAAGCGGCTTCGTTCTTCGCCTTCTGCCGTCCGGCGAGAGCTGAACTCCAGCGGTCAGTTGCAGCTCTGCCCAACAGCGTGTTCTCAGTTCTGCGGGCAAGCACGCCCTCTTGCCTTGGCCCCGAGTGCAAAGTCCCGAGCGAGCACTCGACTCAGTGCAATGCACCCGGAAGGACGCTCTCGCTCGTCTTTCAAGGAGCGATTCCTAACAGCAGAAGCAGCAGAGGCACAAACTGCATGACGAGAAGGGACAACGTAGAACACGTCTCTGTCCTGGCGCATTTTCGTGTGCGATACTTCCCTCCGGGTCTTCGGGCCTTGCGAAGCTCTGTGTACTGCGAGCGCTGCTACTCGCAGCTGAGAAGGACCGTGGAGCTAGCGGCGAATTCGGAGAGCTCTTCGCTGCACTGCGCCGCTCGCAAGCGGCTTCGTTCTTCGCCTTCTGCCGTCCGGCGAGAGCTGAACTCCAGCGGTCAGTTGCAGCTCTGCCCAACAGCGTGTTCTCAGTTCTGCGGGCAAGCACGCCCTCTTGCCTTGGCCCCGAGTGCAAAGTCCCGAGCGAGCACTCGACTCAGTGCAATGCACCCGGAAGGACGCTCTCGCTCGTCTTTCAAGGAGCGATTACCTACAGCAGAAGCAGCAGAGGCACAAACTGCATGACGAGAAGGGACAACGTAGAACACGTCTCTGTCCTGGCGCATTTTCGTGTGCGATACTTCCCTCCGGGTCTTCGGGCCTTGCGAAGCTCTGTGTACTGCGAGCGCTGCTACTCGCAGCTGAGAAGGACCGTGGAGCTAGCGGCGAATTCGGAGAGCTCTTCGCTGCACTGCGCCGCTCGCAAGCGGCTTCGTTCTTCGCCTTCTGCCGTCCGGCGAGAGCTGAACTCCAGCGGTCAGTTGCAGCTCTGCCCAACAGCGTGTTCTCAGTTCTGCGGGCAAGCACGCCCTCTTGCCTTGGCCCCGAGTGCAAAGACCCGAGCGAGCACTCGACTCAGTGCAATGCACCCGGAAGGACGCTCTCGCTCGTCTTTCAAGGAGCGATTACCTACAGCAGAAGCAGCAGAGGCACAAACTGCATGACGAGAAGGGACAACGTAGAACACGTCTCTGTCCTGGCAGCATTTTCGTGTGCGATACTTCCCTCCGGGTCTTCGGGCCTTGCGAAGCTCTGTGTACTGCGAGCGCTGCTACTCGCAGCTGAGAAGGACCGTGGAGCTAGCGGCGAATTCGGAGAGCTCTTCGCTGCACTGCGCCGCTCGCAAGCGGCTTCGTTCTTCGCCTTTTGCCGTCCGGCGAGAGCTGAACTCCAGCGGTCAGTTGCAGCTCTGCCCAACAGCGTGTTCTCAGTTCTGCGGGCAAGCACGCCCTCTTGCCTTGGCCCCGAGTGCAAAGACCCGAGCGAGCACTCGACTCAGTGCAATGCACCCGGAAGGACGCTCTCGCTCGTCTTTCAAGGAGCGATTACCTACAGCAGAAGCAGCAGAGGCACAAACTGCATGACGAGAAGGGACAACGTAGAACACGTCTCTGTCCTGGCGCATTTTCGTGTGCGATACTTCCCTCCGGGTCTTCGGGCCTTGCGAAGCTCTGTGTACTGCGAGCGCTGCTACTCGCAGCTGAGAAAGACCGTGGAGCTAGCGGCGAATTCGGAGAGCTCTTCGCTGCACTGCGCCGCTCGCAAGCGGCTTCGTTCTTCGCCTTTTGCCGTCCGGCGAGAGCTGAACTCCAGCGGTCAGTTGCAGCTCTGCCCAACAGCGTGTTCTCAGTTCTGCGGGCAAGCACGCCCTCTTGCCTTGGCCCCGAGTGCAAAGACCCGAGCGAGCACTCGACTCAGTGCAATGCACCCGGAAGGACGCTCTCGCTCGTCTTTCAAGGAGCGATTACCTACAGCAGAAGCAGCAGAGGCACAAACTGCATGACGAGAAGGGACAACGTAGAACACGTCTCTGTCCTGGCGCATTTTCGTGTGCGATACTTCCCTCCGGGTCTTCGGGCCTTGCGAAGCTCTGTGTACTGCGAGCGCTGCTACTCGCAGCTGAGAAAGACCGTGGAGCTAGCGGCGAATTCGGAGAGCTCTTCGCTGCACTGCGCCGCTCGCAAGCGGCTTCGTTCTTCGCCTTTTGCCGTCCGGCGAGAGCTGAACTCCAGCGGTCAGTTGCAGCTCTGCCCAACAGCGTGTTCTCAGTTCTGCGGGCAAGCACGCCCTCTTGCCTTGGCCCCGAGTGCAAAGACCCGAGCGAGCACTCGACTCAGTGCAATGCACCCGGAAGGACGCTCTCGCTCGTCTTTCAAGGAGCGATTACCTACAGCAGAAGCAGCAGAGGCACAAACTGCATGACGAGAAGGGACAACGTAGAACACGTCTCTGTCCTGGCACATTTTCGTGTGCGATACTTCCCTCCGGGTCTTCGGGCCTTGCGAAGCCCTGTGTACTGCGAGCGCTGCTACTCGCAGCTGAGAAGGACCGTGGAGCTAGCGGCGAATTCGGAGAGCTCTTCGCTGCACTGCGCCGCTCGCAAGCGGCTTCGTTCTTCGCCTTCTGCCGTCCGGCGAGAGCTGAACTCCAGCGGTCAGTTGCAGCTCTGCCCAACAGCGTGTTCTCAGTTCTGCGGGCAAGCACGCCCTCTTGCCTTGGCCCCGAGTGCAAAGTCCCGAGCGAGCACTCGACTCAGTGCAATGCACCCGGAAGGACGCTCTCGCTCGTCTTTCAAGGAGCGATTCCTAACAGCACAAGCAGCAGAGGCACAAACTGCATGACGAGAAGGGACAACGTAGAACACGTCTCTGTCCTGGCACATTTTCGTGTGCGATACTTCCCTCCGGGTCTTCGGGCCTTGCGAAGCCCTGTGTACTGCGAGCGCTGCTACTCGCAGCTGAGAAGGACCGTGGAGCTAGCGGCGAATTCGGAGAGCTCTTCGCTGCACTGCGCCGCTCGCAAGCGGCTTCGTTCTTCGCCTTCTGCCGTCCGGCGAGAGCTGAACTCCAGCGGTCAGTTGCAGCTCTGCCCAACAGCGTGTTCTCAGTTCTGCGGGCAAGCACGCCCTCTTGCCTTGGCCCCGAGTGCAAAGTCCCGAGCGAGCACTCGACTCAGTGCAATGCACCCGGAAGGACGCTCTCGCTCGTCTTTCAAGGAGCGATTACCTACAGCAGAAGCAGCAGAGGCACAAACTGCATGACGAGAAGGGACAACGTAGAACACGTCTCTGTCCTGGCGCATTTTCGTGTGCGATACTTCCCTCCGGGTCTTCGGGCCTTGCGAAGCCCTGTGTACTGCGAGCGCTGCTACTCGCAGCTGAGAAGGACCGTGGAGCTAGCGGCGAATTCGGAGAGCTCTTCGCTGCACTGCGCCGCTCGCAAGCGGCTTCGTTCTTCGCCTTCTGCCGTCCGGCGAGAGCTGAACTCCAGCGGTCAGTTGCAGCTCTGCCCAACAGCGTGTTCTCAGTTCTGCGGGCAAGCACGCCCTCTTGCCTTGGCCCCGAGTGCAAAGTCCCGAGCGAGCACTCGACTCAGTGCAATGCACCCGGAAGGACGCTCTCGCTCGTCTTTCAAGGAGCGATTCCTACAGCAGAAGCAGCAGAGGCACAAACTGCATGACGAGAAGGGACAACGTAGAACACGTCTCTGTCCTGGCGCATTTTCGTGTGCGATACTTCCCTCCGGGTCTTCGGGCCTTGCGAAGCTCTGTGTACTGCGAGCGCTGCTACTCGCAGCTGAGAAGGACCGTGGAGCTAGCGGCGAATTCGGAGAGCTCTTCGCTGCACTGCGCCGCTCGCAAGCGGCTTCGTTCTTCGCCTTCTGCCGTCCGGCGAGAGCTGAACTCCAGCGGTCAGTTGCAGCTCTGCCCAACAGCGTGTTCTCAGTTCTGCGGGCAAGCACGCCCTCTTGCCTTGGCCCCGAGTGCAAAGTCCCGAGCGAGCACTCGACTCAGTGCAATGCACCCGGAAGGACGCTCTCGCTCGTCTTTCAAGGAGCGATTCCTAACAGCAGAAGCAGCAGAGGCACAAACTGCATGACGAGAAGGGACAACGTAGAACACGTCTCTGTCCTGGCGCATTTTCGTGTGCGATACTTCCCTCCGGGTCTTCGGGCCTTGCGAAGCTCTGTGTACTGCGAGCGCTGCTACTCGCAGCTGAGAAGGACCGTGGAGCTAGCGGCGAATTCGGAGAGCTCTTCGCTGCACTGCGCCGCTCGCAAGCGGCTTCGTTCTTCGCCTTCTGCCGTCCGGCGAGAGCTGAACTCCAGCGGTCAGTTGCAGCTCTGCCCAACAGCGTGTTCTCAGTTCTGCGGGCAAGCACGCCCTCTTGCCTTGGCCCCGAGAGCAAAGTCCCGAGCGAGCACTCGACTCAGTGCAATGCACCCGGAAGGACGCTCTCGCTCGTCTTTCAAGGAGCGATTACCTACAGCAAAAGCAGCAGAGGCACAAACTGCATGACGAGAAGGGACAACGTAGAACACGTCTCTGTCCTGGCGCATTTTCGTGTGCGATACTTCCCTCCGGGTCTTCGGGCCTTGCGAAGCTCTGTGTACTGCGAGCGCTGCTACTCGCAGCTGAGAAGGACCGTGGAGCTAGCGGCGAATTCGGAGAGCTCTTCGCTGCACTGCGCCGCTCGCAAGCGGCTTCGTTCTTCGCCTTCTGCCGTCCGGCGAGAGCTGAACTCCAGCGGTCAGTTGCAGCTCTGCCCAACAGCGTGTTCTCAGTTCTGCGGGCAAGCACGCCCTCTTGCCTTGGCCCCGAGTGCAAAGTCCCGAGCGAGCACTCGACTCAGTGCAATGCACCCGGAAGGACGCTCTCGCTCGTCTTTCAAGGAGCGATTCCTAACAGCACAAGCAGCAGAGGCACAAACTGCATGACGAGAAGGGACAACGTAGAACACGTCTCTGTCCTGGCACATTTTCGTGTGCGATACTTCCCTCCGGGTCTTCGGGCCTTGCGAAGCCCTGTGTACTGCGAGCGCTGCTACTCGCAGCTGAGAAGGACCGTGGAGCTAGCGGCGAATTCGGAGAGCTCTTCGCTGCACTGCGCCGCTCGCAAGCGGCTTCGTTCTTCGCCTTCTGCCGTCCGGCGAGAGCTGAACTCCAGCGGTCAGTTGCAGCTCTGCCCAACAGCGTGTTCTCAGTTCTGCGGGCAAGCACGCCCTCTTGCCTTGGCCCCGAGAGCAAAGTCCCGAGCGAGCACTCGACTCAGTGCAATGCACCCGGAAGGACGCTCTCGCTCGTCTTTCAAGGAGCGATTACCTACAGCAGAAGCAGCAGAGGCACAAACTGCATGACGAGAAGGGACAACGTAGAACACGTCTCTGTCCTGGCGCATTTTCGTGTGCGATACTTCCCTCCGGGTCTTCGGGCCTTGCGAAGCCCTGTGTACTGCGAGCGCTGCTACTCGCAGCTGAGAAGGACCGTGGAGCTAGCGGCGAATTCGGAGAGCTCTTCGCTGCACTGCGCCGCTCGCAAGCGGCTTCGTTCTTCGCCTTCTGCCGTCCGGCGAGAGCTGAACTCCAGCGGTCAGTTGCAGCTCTGCCCAACAGCGTGTTCTCAGTTCTGCGGGCAAGCACGCCCTCTTGCCTTGGCCCCGAGTGCAAAGTCCCGAGCGAGCACTCGACTCAGTGCAATGCACCCGGAAGGACGCTCTCGCTCGTCTTTCAAGGAGCGATTCCTAACAGCAGAAGCAGCAGAGGCACAAACTGCATGACGAGAAGGGACAACGTAGAACACGTCTCTGTCCTGGCGCATTTTCGTGTGCGATACTTCCCTCCGGGTCTTCGGGCCTTGCGAAGCTCTGTGTACTGCGAGCGCTGCTACTCGCAGCTGAGAAGGACCGTGGAGCTAGCGGCGAATTCGGAGAGCTCTTCGCTGCACTGCGCCGCTCGCAAGCGGCTTCGTTCTTCGCCTTCTGCCGTCCGGCGAGAGCTGAACTCCAGCGGTCAGTTGCAGCTCTGCCCAACAGCGTGTTCTCAGTTCTGCGGGCAAGCACGCCCTCTTGCCTTGGCCCCGAGTGCAAAGTCCCGAGCGAGCACTCGACTCAGTGCAATGCACCCGGAAGGACGCTCTCGCTCGTCTTTCAAGGAGCGATTCCTAACAGCAGAAGCAGCAGAGGCACAAACTGCATGACGAGAAGGGACAACGTAGAACACGTCTCTGTCCTGGCGCATTTTCGTGTGCGATACTTCCCTCCGGGTCTTCGGGCCTTGCGAAGCTCTGTGTACTGCGAGCGCTGCTACTCGCAGCTGAGAAGGACCGTGGAGCTAGCGGCGAATTCGGAGAGCTCTTCGCTGCACTGCGCCGCTCGCAAGCGGCTTCGTTCTTCGCCTTCTGCCGTCCGGCGAGAGCTGAACTCCAGCGGTCAGTTGCAGCTCTGCCCAACAGCGTGTTCTCAGTTCTGCGGGCAAGCACGCCCTCTTGCCTTGGCCCCGAGAGCAAAGTCCCGAGCGAGCACTCGACTCAGTGCAATGCACCCGGAAGGACGCTCTCGCTCGTCTTTCAAGGAGCGATTACCTACAGCAAAAGCAGCAGAGGCACAAACTGCATGACGAGAAGGGACAACGTAGAACACGTCTCTGTCCTGGCGCATTTTCGTGTGCGATACTTCCCTCCGGGTCTTCGGGCCTTGCGAAGCTCTGTGTACTGCGAGCGCTGCTACTCGCAGCTGAGAAGGACCGTGGAGCTAGCGGCGAATTCGGAGAGCTCTTCGCTGCACTGCGCCGCTCGCAAGCGGCTTCGTTCTTCGCCTTCTGCCGTCCGGCGAGAGCTGAACTCCAGCGGTCAGTTGCAGCTCTGCCCAACAGCGTGTTCTCAGTTCTGCGGGCAAGCACGCCCTCTTGCCTTGGCCCCGAGTGCAAAGTCCCGAGCGAGCACTCGACTCAGTGCAATGCACCCGGAAGGACGCTCTCGCTCGTCTTTCAAGGAGCGATTCCTAACAGCAGAAGCAGCAGAGGCACAAACTGCATGACGAGAAGGGACAACGTAGAACACGTCTCTGTCCTGGCGCATTTTCGTGTGCGATACTTCCCTCCGGGTCTTGGGTCCTTGCGAAGCCCTGTGTACTGCGAGCGCTGCTACTCGCAGCTGAGAAGGACCGTGGAGCTAGCGGCGAATTCGGAGAGCTCTTCGCTGCACTGCGCCGCTCGCAAGCGGCTTCGTTCTTCGCCTTCTGCCGTCCGGCGAGAGCTGAACTCCAGCGGTCAGTTGCAGCTCTGCCCAACAGCGTGTTCTCAGTTCTGCGGGCAAGCACGCCCTCTTGCCTTGGCCCCGAGTGCAAAGACCCGAGCGAGCACTCGACTCAGTGCAATGCACCCGGAAGGACGCTCTCGCTCGTCTTTCAAGGAGCGATTACCTACAGCAGAAGCAGCAGAGGCACAAACTGCATGACGAGAAGGGACAACGTAGAACACGTCTCTGTCCTGGCACATTTTCGTGTGCGATACTTCCCTCCGGGTCTTCGGGCCTTGCGAAGCTCTGTGTACTGCGAGCGCTGCTACTCGCAGCTGAGAAGGACCGTGGAGCTAGCGGCGAATTCGGAGAGCTCTTCGCTGCACTGCGCCGCTCGCAAGCGGCTTCGTTCTTCGCCTTCTGCCGTCCGGCGAGAGCTGAACTCCAGCGGTCAGTTGCAGCTCTGCCCAACAGCGTGTTCTCAGTTCTGCGGGCAAGCACGCCCTCTTGCCTTGGCCCCGAGTGCAAAGTCCCGAGCGAGCACTCGACTCAGTGCAATGCACCCGGAAGGACGCTCTCGCTCGTCTTTCAAGGAGCGATTCCTAACAGCAGAAGCAGCAGAGGCACAAACTGCATGACGAGAAGGGACAACGTAGAACACGTCTCTGTCCTGGCGCATTTTCGTGTGCGATACTTCCCTCCGGGTCTTCGGGCCTTGCGAAGCTTTGTGTACTGCGAGCGCTGCTACTCGCAGCTGAGAAGGACCGTGGAGCTAGCGGCGAATTCGGAGAGCTCTTCGCTGCACTGCGCCGCTCGCAAGCGGCTTCGTTCTTCGCCTTCTGCCGTCCGGCGAGAGCTGAACTCCAGCGGTCAGTTGCAGCTCTGCCCAACAGCGTGTTCTCAGTTCTGCGGGCAAGCACGCCCTCTTGCCTTGGCCCCGAGAGCAAAGTCCCGAGCGAGCACTCGACTCAGTGCAATGCACCCGGAAGGACGCTCTCGCTCGTCTTTCAAGGAGCGATTACCTACAGCAAAAGCAGCAGAGGCACAAACTGCATGACGAGAAGGGACAACGTAGAACACGTCTCTGTCCTGGCGCATTTTCGTGTGCGATACTTCCCTCCGGGTCTTCGGGCCTTGCGAAGCTCTGTGTACTGCGAGCGCTGCTACTCGCAGCTGAGAAAGACCGTGGAGCTAGCGGCGAATTCGGAGAGCTCTTCGCTGCACTGCGCCGCTCGCAAGCGGCTTCGTTCTTCGCCTTTTGCCGTCCGGCGAGAGCTGAACTCCAGCGGTCAGTTGCAGCTCTGCCCAACAGCGTGTTCTCAGTTCTGCGGGCAAGCACGCCCTCTTGCCTTGGCCCCGAGTGCAAAGACCCGAGCGAGCACTCGACTCAGTGCAATGCACCCGGAAGGACGCTCTCGCTCGTCTTTCAAGGAGCGATTACCTACAGCAGAAGCAGCAGAGGCACAAACTGCATGACGAGAAGGGACAACGTAGAACACGTCTCTGTCCTGGCGCATTTTCGTGTGCGATACTTCCCTCCGGGTCTTCGGGCCTTGCGAAGCCCTGTGTACTGCGAGCGCTGCTACTCGCAGCTGAGAAGGACCGTGGAGCTAGCGGCGAATTCGGAGAGCTCTTCGCTGCACTGCGCCGCTCGCAAGCGGCTTCGTTCTTCGCCTTTTGCCGTCCGGCGAGAGCTGAACTCCAGCGGTCAGTTGCAGCTCTGCCCAACAGCGTGTTCTCAGTTCTGCGGGCAAGCACGCCCTCTTGCCTTGGCCCCGAGTGCAAAGACCCGAGCGAGCACTCGACTCAGTGCAATGCACCCGGAAGGACGCTCTCGCTCGTCTTTCAAGGAGCGATTACCTACAGCAGAAGCAGCAGAGGCACAAACTGCATGACGAGAAGGGACAACGTAGAACACGTCTCTGTCCTGGCGCATTTTCGTGTGCGATACTTCCCTCCGGGTCTTCGGGCCTTGCGAAGCTCTGTGTACTGCGAGCGCTGCTACTCGCAGCTGAGAAAGACCGTGGAGCTAGCGGCGAATTCGGAGAGCTCTTCGCTGCACTGCGCCGCTCGCAAGCGGCTTCGTTCTTCGCCTTTTGCCGTCCGGCGAGAGCTGAACTCCAGCGGTCAGTTGCAGCTCTGCCCAACAGCGTGTTCTCAGTTCTGCGGGCAAGCACGCCCTCTTGCCTTGGCCCCGAGTGCAAAGACCCGAGCGAGCACTCGACTCAGTGCAATGCACCCGGAAGGACGCTCTCGCTCGTCTTTCAAGGAGCGATTACCTACAGCAGAAGCAGCAGAGGCACAAACTGCATGACGAGAAGGGACAACGTAGAACACGTCTCTGTCCTGGCACATTTTCGTGTGCGATACTTCCCTCCGGGTCTTCGGGCCTTGCGAAGCTCTGTGTACTGCGAGCGCTGCTACTCGCAGCTGAGAAAGACCGTGGAGCTAGCGGCGAATTCGGAGAGCTCTTCGCTGCACTGCGCCGCTCGCAAGCGGCTTCGTTCTTCGCCTTTTGCCGTCCGGCGAGAGCTGAACTCCAGCGGTCAGTTGCAGCTCTGCCCAACAGCGTGTTCTCAGTTCTGCGGGCAAGCACGCCCTCTTGCCTTGGCCCCGAGTGCAAAGACCCGAGCGAGCACTCGACTCAGTGCAATGCACCCGGAAGGACGCTCTCGCTCGTCTTTCAAGGAGCGATTACCTACAGCAGAAGCAGCAGAGGCACAAACTGCATGACGAGAAGGGACAACGTAGAACACGTCTCTGTCCTGGCACATTTTCGTGTGCGATACTTCCCTCCGGGTCTTCGGGCCTTGCGAAGCCCTGTGTACTGCGAGCGCTGCTACTCGCAGCTGAGAAGGACCGTGGAGCTAGCGGCGAATTCGGAGAGCTCTTCGCTGCACTGCGCCGCTCGCAAGCGGCTTCGTTCTTCGCCTTCTGCCGTCCGGCGAGAGCTGAACTCCAGCGGTCAGTTGCAGCTCTGCCCAACAGCGTGTTCTCAGTTCTGCGGGCAAGCACGCCCTCTTGCCTTGGCCCCGAGTGCAAAGACCCGAGCGAGCACTCGACTCAGTGCAATGCACCCGGAAGGACGCTCTCGCTCGTCTTTCAAGGAGCGATTA
This sequence comes from Sturnus vulgaris, assembly GCF_052056855.1. Taxonomy (NCBI): domain Eukaryota; kingdom Metazoa; phylum Chordata; class Aves; order Passeriformes; family Sturnidae; genus Sturnus; species Sturnus vulgaris. The sequence goes on from NW_028276069.1 coordinate 30,006, forward strand.
CCTACAGCAGAAGCAGCAGAGGCACAAACTGCATGACGAGAAGGGACAACGTAGAACACGTCTCTGTCCTGGCACATTTTCGTGTGCGATACTTCCCTCCGGGTCTTCGGGCCTTGCGAAGCTCTGTGTACTGCGAGCGCTGCTACTCGCAGCTGAGAAGGACCGTGGAGCTAGCGGCGAATTCGGAGAGCTCTTCGCTGCACTGCGCCGCTCGCAAGCGGCTTCGTTCTTCGCCTTCTGCCGTCCGGCGAGAGCTGAACTCCAGCGGTCAGTTGCAGCTCTGCCCAACAGCGTGTTCTCAGTTCTGCGGGCAAGCACGCCCTCTTGCCTTGGCCCCGAGTGCAAAGTCCCGAGCGAGCACTCGACTCAGTGCAATGCACCCGGAAGGACGCTCTCGCTCGTCTTTCAAGGAGCGATTCCTAACAGCAGAAGCAGCAGAGGCACAAACTGCATGACGAGAAGGGACAACGTAGAACACGTCTCTGTCCTGGCGCATTTTCGTGTGCGATACTTCCCTCCGGGTCTTCGGGCCTTGCGAAGCTCTGTGTACTGCGAGCGCTGCTACTCGCAGCTGAGAAGGACCGTGGAGCTAGCGGCGAATTCGGAGAGCTCTTCGCTGCACTGCGCCGCTCGCAAGCGGCTTCGTTCTTCGCCTTCTGCCGTCCGGCGAGAGCTGAACTCCAGCGGTCAGTTGCAGCTCTGCCCAACAGCGTGTTCTCAGTTCTGCGGGCAAGCACGCCCTCTTGCCTTGGCCCCGAGAGCAAAGTCCCGAGCGAGCACTCGACTCAGTGCAATGCACCCGGAAGGACGCTCTCGCTCGTCTTTCAAGGAGCGATTACCTACAGCAAAAGCAGCAGAGGCACAAACTGCATGACGAGAAGGGACAACGTAGAACACGTCTCTGTCCTGGCGCATTTTCGTGTGCGATACTTCCCTCCGGGTCTTCGGGCCTTGCGAAGCTCTGTGTACTGCGAGCGCTGCTACTCGCAGCTGAGAAAGACCGTGGAGCTAGCGGCGAATTCGGAGAGCTCTTCGCTGCACTGCGCCGCTCGCAAGCGGCTTCGTTCTTCGCCTTTTGCCGTCCGGCGAGAGCTGAACTCCAGCGGTCAGTTGCAGCTCTGCCCAACAGCGTGTTCTCAGTTCTGCGGGCAAGCACGCCCTCTTGCCTTGGCCCCGAGTGCAAAGACCCGAGCGAGCACTCGACTCAGTGCAATGCACCCGGAAGGACGCTCTCGCTCGTCTTTCAAGGAGCGATTACCTACAGCAGAAGCAGCAGAGGCACAAACTGCATGACGAGAAGGGACAACGTAGAACACGTCTCTGTCCTGGCGCATTTTCGTGTGCGATACTTCCCTCCGGGTCTTCGGGCCTTGCGAAGCCCTGTGTACTGCGAGCGCTGCTACTCGCAGCTGAGAAGGACCGTGGAGCTAGCGGCGAATTCGGAGAGCTCTTCGCTGCACTGCGCCGCTCGCAAGCGGCTTCGTTCTTCGCCTTTTGCCGTCCGGCGAGAGCTGAACTCCAGCGGTCAGTTGCAGCTCTGCCCAACAGCGTGTTCTCAGTTCTGCGGGCAAGCACGCCCTCTTGCCTTGGCCCCGAGTGCAAAGACCCGAGCGAGCACTCGACTCAGTGCAATGCACCCGGAAGGACGCTCTCGCTCGTCTTTCAAGGAGCGATTCCTAACAGCAGAAGCAGCAGAGGCACAAACTGCATGACGAGAAGGGACAACGTAGAACACGTCTCTGTCCTGGCGCATTTTCGTGTGCGATACTTCCCTCCGGGTCTTCGGGCCTTGCGAAGCTCTGTGTACTGCGAGCGCTGCTACTCGCAGCTGAGAAGGACCGTGGAGCTAGCGGCGAATTCGGAGAGCTCTTCGCTGCACTGCGCCGCTCGCAAGCGGCTTCGTTCTTCGCCTTCTGCCGTCCGGCGAGAGCTGAACTCCAGCGGTCAGTTGCAGCTCTGCCCAACAGCGTGTTCTCAGTTCTGCGGGCAAGCACGCCCTCTTGCCTTGGCCCCGAGTGCAAAGTCCCGAGCGAGCACTCGACTCAGTGCAATGCACCCGGAAGGACGCTCTCGCTCGTCTTTCAAGGAGCGATTCCTAACAGCAGAAGCAGCAGAGGCACAAACTGCATGACGAGAAGGGACAACGTAGAACACGTCTCTGTCCTGGCGCATTTTCGTGTGCGATACTTCCCTCCGGGTCTTCGGGCCTTGCGAAGCTCTGTGTACTGCGAGCGCTGCTACTCGCAGCTGAGAAGGACCGTGGAGCTAGCGGCGAATTCGGAGAGCTCTTCGCTGCACTGCGCCGCTCGCAAGCGGCTTCGTTCTTCGCCTTCTGCCGTCCGGCGAGAGCTGAACTCCAGCGGTCAGTTGCAGCTCTGCCCAACAGCGTGTTCTCAGTTCTGCGGGCAAGCACGCCCTCTTGCCTTGGCCCCGAGAGCAAAGTCCCGAGCGAGCACTCGACTCAGTGCAATGCACCCGGAAGGACGCTCTCGCTCGTCTTTCAAGGAGCGATTACCTACAGCAAAAGCAGCAGAGGCACAAACTGCATGACGAGAAGGGACAACGTAGAACACGTCTCTGTCCTGGCGCATTTTCGTGTGCGATACTTCCCTCCGGGTCTTCGGGCCTTGCGAAGCTCTGTGTACTGCGAGCGCTGCTACTCGCAGCTGAGAAGGACCGTGGAGCTAGCGGCGAATTCGGAGAGCTCTTCGCTGCACTGCGCCGCTCGCAAGCGGCTTCGTTCTTCGCCTTCTGCCGTCCGGCGAGAGCTGAACTCCAGCGGTCAGTTGCAGCTCTGCCCAACAGCGTGTTCTCAGTTCTGCGGGCAAGCACGCCCTCTTGCCTTGGCCCCGAGTGCAAAGTCCCGAGCGAGCACTCGACTCAGTGCAATGCACCCGGAAGGACGCTCTCGCTCGTCTTTCAAGGAGCGATTCCTAACAGCAGAAGCAGCAGAGGCACAAACTGCATGACGAGAAGGGACAACGTAGAACACGTCTCTGTCCTGGCGCATTTTCGTGTGCGATACTTCCCTCCGGGTCTTGGGTCCTTGCGAAGCCCTGTGTACTGCGAGCGCTGCTACTCGCAGCTGAGAAGGACCGTGGAGCTAGCGGCGAATTCGGAGAGCTCTTCGCTGCACTGCGCCGCTCGCAAGCGGCTTCGTTCTTCGCCTTCTGCCGTCCGGCGAGAGCTGAACTCCAGCGGTCAGTTGCAGCTCTGCCCAACAGCGTGTTCTCAGTTCTGCGGGCAAGCACGCCCTCTTGCCTTGGCCCCGAGTGCAAAGACCCGAGCGAGCACTCGACTCAGTGCAATGCACCCGGAAGGACGCTCTCGCTCGTCTTTCAAGGAGCGATTACCTACAGCAGAAGCAGCAGAGGCACAAACTGCATGACGAGAAGGGACAACGTAGAACACGTCTCTGTCCTGGCACATTTTCGTGTGCGATACTTCCCTCCGGGTCTTCGGGCCTTGCGAAGCTCTGTGTACTGCGAGCGCTGCTACTCGCAGCTGAGAAGGACCGTGGAGCTAGCGGCGAATTCGGAGAGCTCTTCGCTGCACTGCGCCGCTCGCAAGCGGCTTCGTTCTTCGCCTTCTGCCGTCCGGCGAGAGCTGAACTCCAGCGGTCAGTTGCAGCTCTGCCCAACAGCGTGTTCTCAGTTCTGCGGGCAAGCACGCCCTCTTGCCTTGGCCCCGAGTGCAAAGTCCCGAGCGAGCACTCGACTCAGTGCAATGCACCCGGAAGGACGCTCTCGCTCGTCTTTCAAGGAGCGATTCCTAACAGCAGAAGCAGCAGAGGCACAAACTGCATGACGAGAAGGGACAACGTAGAACACGTCTCTGTCCTGGCGCATTTTCGTGTGCGATACTTCCCTCCGGGTCTTCGGGCCTTGCGAAGCTCTGTGTACTGCGAGCGCTGCTACTCGCAGCTGAGAAGGACCGTGGAGCTAGCGGCGAATTCGGAGAGCTCTTCGCTGCACTGCGCCGCTCGCAAGCGGCTTCGTTCTTCGCCTTCTGCCGTCCGGCGAGAGCTGAACTCCAGCGGTCAGTTGCAGCTCTGCCCAACAGCGTGTTCTCAGTTCTGCGGGCAAGCACGCCCTCTTGCCTTGGCCCCGAGAGCAAAGTCCCGAGCGAGCACTCGACTCAGTGCAATGCACCCGGAAGGACGCTCTCGCTCGTCTTTCAAGGAGCGATTACCTACAGCAAAAGCAGCAGAGGCACAAACTGCATGACGAGAAGGGACAACGTAGAACACGTCTCTGTCCTGGCGCATTTTCGTGTGCGATACTTCCCTCCGGGTCTTCGGGCCTTGCGAAGCTCTGTGTACTGCGAGCGCTGCTACTCGCAGCTGAGAAGGACCGTGGAGCTAGCGGCGAATTCGGAGAGCTCTTCGCTGCACTGCGCCGCTCGCAAGCGGCTTCGTTCTTCGCCTTCTGCCGTCCGGCGAGAGCTGAACTCCAGCGGTCAGTTGCAGCTCTGCCCAACAGCGTGTTCTCAGTTCTGCGGGCAAGCACGCCCTCTTGCCTTGGCCCCGAGTGCAAAGTCCCGAGCGAGCACTCGACTCAGTGCAATGCACCCGGAAGGACGCTCTCGCTCGTCTTTCAAGGAGCGATTCCTAACAGCAGAAGCAGCAGAGGCACAAACTGCATGACGAGAAGGGACAACGTAGAACACGTCTCTGTCCTGGCCCATTTTCGTGTGCGATACTTCCCTCCGGGTCTTCGGGCCTTGCGAAGCCCTGTGTACTGCGAGCGCTGCTACTCGCAGCTGAGAAGGACCGTGGAGCTAGCGGCGAATTCGGAGAGCTCTTCGCTGCACTGCGCCGCTCGCAAGCGGCTTCGTTCTTCGCCTTCTGCCGTCCGGCGAGAGCTGAACTCCAGCGGTCAGTTGCAGCTCTGCCCAACAGCGTGTTCTCAGTTCTGCGGGCAAGCACGCCCTCTTGCCTTGGCCCCGAGTGCAAAGTCCCGAGCGAGCACTCGACTCAGTGCAATGCACCCGGAAGGACGCTCTCGCTCGTCTTTCAAGGAGCGATTCCTAACAGCAGAAGCAGCAGAGGCACAAACTGCATGACGAGAAGGGACAACGTAGAACACGTCTCTGTCCTGGCGCATTTTCGTGTGCGATACTTCCCTCCGGGTCTTCGGGCCTTGCGAAGCCCTGTGTACTGCGAGCGCTGCTACTCGCAGCTGAGAAGGACCGTGGAGCTAGCGGCGAATTCGGAGAGCTCTTCGCTGCACTGCGCCGCTCGCAAGCGGCTTCGTTCTTCGCCTTCTGCCGTCCGGCGAGAGCTGAACTCCAGCGGTCAGTTGCAGCTCTGCCCAACAGCGTGTTCTCAGTTCTGCGGGCAAGCACGCCCTCTTGCCTTGGCCCCGAGTGCAAAGTCCCGAGCGAGCACTCGACTCAGTGCAATGCACCCGGAAGGACGCTCTCGCTCGTCTTTCAAGGAGCGATTCCTAACAGCAGAAGCAGCAGAGGCACAAACTGCATGACGAGAAGGGACAACGTAGAACACGTCTCTGTCCTGGCGCATTTTCGTGTGCGATACTTCCCTCCGGGTCTTCGGGCCTTGCGAAGCCCTGTGTACTGCGAGCGCTGCTACTCGCAGCTGAGAAGGACCGTGGAGCTAGCGGCGAATTCGGAGAGCTCTTCGCTGCACTGCGCCGCTCGCAAGCGGCTTCGTTCTTCGCCTTCTGCCGTCCGGCGAGAGCTGAACTCCAGCGGTCAGTTGCAGCTCTGCCCAACAGCGTGTTCTCAGTTCTGCGGGCAAGCACGCCCTCTTGCCTTGGCCCCGAGTGCAAAGTCCCGAGCGAGCACTCGACTCAGTGCAATGCACCCGGAAGGACGCTCTCGCTCGTCTTTCAAGGAGCGATTCCTAACAGCAGAAGCAGCAGAGGCACAAACTGCATGACGAGAAGGGACAACGTAGAACACGTCTCTGTCCTGGCGCATTTTCGTGTGCGATACTTCCCTCCGGGTCTTCGGGCCTTGCGAAGCTCTGTGTACTGCGAGCGCTGCTACTCGCAGCTGAGAAGGACCGTGGAGCTAGCGGCGAATTCGGAGAGCTCTTCGCTGCACTGCGCCGCTCGCAAGCGGCTTCGTTCTTCGCCTTCTGCCGTCCGGCGAGAGCTGAACTCCAGCGGTCAGTTGCAGCTCTGCCCAACAGCGTGTTCTCAGTTCTGCGGGCAAGCACGCCCTCTTGCCTTGGCCCCGAGTGCAAAGTCCCGAGCGAGCACTCGACTCAGTGCAATGCACCCGGAAGGACGCTCTCGCTCGTCTTTCAAGGAGCGATTCCTAACAGCAGAAGCAGCAGAGGCACAAACTGCATGACGAGAAGGGACAACGTAGAACACGTCTCTGTCCTGGCGCATTTTCGTGTGCGATACTTCCCTCCGGGTCTTCGGGCCTTGCGAAGCTCTGTGTACTGCGAGCGCTGCTACTCGCAGCTGAGAAGGACCGTGGAGCTAGCGGCGAATTCGGAGAGCTCTTCGCTGCACTGCGCCGCTCGCAAGCGGCTTCGTTCTTCGCCTTCTGCCGTCCGGCGAGAGCTGAACTCCAGCGGTCAGTTGCAGCTCTGCCCAACAGCGTGTTCTCAGTTCTGCGGGCAAGCACGCCCTCTTGCCTTGGCCCCGAGTGCAAAGTCCCGAGCGAGCACTCGACTCAGTGCAATGCACCCGGAAGGACGCTCTCGCTCGTCTTTCAAGGAGCGATTCCTAACAGCAGAAGCAGCAGAGGCACAAACTGCATGACGAGAAGGGACAACGTAGAACACGTCTCTGTCCTGGCGCATTTTCGTGTGCGATACTTCCCTCCGGGTCTTCGGGCCTTGCGAAGCTCTGTGTACTGCGAGCGCTGCTACTCGCAGCTGAGAAGGACCGTGGAGCTAGCGGCGAATTCGGAGAGCTCTTCGCTGCACTGCGCCGCTCGCAAGCGGCTTCGTTCTTCGCCTTCTGCCGTCCGGCGAGAGCTGAACTCCAGCGGTCAGTTGCAGCTCTGCCCAACAGCGTGTTCTCAGTTCTGCGGGCAAGCACGCCCTCTTGCCTTGGCCCCGAGAGCAAAGTCCCGAGCGAGCACTCGACTCAGTGCAATGCACCCGGAAGGACGCTCTCGCTCGTCTTTCAAGGAGCGATTACCTACAGCAAAAGCAGCAGAGGCACAAACTGCATGACGAGAAGGGACAACGTAGAACACGTCTCTGTCCTGGCGCATTTTCGTGTGCGATACTTCCCTCCGGGTCTTCGGGCCTTGCGAAGCTCTGTGTACTGCGAGCGCTGCTACTCGCAGCTGAGAAGGACCGTGGAGCTAGCGGCGAATTCGGAGAGCTCTTCGCTGCACTGCGCCGCTCGCAAGCGGCTTCGTTCTTCGCCTTCTGCCGTCCGGCGAGAGCTGAACTCCAGCGGTCAGTTGCAGCTCTGCCCAACAGCGTGTTCTCAGTTCTGCGGGCAAGCACGCCCTCTTGCCTTGGCCCCGAGTGCAAAGTCCCGAGCGAGCACTCGACTCAGTGCAATGCACCCGGAAGGACGCTCTCGCTCGTCTTTCAAGGAGCGATTCCTAACAGCAGAAGCAGCAGAGGCACAAACTGCATGACGAGAAGGGACAACGTAGAACACGTCTCTGTCCTGGCGCATTTTCGTGTGCGATACTTCCCTCCGGGTCTTGGGTCCTTGCGAAGCCCTGTGTACTGCGAGCGCTGCTACTCGCAGCTGAGAAGGACCGTGGAGCTAGCGGCGAATTCGGAGAGCTCTTCGCTGCACTGCGCCGCTCGCAAGCGGCTTCGTTCTTCGCCTTTTGCCGTCCGGCGAGAGCTGAACTCCAGCGGTCAGTTGCAGCTCTGCCCAACAGCGTGTTCTCAGTTCTGCGGGCAAGCACGCCCTCTTGCCTTGGCCCCGAGTGCAAAGACCCGAGCGAGCACTCGACTCAGTGCAATGCACCCGGAAGGACGCTCTCGCTCGTCTTTCAAGGAGCGATTACCTACAGCAGAAGCAGCAGAGGCACAAACTGCATGACGAGAAGGGACAACGTAGAACACGTCTCTGTCCTGGCACATTTTCGTGTGCGATACTTCCCTCCGGGTCTTCGGGCCTTGCGAAGCTCTGTGTACTGCGAGCGCTGCTACTCGCAGCTGAGAAAGACCGTGGAGCTAGCGGCGAATTCGGAGAGCTCTTCGCTGCACTGCGCCGCTCGCAAGCGGCTTCGTTCTTCGCCTTTTGCCGTCCGGCGAGAGCTGAACTCCAGCGGTCAGTTGCAGCTCTGCCCAACAGCGTGTTCTCAGTTCTGCGGGCAAGCACGCCCTCTTGCCTTGGCCCCGAGTGCAAAGACCCGAGCGAGCACTCGACTCAGTGCAATGCACCCGGAAGGACGCTCTCGCTCGTCTTTCAAGGAGCGATTCCTAACAGCAGAAGCAGCAGAGGCACAAACTGCATGACGAGAAGGGACAACGTAGAACACGTCTCTGTCCTGGCGCATTTTCGTGTGCGATACTTCCCTCCGGGTCTTCGGGCCTTGCGAAGCCCTGTGTACTGCGAGCGCTGCTACTCGCAGCTGAGAAGGACCGTGGAGCTAGCGGCGAATTCGGAGAGCTCTTCGCTGCACTGCGCCGCTCGCAAGCGGCTTCGTTCTTCGCCTTCTGCCGTCCGGCGAGAGCTGAACTCCAGCGGTCAGTTGCAGCTCTGCCCAACAGCGTGTTCTCAGTTCTGCGGGCAAGCACGCCCTCTTGCCTTGGCCCCGAGTGCAAAGTCCCGAGCGAGCACTCGACTCAGTGCAATGCACCCGGAAGGACGCTCTCGCTCGTCTTTCAAGGAGCGATTCCTAACAGCAGAAGCAGCAGAGGCACAAACTGCATGACGAGAAGGGACAACGTAGAACACGTCTCTGTCCTGGCGCATTTTCGTGTGCAATACTTCCCTCCGGGTCTTCGGGCCTTGCGAAGCCCTGTGTACTGCGAGCGCTGCTACTCGCAGCTGAGAAGGACCGTGGAGCTAGCGGCGAATTCGGAGAGCTCTTCGCTGCACTGCGCCGCTCGCAAGCGGCTTCGTTCTTCGCCTTCTGCCGTCCGGCGAGAGCTGAACTCCAGCGGTCAGTTGCAGCTCTGCCCAACAGCGTGTTCTCAGTTCTGCGGGCAAGCACGCCCTCTTGCCTTGGCCCCGAGTGCAAAGTCCCGAGCGAGCACTCGACTCAGTGCAATGCACCCGGAAGGACGCTCTCGCTCGTCTTTCAAGGAGCGATTCCTAACAGCAGAAGCAGCAGAGGCACAAACTGCATGACGAGAAGGGACAACGTAGAACACGTCTCTGTCCTGGCGCATTTTCGTGTGCGATACTTCCCTCCGGGTCTTCGGGCCTTGCGAAGCTCTGTGTACTGCGAGCGCTGCTACTCGCAGCTGAGAAGGACCGTGGAGCTAGCGGCGAATTCGGAGAGCTCTTCGCTGCACTGCGCCGCTCGCAAGCGGCTTCGTTCTTCGCCTTCTGCCGTCCGGCGAGAGCTGAACTCCAGCGGTCAGTTGCAGCTCTGCCCAACAGCGTGTTCTCAGTTCTGCGGGCAAGCACGCCCTCTTGCCTTGGCCCCGAGTGCAAAGTCCCGAGCGAGCACTCGACTCAGTGCAATGCACCCGGAAGGACGCTCTCGCTCGTCTTTCAAGGAGCGATTCCTAACAGCAGAAGCAGCAGAGGCACAAACTGCATGACGAGAAGGGACAACGTAGAACACGTCTCTGTCCTGGCGCATTTTCGTGTGCGATACTTCCCTCCGGGTCTTCGGGCCTTGCGAAGCTCTGTGTACTGCGAGCGCTGCTACTCGCAGCTGAGAAGGACCGTGGAGCTAGCGGCGAATTCGGAGAGCTCTTCGCTGCACTGCGCCGCTCGCAAGCGGCTTCGTTCTTCGCCTTCTGCCGTCCGGCGAGAGCTGAACTCCAGCGGTCAGTTGCAGCTCTGCCCAACAGCGTGTTCTCAGTTCTGCGGGCAAGCACGCCCTCTTGCCTTGGCCCCGAGTGCAAAGTCCCGAGCGAGCACTCGACTCAGTGCAATGCACCCGGAAGGACGCTCTCGCTCGTCTTTCAAGGAGCGATTCCTAACAGCAGAAGCAGCAGAGGCACAAACTGCATGACGAGAAGGGACAACGTAGAACACGTCTCTGTCCTGGCGCATTTTCGTGTGCGATACTTCCCTCCGGGTCTTCGGGCCTTGCGAAGCTCTGTGTACTGCGAGCGCTGCTACTCGCAGCTGAGAAGGACCGTGGAGCTAGCGGCGAATTCGGAGAGCTCTTCGCTGCACTGCGCCGCTCGCAAGCGGCTTCGTTCTTCGCCTTCTGCCGTCCGGCGAGAGCTGAACTCCAGCGGTCAGTTGCAGCTCTGCTCAACAGCGTGTTCTCAGTTCTGCGGGCAAGCACGCCCTCTTGCCTTGGCCCCGAGAGCAAAGTCCCGAGCGAGCACTCGACTCAGTGCAATGCACCCGGAAGGACGCTCTCGCTCGTCTTTCAAGGAGCGATTACCTACAGCAAAAGCAGCAGAGGCACAAACTGCATGACGAGAAGGGACAACGTAGAACACGTCTCTGTCCTGGCGCATTTTCGTGTGCGATACTTCCCTCCGGGTCTTCGGGCCTTGCGAAGCTCTGTGTACTGCGAGCGCTGCTACTCGCAGCTGAGAAGGACCGTGGAGCTAGCGGCGAATTCGGAGAGCTCTTCGCTGCACTGCGCCGCTCGCAAGCGGCTTCGTTCTTCGCCTTCTGCCGTCCGGCGAGAGCTGAACTCCAGCGGTCAGTTGCAGCTCTGCCCAACAGCGTGTTCTCAGTTCTGCGGGCAAGCACGCCCTCTTGCCTTGGCCCCGAGTGCAAAGTCCCGAGCGAGCACTCGACTCAGTGCAATGCACCCGGAAGGACGCTCTCGCTCGTCTTTCAAGGAGCGATTCCTAACAGCAGAAGCAGCAGAGGCACAAACTGCATGACGAGAAGGGACAACGTAGAACACGTCTCTGTCCTGGCGCATTTTCGTGTGCGATACTTCCCTCCGGGTCTTCGGGCCTTGCGAAGCTCTGTGTACTGCGAGCGCTGCTACTCGCAGCTGAGAAGGACCGTGGAGCTAGCGGCGAATTCGGAGAGCTCTTCGCTGCACTGCGCCGCTCGCAAGCGGCTTCGTTCTTCGCCTTCTGCCGTCCGGCGAGAGCTGAACTCCAGCGGTCAGTTGCAGCTCTGCCCAACAGCGTGTTCTCAGTTCTGCGGGCAAGCACGCCCTCTTGCCTTGGCCCCGAGTGCAAAGTCCCGAGCGAGCACTCGACTCAGTGCAATGCACCCGGAAGGACGCTCTCGCTCGTCTTTCAAGGAGCGATTCCTAACAGCAGAAGCAGCAGAGGCACAAACTGCATGACGAGAAGGGACAACGTAGAACACGTCTCTGTCCTGGCGCATTTTCGTGTGCGATACTTCCCTCCGGGTCTTCGGGCCTTGCGAAGCTCTGTGTACTGCGAGCGCTGCTACTCGCAGCTGAGAAGGACCGTGGAGCTAGCGGCGAATTCGGAGAGCTCTTCGCTGCACTGCGCCGCTCGCAAGCGGCTTCGTTCTTCGCCTTCTGCCGTCCGGCGAGAGCTGAACTCCAGCGGTCAGTTGCAGCTCTGCCCAACAGCGTGTTCTCAGTTCTGCGGGCAAGCACGCCCTCTTGCCTTGGCCCCGAGTGCAAAGTCCCGAGCGAGCACTCGACTCAGTGCAATGCACCCGGAAGGACGCTCTCGCTCGTCTTTCAAGGAGCGATTCCTAACAGCAGAAGCAGCAGAGGCACAAACTGCATGACGAGAAGGGACAACGTAGAACACGTCTCTGTCCTGGCGCATTTTCGTGTGCGATACTTCCCTCCGGGTCTTCGGGCCTTGCGAAGCTCTGTGTACTGCGAGCGCTGCTACTCGCAGCTGAGAAGGACCGTGGAGCTAGCGGCGAATTCGGAGAGCTCTTCGCTGCACTGCGCCGCTCGCAAGCGGCTTCGTTCTTCGCCTTCTGCCGTCCGGCGAGAGCTGAACTCCAGCGGTCAGTTGCAGCTCTGCCCAACAGCGTGTTCTCAGTTCTGCGGGCAAGCACGCCCTCTTGCCTTGGCCCCGAGTGCAAAGTCCCGAGCGAGCACTCGACTCAGTGCAATGCACCCGGAAGGACGCTCTCGCTCGTCTTTCAAGGAGCGATTCCTAACAGCAGAAGCAGCAGAGGCACAAACTGCATGACGAGAAGGGACAACGTAGAACACGTCTCTGTCCTGGCGCATTTTCGTGTGCGATACTTCCCTCCGGGTCTTCGGGCCTTGCGAAGCTCTGTGTACTGCGAGCGCTGCTACTCGCAGCTGAGAAGGACCGTGGAGCTAGCGGCGAATTCGGAGAGCTCTTCGCTGCACTGCGCCGCTCGCAAGCGGCTTCGTTCTTCGCCTTCTGCCGTCCGGCGAGAGCTGAACTCCAGCGGTCAGTTGCAGCTCTGCCCAACAGCGTGTTCTCAGTTCTGCGGGCAAGCACGCCCTCTTGCCTTGGCCCCGAGAGCAAAGTCCCGAGCGAGCACTCGACTCAGTGCAATGCACCCGGAAGGACGCTCTCGCTCGTCTTTCAAGGAGCGATTACCTACAGCAAAAGCAGCAGAGGCACAAACTGCATGACGAGAAGGGACAACGTAGAACACGTCTCTGTCCTGGCGCATTTTCGTGTGCGATACTTCCCTCCGGGTCTTCGGGCCTTGCGAAGCTCTGTGTACTGCGAGCGCTGCTACTCGCAGCTGAGAAGGACCGTGGAGCTAGCGGCGAATTCGGAGAGCTCTTCGCTGCACTGCGCCGCTCGCAAGCGGCTTCGTTCTTCGCCTTCTGCCGTCCGGCGAGAGCTGAACTCCAGCGGTCAGTTGCAGCTCTGCCCAACAGCGTGTTCTCAGTTCTGCGGGCAAGCACGCCCTCTTGCCTTGGCCCCGAGTGCAAAGTCCCGAGCGAGCACTCGACTCAGTGCAATGCACCCGGAAGGACGCTCTCGCTCGTCTTTCAAGGAGCGATTCCTAACAGCAGAAGCAGCAGAGGCACAAACTGCATGACGAGAAGGGACAACGTAGAACACGTCTCTGTCCTGGCGCATTTTCGTGTGCGATACTTCCCTCCGGGTCTTCGGGCCTTGCGAAGCTCTGTGTACTGCGAGCGCTGCTACTCGCAGCTGAGAAGGACCGTGGAGCTAGCGGCGAATTCGGAGAGCTCTTCGCTGCACTGCGCCGCTCGCAAGCGGCTTCGTTCTTCGCCTTCTGCCGTCCGGCGAGAGCTGAACTCCAGCGGTCAGTTGCAGCTCTGCCCAACAGCGTGTTCTCAGTTCTGCGGGCAAGCACGCCCTCTTGCCTTGGCCCCGAGTGCAAAGTCCCGAGCGAGCACTCGACTCAGTGCAATGCACCCGGAAGGACGCTCTCGCTCGTCTTTCAAGGAGCGATTCCTAACAGCAGAAGCAGCAGAGGCACAAACTGCATGACGAGAAGGGACAACGTAGAACACGTCTCTGTCCTGGCGCATTTTCGTGTGCGATACTTCCCTCCGGGTCTTCGGGCCTTGCGAAGCCCTGTGTACTGCGAGCGCTGCTACTCGCAGCTGAGAAGGACCGTGGAGCTAGCGGCGAATTCGGAGAGCTCTTCGCTGCACTGCGCCGCTCGCAAGCGGCTTCGTTCTTCGCCTTTTGCCGTCCGGCGAGAGCTGAACTCCAGCGGTCAGTTGCAGCTCTGCCCAACAGCGTGTTCTCAGTTCTGCGGGCAAGCACGCCCTCTTGCCTTGGCCCCGAGTGCAAAGACCCGAGCGAGCACTCGACTCAGTGCAATGCACCCGGAAGGACGCTCTCGCTCGTCTTTCAAGGAGCGATTACCTACAGCAGAAGCAGCAGAGGCACAAACTGCATGACGAGAAGGGACAACGTAGAACACGTCTCTGTCCTGGCGCATTTTCGTGTGCGATACTTCCCTCCGGGTCTTCGGGCCTTGCGAAGCCCTGTGTACTGCGAGCGCTGCTACTCGCAGCTGAGAAGGACCGTGGAGCTAGCGGCGAATTGGGAGAGCTCTTCGCTGCACTGCGCCGCTCGCAAGCGGCTTCGTTCTTCGCCTTCTGCCGTCCGGCGAGAGCTGAACTCCAGCGGTCAGTTGCAGCTCTGCCCAACAGCGTGTTCTCAGTTCTGCGGGCAAGCACGCCCTCTTGCCTTGGCCCCGAGTGCAAAGTCCCGAGCGAGCACTCGACTCAGTGCAATGCACCCGGAAGGACGCTCTCGCTCGTCTTTCAAGGAGCGATTCCTAACAGCACAAGCAGCAGAGGCACAAACTGCATGACGAGAAGGGACAACGTAGAACACGTCTCTGTCCTGGCACATTTTCGTGTGCCATACTTCCCTCCGGGTCTTCGGGCCTTGCGAAGCCCTGTGTACTGCGAGCGCTGCTACTCGCAGCTGAGAAGGACCGTGGAGCTAGCGGCGAATTCGGAGAGCTCTTCGCTGCACTGCGCCGCTCGCAAGCGGCTTCGTTCTTCGCCTTCTGCCGTCCGGCGAGAGCTGAACTCCAGCGGTCAGTTGCAGCTCTGCCCAACAGCGTGTTCTCAGTTCTGCGGGCAAGCACGCCCTCTTGCCTTGGCCCCGAGAGCAAAGTCCCGAGCGAGCACTCGACTCAGTGCAATGCACCCGGAAGGACGCTCTCGCTCGCCTTTCAAGGAGCGATTCCTAACAGCAGAAGCAGCAGAGGCACAAACTGCATGACGAGAAGGGACAACGTAGAACACGTCTCTGTCCTGGCACATTTCCGTGTGCGATACTTCCCTCCGGGTCTTCGGGCCTTGCGAAGCCCTGTGTACTGCGAGCGCTGCTACTCGCAGCTGAGAAGGACCGTGGAGCTAGCGGCGAATTCGGAGAGCTCTTCGCTGCACTGCGCCGCTCGCAAGCGGCTTCGTTCTTCGCCTTCTGCCGTCCGGCGAGAGCTGAACTCCAGCGGTCAGTTGCAGCTCTGCCCAACAGCGTGTTCTCAGTTCTGCGGGCAAGCACGCCCTCTTGCCTTGGCCCCGAGAGCAAAGTCCCGAGCGAGCATTCGACTCAGTGCAATGCACCCGGAAGGACGCTCTCGCTCGTCTTTCAAGGAGCGATTCCTAACAGCAGAAGCAGCAGAGGCACAAACTGCATGACGAGAAGGGACAACGTAGAACACGTCTCTGTCCTGGCGCATTTTCGTGTGCGATACTTCCCTCCGGGTCTTCGGGCCTTGCGAAGCCCTGTGTACTGCGAGCGCTGCTACTCGCAGCTGAGAAGGACCGTGGAGCTAGCGGCGAATTCGGAGAGCTCTTCGCTGCACTGCGCCGCTCGCAAGCGGCTTCGTTCTTCGCCTTCTGCCGTCCGGCGAGAGCTGAACTCCAGCGGTCAGTTGCAGCTCTGCCCAACAGCGTGTTCTCAGTTCTGCGGGCAAGCACGCCCTCTTGCCTTGGCCCCGAGTGCAAAGTCCCGAGCGAGCACTCGACTCAGTGCAATGCACCCGGAAGGACGCTCTCGCTCGTCTTTCAAGGAGCGATTCCTAACAGCAGAAGCAGCAGAGGCACAAACTGCATGACGAGAAGGGACAACGTAGAACACGTCTCTGTCCTGGCGCATTTTCGTGTGCGATACTTCCCTCCGGGTCTTCGGGCCTTGCGAAGCCCTGTGTACTGCGAGCGCTGCTACTCGCAGCTGAGAAGGACCGTGGAGCTAGCGGCGAATTCGGAGAGCTCTTCGCTGCACTGCGCCGCTCGCAAGCGGCTTCGTTCTTCGCCTTCTGCCGTCCGGCGAGAGCTGAACTGCAGCGGTCAGTTGCAGCTCTGCCCAACAGCGTGTTCTCAGTTCTGCGGGCAAGCACGCCCTCTTGCCTTGGCCCCGAGAGCAAAGTCCCGAGCGAGCACTCGACTCAGTGCAATGCACCCGGAAGGACGCTCTCGCTCGTCTTTCAAGGAGCGATTACCTACAGCAAAAGCAGCAGAGGCACAAACTGCATGACGAGAAGGGACAACGTAGAACACGTCTCTGTCCTGGCGCATTTTCGTGTGCGATACTTCCCTCCGGGTCTTCGGGCCTTGCGAAGCTCTGTGTACTGCGAGCGCTGCTACTCGCAGCTGAGAAGGACCGTGGAGCTAGCGGCGAATTCGGAGAGCTCTTCGCTGCACTGCGCCGCTCGCAAGCGGCTTCGTTCTTCGCCTTCTGCCGTCCGGCGAGAGCTGAACTCCAGCGGTCAGTTGCAGCTCTGCCCAACAGCGTGTTCTCAGTTCTGCGGGCAAGCACGCCCTCTTGCCTTGGCCCCGAGTGCAAAGTCCCGAGCGAGCACTCGACTCAGTGCAATGCACCCGGAAGGACGCTCTCGCTCGTCTTTCAAGGAGCGATTCCTAACAGCAGAAGCAGCAGAGGCACAAACTGCATGACGAGAAGGGACAACGTAGAACACGTCTCTGTCCTGGCGCATTTTCGTGTGCGATACTTCCCTCCGGGTCTTCGGGCCTTGCGAAGCTCTGTGTACTGCGAGCGCTGCTACTCGCAGCTGAGAAGGACCGTGGAGCTAGCGGCGAATTCGGAGAGCTCTTCGCTGCACTGCGCCGCTCGCAAGCGGCTTCGTTCTTCGCCTTCTGCCGTCCGGCGAGAGCTGAACTCCAGCGGTCAGTTGCAGCTCTGCCCAACAGCGTGTTCTCAGTTCTGCGGGCAAGCACGCCCTCTTGCCTTGGCCCCGAGTGCAAAGTCCCGAGCGAGCACTCGACTCAGTGCAATGCACCCGGAAGGACGCTCTCGCTCGTCTTTCAAGGAGCGATTCCTAACAGCAGAAGCAGCAGAGGCACAAACTGCATGACGAGAAGGGACAACGTAGAACACGTCTCTGTCCTGGCGCATTTTCGTGTGCGATACTTCCCTCCGGGTCTTCGGGCCTTGCGAAGCTCTGTGTACTGCGAGCGCTGCTACTCGCAGCTGAGAAGGACCGTGGAGCTAGCGGCGAATTCGGAGAGCTCTTCGCTGCACTGCGCCGCTCGCAAGCGGCTTCGTTCTTCGCCTTCTGCCGTCCGGCGAGAGCTGAACTCCAGCGGTCAGTTGCAGCTCTGCCCAACAGCGTGTTCTCAGTTCTGCGGGCAAGCACGCCCTCTTGCCTTGGCCCCGAGTGCAAAGTCCCGAGCGAGCACTCGACTCAGTGCAATGCACCCGGAAGGACGCTCTCGCTCGTCTTTCAAGGAGCGATTCCTAACAGCAGAAGCAGCAGAGGCACAAACTGCATGACGAGAAGGGACAACGTAGAACACGTCTCTGTCCTGGCGCATTTTCGTGTGCGATACTTCCCTCCGGGTCTTCGGGCCTTGCGAAGCTCTGTGTACTGCGAGCGCTGCTACTCGCAGCTGAGAAGGACCGTGGAGCTAGCGGCGAATTCGGAGAGCTCTTCGCTGCACTGCGCCGCTCGCAAGCGGCTTCGTTCTTCGCCTTCTGCCGTCCGGCGAGAGCTGAACTCCAGCGGTCAGTTGCAGCTCTGCCCAACAGCGTGTTCTCAGTTCTGCGGGCAAGCACGCCCTCTTGCCTTGGCCCCGAGTGCAAAGTCCCGAGCGAGCACTCGACTCAGTGCAATGCACCCGGAAGGACGCTCTCGCTCGTCTTTCAAGGAGCGATTCCTAACAGCAGAAGCAGCAGAGGCACAAACTGCATGACGAGAAGGGACAACGTAGAACACGTCTCTGTCCTGGCGCATTTTCGTGTGCGATACTTCCCTCCGGGTCTTCGGGCCTTGCGAAGCTCTGTGTACTGCGAGCGCTGCTACTCGCAGCTGAGAAGGACCGTGGAGCTAGCGGCGAATTCGGAGAGCTCTTCGCTGCACTGCGCCGCTCGCAAGCGGCTTCGTTCTTCGCCTTCTGCCGTCCGGCGAGAGCTGAACTCCAGCGGTCAGTTGCAGCTCTGCCCAACAGCGTGTTCTCAGTTCTGCGGGCAAGCACGCCCTCTTGCCTTGGCCCCGAGTGCAAAGTCCCGAGCGAGCACTCGACTCAGTGCAATGCACCCGGAAGGACGCTCTCGCTCGTCTTTCAAGGAGCGATTCCTAACAGCAGAAGCAGCAGAGGCACAAACTGCATGACGAGAAGGGACAACGTAGAACACGTCTCTGTCCTGGCGCATTTTCGTGTGCGATACTTCCCTCCGGGTCTTCGGGCCTTGCGAAGCTCTGTGTACTGCGAGCGCTGCTACTCGCAGCTGAGAAGGACCGTGGAGCTAGCGGCGAATTCGGAGAGCTCTTCGCTGCACTGCGCCGCTCGCAAGCGGCTTCGTTCTTCGCCTTCTGCCGTCCGGCGAGAGCTGAACTCCAGCGGTCAGTTGCAGCTCTGCCCAACAGCGTGTTCTCAGTTCTGCGGGCAAGCACGCCCTCTTGCCTTGGCCCCGAGAGCAAAGTCCCGAGCGAGCACTCGACTCAGTGCAATGCACCCGGAAGGACGCTCTCGCTCGTCTTTCAAGGAGCGATTACCTACAGCAAAAGCAGCAGAGGCACAAACTGCATGACGAGAAGGGACAACGTAGAACACGTCTCTGTCCTGGCGCATTTTCGTGTGCGATACTTCCCTCCGGGTCTTCGGGCCTTGCGAAGCTCTGTGTACTGCGAGCGCTGCTACTCGCAGCTGAGAAGGACCGTGGAGCTAGCGGCGAATTCGGAGAGCTCTTCGCTGCACTGCGCCGCTCGCAAGCGGCTTCGTTCTTCGCCTTTTGCCGTCCGGCGAGAGCTGAACTCCAGCGGTCAGTTGCAGCTCTGCCCAACAGCGTGTTCTCAGTTCTGCGGGCAAGCACGCCCTCTTGCCTTGGCCCCGAGTGCAAAGACCCGAGCGAGCACTCGACTCAGTGCAATGCACCCGGAAGGACGCTCTCGCTCGTCTTTCAAGGAGCGATTACCTACAGCAGAAGCAGCAGAGGCACAAACTGCATGACGAGAAGGGACAACGTAGAACACGTCTCTGTCCTGGCGCATTTTCGTGTGCGATACTTCCCTCCGGGTCTTCGGGCCTTGCGAAGCCCTGTGTACTGCGAGCGCTGCTACTCGCAGCTGAGAAGGACCGTGGAGCTAGCGGCGAATTCGGAGAGCTCTTCGCTGCACTGCGCCGCTCGCAAGCGGCTTCGTTCTTCGCCTTCTGCCGTCCGGCGAGAGCTGAACTCCAGCGGTCAGTTGCAGCTCTGCCCAACAGCGTGTTCTCAGTTCTGCGGGCAAGCACGCCCTCTTGCCTTGGCCCCGAGAGCAAAGTCCCGAGCGAGCACTCGACTCAGTGCAATGCACCCGGAAGGACGCTCTCGCTCGCCTTTCAAGGAGCGATTCCTAACAGCAGAAGCAGCAGAGGCACAAACTGCATGACGAGAAGGGACAACGTAGAACACGTCTCTGTCCTGGCGCATTTTCGTGTGCGATACTTCCCTCCGGGTCTTCGGGCCTTGCGAAGCTCTGTGTACTGCGAGCGCTGCTACTCGCAGCTGAGAAGGACCGTGGAGCTAGCGGCGAATTCGGAGAGCTCTTCGCTGCACTGCGCCGCTCGCAAGCGGCTTCGTTCTTCGCCTTCTGCCGTCCGGCGAGAGCTGAACTCCAGCGGTCAGTTGCAGCTCTGCCCAACAGCGTGTTCTCAGTTCTGCGGGCAAGCACGCCCTCTTGCCTTGGCCCCGAGTGCAAAGTCCCGAGCGAGCACTCGACTCAGTGCAATGCACCCGGAAGGACGCTCTCGCTCGTCTTTCAAGGAGCGATTCCTAACAGCAGAAGCAGCAGAGGCACAAACTGCATGACGAGAAGGGACAACGTAGAACACGTCTCTGTCCTGGCGCATTTTCGTGTGCGATACTTCCCTCCGGGTCTTCGGGCCTTGCGAAGCTCTGTGTACTGCGAGCGCTGCTACTCGCAGCTGAGAAGGACCGTGGAGCTAGCGGCGAATTCGGAGAGCTCTTCGCTGCACTGCGCCGCTCGCAAGCGGCTTCGTTCTTCGCCTTCTGCCGTCCGGCGAGAGCTGAACTCCAGCGGTCAGTTGCAGCTCTGCCCAACAGCGTGTTCTCAGTTCTGCGGGCAAGCACGCCCTCTTGCCTTGGCCCCGAGAGCAAAGTCCCGAGCGAGCACTCGACTCAGTGCAATGCACCCGGAAGGACGCTCTCGCTCGTCTTTCAAGGAGCGATTCCTAACAGCAGAAGCAGCAGAGGCACAAACTGCATGACGAGAAGGGACAACGTAGAACACGTCTCTGTCCTGGCGCATTTTCGTGTGCGAAACTTCCCTCCGGGTCTTCGGGCCTTGCGAAGCTCCGTGTACTGCGAGCGCTGCTACTCGCAGCTGAGAAGGACCGTGGAGCTAGCGGCGAATTCGGAGAGCTCTTCGCTGCACTGCGCCGCTCGCAAGCGGCTTCGTTCTTCGCCTTCTGCCGTCCGGCGAGAGCTGAACTCCGGCGGTCAGTTGCAGCTCTGCCCAACAGCGTGTTCTCAGTTCTGCGGGCAAGCACGCCCTCTTGCCTTGGCCCCGAGAGCAAAGTCCCGAGCGAGCACTCGACTCAGTGCAATGCACCCGGAAGGACGCTCTCGCTCGTCTTTCAAGGAGCGATTCCTAACAGCAGAAGCAGCAGAGGCACAAACTGCATGACGAGTAGGGACAACGTAGAACACGTCTCTGTCCTGGCGCATTTTCGTGTGCGATACTTCCCTCCGGGTCTTCGGGCCTTGCGAAGCTCCGTGTACTGCGAGCGCTGCTACTCGCAGCTGAGAAGGACCGTGGAGCTAGCGGCGAATTCGGAGAGCTCTTCGCTGCACTGCGCCGCTCGCAAGCGGCTTCGTTCTACGCCTTCTGCCGTCCGGCGACAGCTGAACTCCGGCGGTCAGTTGCAGCTCTGCCCAACAGCGTGTTCTCAGTTCTGCGGGCAAGCACGCCCTCTTGCCTTGGCCCCGAGAGCAAAGTCCCGAGCGAGCACTCGACTCAGTGCAATGCACCCGGAAGGACGCTCTCGCTCGCCTTTCAAGGAGCGATTCCTAACAGCAGAAGCAGCAGAGGCACAAACTGCATGACGAGAAGGGACAACGTAGAACACGTCTCTGTCCTGGCGCATTTTCGTGTGCGATACTTCCCTCCGGGTCTTCGGGCCTTGCGAAGCCCTGTGTACTGCGAGCGCTGCTACTCGCAGCTGAGAAGGACCGTGGAGCTAGCGGCGAATTCGGAGAGCTCTTCGCTGCACTGCGCCGCTCGCAAGCGGCTTCGTTCTTCGCCTTCTGCCGTCCGGCGAGAGCTGAACTCCGGCGGTCAGTTGCAGCTCTGCCCAACAGCGTGTTCTCAGTTCTGCGGGCAAGCACGCCCTCTTGCCTTGGCCCCGAGAGCAAAGTCCCGAGCGAGCACTCGACTCAGTGCAATGCACCCGGAAGGACGCTCTCGCTCGCCTTTCAAGGAGCGATTCCTAACAGCAGAAGCAGCAGAGGCACAAACTGCATGACGAGAAGGGACAACGTAGAACACGTCTCTGTCCTGGCGCATTTTCGTGTGCGATACTTCCCTCCGGGTCTTCGGGCCTTGCGAAGCCCTGTGTACTGCGAGCGCTGCTACTCGCAGCTGAGAAGGACCGTGGAGCTAGCGGCGAATTCGGAGAGCTCTTCGCTGCACTGCGCCGCTCGCAAGCGGCTTCGTTCTTCGCCTTCTGCCGTCCGGCGAGAGCTGAACTCCAGCGGTCAGTTGCAGCTCTGCCCAACAGCGTGTTCTCAGTTCTGCGGGCAAGCACGCCCTCTTGCCTTGGCCCCGAGAGCAAAGTCCCGAGCGAGCACTCGACTCAGTGCAATGCACCCGGAAGGACGCTCTCGCTCGCCTTTCAAGGAGCGATTCCTAACAGCAGAAGCAGCAGAGGCACAAACTGCATGACGAGAAGGGACAACGTAGAACACGTCTCTGTCCTGGCGCATTTTCGTGTGCGATACTTCCCTCCGGGTCTTCGGGCCTTGCGAAGCCCCGTGTACTGCGAGCGCTGCTACTCGCAGCTGAGAAGGACCGTGGAGCTAGCGGCGAATTCGGAGAGCTCTTCGCTGCACTGCGCCGCTCGCAAGCGGCTTCGTTCTTCGCCTTCTGCCGTCCGGCGAGAGCTGAACTCCAGCGGTCAGTTGCAGCTCTGCCCAACAGCGTGTTCTCAGTTCTGCGGGCAAGCACGCCCTCTTGCCTTGGCCCCGCGTGCAAAGTCCCGAGCGAGCACTCGACTCAGTGCAATGCACCCGGAAGGACGCTCTCGCTCGTCTTTCAAGGAGCGATTCCTAACAGCAGAAGCAGCAGAGGCACAAACTGCATGACGAGAAGGGACAACGTAGAACACGTCTCTGTCCTGGCACATTTTCGTGTGCGAAACTTCCCTCCGGGTCTTCGGGCCTTGCGAAGCCCCGTGTACTGCGAGCGCTGCTACTCGCAGCTGAGAAGGACCGTGGAGCTAGCGGCGAATTCGGAGAGCTCTTCGCTGCACTGCGCCGCTCGCAAGCGGCTTCGTTCTTCGCCTTCTGCCGTCCGGCGAGAGCTGAACTCCGGCGGTCAGTTGCAGCTCTGCCCAACAGCGTGTTCTCAGTTCTGCGGGCAAGCACGCCCTCTTGCCTTGGCCCCGAGAGCAAAGTCCCGAGCGAGCACTCGACTCAGTGCAATGCACCCGGAAGGACGCTCTCGCTCGTCTTTCAAGGAGCGATTCCTAACAGCAGAAGCAGCAGAGGCACAAACTGCATGACGAGAAGGGACAACGTAGAACACGTCTCTGTCCTGGCGCATTTTCGTGTGCGATACTTCCCTCCGGGTCTTCGGGCCTTGCGAAGCTCCGTGTACTGCGAGCGCTGCTACTCGCAGCTGAGAAGGACCGTGGAGCTAGCGGCGAATTCGGAGAGCTCTTCGCTGCACTGCGCCGCTCGCAAGCGGCTTCGTTCTTCGCCTTCTGCCGTCCGGCGAGAGCTGAACTCCGGCGGTCAGTTGCAGCTCTGCCCAACAGCGTGTTCTCAGTTCTGCGGGCAAGCACGCCCTCTTGCCTTGGCCCCGAGAGCAAAGTCCCGAGCGAGCACTCGACTCAGTGCAATGCACCCGGAAGGACGCTCTCGCTCGTCTTTCAAGGAGCGATTCCTAACAGCAGAAGCAGCAGAGGCACAAACTGCATGACGAGAAGGGACAACGTAGAACACGTCTCTGTCCTGGCACATTTTCGTGTGCGAAACTTCCCTCCGGGTCTTCGGGCCTTGCGAAGCTCTGTGTACTGCGAGCGCTGCTACTCGCAGCTGAGAAGGACCGTGGAGCTAGCGGCGAATTCGGAGAGCTCTTCGCTGCACTGCGCCGCTCGCAAGCGGCTTCGTTCTACGCCTTCTGCCGTCCGGCGAGAGCTGAACTCCGGCGGTCAGTTGCAGCTCTGCCCAACAGCGTGTTCTCAGTTCTGCGGGCAAGCACGCCCTCTTGCCTTGGCCCCGAGAGCAAAGTCCCGAGCGAGCACTCGACTCAGTGCAATGCACCCGGAAGGACGCTCTCGCTCGTCTTTCAAGGAGCGATTCCTAACAGCAGAAGCAGCAGAGGCACAAACTGCATGACGAGAAGGGACAACGTAGAACACGTCTCTGTCCTGGCACATTTGCGTGTGCCATACTTCCCTCCGGGTCTTCGGGCCTTGCGAAGCTCCGTGTACTGCGAGCGCTGCTACTCGCAGCTGAGAAGGACCGTGGAGCTAGCGGCGAATTCGGAGAGCTCTTCGCTGCACTGCGCCGCTCGCAAGCGGCTTCGTTCTACGCCTTCTGCCGTCCGGCGAGAGCTGAACTCCGGCGGTCAGTTGCAGCTCTGCCCAACAGCGTGTTCTCAGTTCTGCGGGCAAGCACGCCCTCTTGCCTTGGCCCCGAGAGCAAAGTCCCGAGCGAGCACTCGACTCAGTGCAATGCACCCGGAAGGACGCTCTCGCTCGTCTTTCAAGGAGCGATTCCTAACAGCAGAAGCAGCAGAGGCACAAACTGCATGACGAGAAGGGACAACGTAGAACACGTCTCTGTCCTGGCACATTTTCGTGTGCGATACTTCCCTCCGGGTCTTCGGGCCTTGCGAAGCCCCGTGTACTGCGAGCGCTGCTACTCGCAGCTGAGAAGGACCGTGGAGCTAGCGGCGAATTCGGAGAGCTCTTCGCTGCACTGCGCCGCTCGCAAGCGGTTTCGTTCTTCGCCTTCTGCCGTCCGGCGAGAGCTGAACTCCGGCGGTCAGTTGCAGCTCTGCCCAACAGCGTGTTCTCAGTTCTGCGGGCAAGCACGCCCTCTTGCCTTGGCCCCGAGAGCAAAGTCCCGAGCGAGCACTCGACTCAGTGCAATGCACCCGGAAGGACGCTCTCGCTCGTCTTTCAAGGAGCGATTCCTAACAGCAGAAGCAGCAGAGGCACAAACTGCATGACGAGTAGGGACAACGTAGAACACGTCTCTGTCCTGGCACATTTTCGTGTGCGATACTTCCCTCCGGGTCTTCGGGCCTTGCGAAGCTCCGTGTACTGCGAGCGCTGCTACTCGCAGCTGAGAAGGACCGTGGAGCTAGCGGCGAATTCGGAGAGCTCTTCGCTGCACTGCGCCGCTCGCAAGCGGCTTCGTTCTTCGCCTTCTGCCGTCCGGCGACAGCTGAACTCCGGCGGTCAGTTGCAGCTCTGCCCAACAGCGTGTTCTCAGTTCTGCGGGCAAGCACGCCCTCTTGCCTTGGCCCCGAGAGCAAAGTCCCGAGCGAGCACTCGACTCAGTGCAATGCACCCGGAAGGACGCTCTCGCTCGTCTTTCAAGGAGCGATTCCTAACAGCAGAAGCAGCAGAGGCACAAACTGCATGACGAGAAGGGACAACGTAGAACACGTCTCTGTCCTGGCACATTTTCGTGTGCGATACTTCCCTCCGGGTCTTCGGGCCTTGCGAAGCTCCGTGTACTGCGAGCGCTGCTACTCGCAGCTGAGAAGGACCGTGGAGCTAGCGGCGAATTCGGAGAGCTCTTCGCTGCACTGCGCCGCTCGCAAGCGGCTTCGTTCTACGCCTTCTGCCGTCCGGCGACAGCTGAACTCCGGCGGTCAGTTGCAGCTCTGCCCAACAGCGTGTTCTCAGTTCTGCGGGCAAGCACGCCCTCTTGCCTTGGCCCCGAGAGCAAAGTCCCGAGCGAGCACTCGACTCAGTGCAATGCACCCGGAAGGACGCTCTCGCTCGTCTTTCAAGGAGCGATTCCTAACAGCAGAAGCAGCAGAGGCACAAACTGCATGACGAGAAGGGACAACGTAGAACACGTCTCTGTCCTGGCACATTTTCGTGTGCGAAACTTCCCTCCGGGTCTTCGGGCCTTGCGAAGCCCTGTGTACTGCGAGCGCTGCTACTCGCAGCTGAGAAGGACCGTGGAGCTAGCGGCGAATTCGGAGAGCTCTTCGCTGCACTGCGCCGCTCGCAAGCGGCTTCGTTCTTCGCCTTCTGCCGTCCGGCGAGAGCTGAACTCCAGCGGTCAGTTGCAGCTCTGCCCAACAGCGTGTTCTCAGTTCTGCGGGCAAGCACGCCCTCTTGCCTTGGCCGCGAGAGCAAAGTCCCGAGCGAGCACTCGACTCAGTGCAATGCACCCGGAAGGACGCTCTCGCTCGCCTTTCAAGGAGCGATTCCTAACAGCAGAAGCAGCAGAGGCACAAACTGCATGACGAGAAGGGACAACGTAGAACACGTCTCTGTCCTGGCGCATTTTCGTGTGCGATACTTCCCTCCGGGTCTTCGGGCCTTGCGAAGCCCCGTGTACTGCGAGCGCTGCTACTCGCAGCTGAGAAGGACCGTGGAGCTAGCGGCGAATTCGGAGAGCTCTTCGCTGCACTGCGCCGCTCGCAAGCGGCTTCGTTCTTCGCCTTCTGCCGTCCGGCGAGAGCTGAACTCCAGCGGTCAGTTGCAGCTCTGCCCAACAGCGTGTTCTCAGTTCTGCGGGCAAGCACGCCCTCTTGCCTTGGCCCCGAGAGCAAAGTCCCGAGCGAGCACTCGACTCAGTGCAATGCACCCGGAAGGACGCTCTCGCTCGTCTTTCAAGGAGCGATTCCTAACAGCAGAAGCAGCAGAGGCACAAACTGCATGACGAGAAGGGACAACGTAGAACACGTCTCTGTCCTGGCACATTTTCGTGTGCGAAACTTCCCTCCGGGTCTTCGGGCCTTGCGAAGCCCCGTGTACTGCGAGCGCTGCTACTCGCAGCTGAGAAGGACCGTGGAGCTAGCGGCGAATTCGGAGAGCTCTTCGCTGCACTGCGCCGCTCGCAAGCGGCTTCGTTCTTCGCCTTCTGCCGTCCGGCGAGAGCTGAACTCCGGCGGTCAGTTGCAGCTCTGCCCAACAGCGTGTTCTCAGTTCTGCGGGCAAGCACGCCCTCTTGCCTTGGCCCCGAGAGCAAAGTCCCGAGCGAGCACTCGACTCAGTGCAATGCACCCGGAAGGACGCTCTCGCTCGTCTTTCAAGGAGCGATTCCTAACAGCAGAAGCAGCAGAGGCACAAACTGCATGACGAGAAGGGACAACGTAGAACACGTCTCTGTCCTGGCACATTTTCGTGTGCGATACTTCCCTCCGGGTCTTCGGGCCTTGCGAAGCCCCGTGTACTGCGAGCGCTGCTACTCGCAGCTGAGAAGGACCGTGGAGCTAGCGGCGAATTCGGAGAGCTCTTCGCTGCACTGCGCCGCTCGCAAGCGGCTTCGTTCTTCGCCTTCTGCCGTCCGGCGAGAGCTGAACTCCGGCGGTCAGTTGCAGCTCTGCCCAACAGCGTGTTCTCAGTTCTGCGGGCAAGCACGCCCTCTTGCCTTGGCCCCGAGAGCAAAGTCCCGAGCGAGCACTCGACTCAGTGCAATGCACCCGGAAGGACGCTCTCGCTCGTCTTTCAAGGAGCGATTCCTAACAGCACAAGCAGCAGAGGCACAAACTGCATGACGAGAAGGCACAACGTAGAACACGTCTCTGTCCTGGCACATTTTCGTGTGCGAAACTTCCCTCCGGGTCTTCGGGCCTTGCGAAGCCCCGTGTACTGCGAGCGCTGCTACTCGCAGCTGAGAAGGACCGTGGAGCTAGCGGCGAATTCGGAGAGCTCTTCGCTGCACTGCGCCGCTCGCAAGCGGCTTCGTTCTACGCCTTCTGCCGTCCGGCGAGAGCTGAACTCCGGCGGTCAGTTGCAGCTCTGCCCAACAGCGTGTTCTCAGTTCTGCGGGCAAGCACGCCCTCTTGCCTTGGCCCCGAGAGCAAAGTCCCGAGCGAGCACTCGACTCAGTGCAATGCACCCGGAAGGACGCTCTCGCTCGTCTTTCAAGGAGCGATTCCTAACAGCAGAAGCAGCAGAGGCACAAACTGCATGACGAGAAGGCACAACGTAGAACACGTCTCTGTCCTGGCACATTTTCGTGTGCGAAACTTCCCTCCGGGTCTTCGGGCCTTGCGAAGCCCCGTGTACTGCGAGCGCTGCTACTCGCAGCTGAGAAGGACCGTGGAGCTAGCGGCGAATTCGGAGAGCTCTTCGCTGCACTGCGCCGCTCGCAAGCGGCTTCGTTCTACGCCTTCTGCCGTCCGGCGAGAGCTGAACTCCGGCGGTCAGTTGCAGCTCTGCCCAACAGCGTGTTCTCAGTTCTGCGGGCAAGCACGCCCTCTTGCCTTGGCCCCGAGAGCAAAGTCCCGAGCGAGCACTCGACTCAGTGCAATGCACCCGGAAGGACGCTCTCGCTCGTCTTTCAAGGAGCGATTCCTAACAGCAGAAGCAGCAGAGGCACAAACTGCATGACGAGAAGGGACAACGTAGAACACGTCTCTGTCCTGGCGCATTTTCGTGTGCGATACTTCCCTCCGGGTCTTCGGGCCTTGCGAAGCTCCGTGTACTGCGAGCGCTGCTACTCGCAGCTGAGAAGGACCGTGGAGCTAGCGGCGAATTCGGAGAGCTCTTCGCTGCACTGCGCCGCTCGCAAGCGGCTTCGTTCTACGCCTTCTGCCGTCCGGCGAGAGCTGAACTCCGGCGGTCAGTTGCAGCTCTGCCCAACAGCGTGTTCTCAGTTCTGCGGGCAAGCACGCCCTCTTGCCTTGGCCCCGAGAGCAAAGTCCCGAGCGAGCACTCGACTCAGTGCAATGCACCCGGAAGGACGCTCTCGCTCGTCTTTCAAGGAGCGATTCCTAACAGCAGAAGCAGCAGAGGCACAAACTGCATGACGAGAAGGGACAACGTAGAACACGTCTCTGTCCTGGCACATTTGCGTGTGCCATACTTCCCTCCGGGTCTTCGGGCCTTGCGAAGCTCCGTGTACTGCGAGCGCTGCTACTCGCAGCTGAGAAGGACCGTGGAGCTAGCGGCGAATTCGGAGAGCTCTTCGCTGCACTGCGCCGCTCGCAAGCGGCTTCGTTCTACGCCTTCTGCCGTCCGGCGAGAGCTGAACTCCAGCGGTCAGTTGCAGCTCTGCCCAACAGCGTGTTCTCAGTTCTGCGGGCAAGCACGCCCTCTTGCCTTGGCCCCGAGAGCAAAGTCCCGAGCGAGCACTCGACTCAGTGCAATGCACCCGGAAGGACGCTCTCGCTCGTCTTTCAAGGAGCGATTCCTAACAGCAGAAGCAGCAGAGGCACAAACTGCATGACGAGAAGGGACAACGTAGAACACGTCTCTGTCCTGGCACATTTTCGTGTGCGATACTTCCCTCCGGGTCTTCGGGCCTTGCGAAGCCCCGTGTACTGCGAGCGCTGCTACTCGCAGCTGAGAAGGACCGTGGAGCTAGCGGCGAATTCGGAGAGCTCTTCGCTGCACTGCGCCGCTCGCAAGCGGTTTCGTTCTTCGCCTTCTGCCGTCCGGCGAGAGCTGAACTCCGGCGGTCAGTTGCAGCTCTGCCCAACAGCGTGTTCTCAGTTCTGCGGGCAAGCACGCCCTCTTGCCTTGGCCCCGAGAGCAAAGTCCCGAGCGAGCACTCGACTCAGTGCAATGCACCCGGAAGGACGCTCTCGCTCGTCTTTCAAGGAGCGATTCCTAACAGCAGAAGCAGCAGAGGCACAAACTGCATGACGAGTAGGGACAACGTAGAACACGTCTCTGTCCTGGCACATTTTCGTGTGCGATACTTCCCTCCGGGTCTTCGGGCCTTGCGAAGCTCCGTGTACTGCGAGCGCTGCTACTCGCAGCTGAGAAGGACCGTGGAGCTAGCGGCGAATTCGGAGAGCTCTTCGCTGCACTGCGCCGCTCGCAAGCGGCTTCGTTCTTCGCCTTCTGCCGTCCGGCGACAGCTGAACTCCGGCGGTCAGTTGCAGCTCTGCCCAACAGCGTGTTCTCAGTTCTGCGGGCAAGCACGCCCTCTTGCCTTGGCCCCGAGAGCAAAGTCCCGAGCGAGCACTCGACTCAGTGCAATGCACCCGGAAGGACGCTCTCGCTCGTCTTTCAAGGAGCGATTCCTAACAGCAGAAGCAGCAGAGGCACAAACTGCATGACGAGAAGGGACAACGTAGAACACGTCTCTGTCCTGGCACATTTTCGTGTGCGATACTTCCCTCCGGGTCTTCGGGCCTTGCGAAGCTCCGTGTACTGCGAGCGCTGCTACTCGCAGCTGAGAAGGACCGTGGAGCTAGCGGCGAATTCGGAGAGCTCTTCGCTGCACTGCGCCGCTCGCAAGCGGCTTCGTTCTACGCCTTCTGCCGTCCGGCGAGAGCTGAACTCCGGCGGTCAGTTGCAGCTCTGCCCAACAGCGTGTTCTCAGTTCTGCGGGCAAGCACGCCCTCTTGCCTTGGCCCCGAGAGCAAAGTCCCGAGCGAGCACTCGACTCAGTGCAATGCACCCGGAAGGACGCTCTCGCTCGTCTTTCAAGGAGCGATTCCTAACAGCAGAAGCAGCAGAGGCACAAACTGCATGACGAGAAGGGACAACGTAGAACACGTCTCTGTCCTGGCACATTTTCGTGTGCGAAACTTCCCTCCGGGTCTTCGGGCCTTGCGAAGCCCCGTGTACTGCGAGCGCTGCTACTCGCAGCTGAGAAGGACCGTGGAGCTAGCGGCGAATTCGGAGAGCTCTTCGCTGCACTGCGCCGCTCGCAAGCGGCTTCGTTCTTCGCCTTCTGCCGTCCGGCGAGAGCTGAACTCCAGCGGTCAGTTGCAGCTCTGCCCAACAGCGTGTTCTCAGTTCTGCGGGCAAGCACGCCCTCTTGCCTTGGCCGCGAGAGCAAAGTCCCGAGCGAGCACTCGACTCAGTGCAATGCACCCGGAAGGACGCTCTCGCTCGCCTTTCAAGGAGCGATTCCTAACAGCAGAAGCAGCAGAGGCACAAACTGCATGACGAGAAGGGACAACGTAGAACACGTCTCTGTCCTGGCGCATTTTCGTGTGCGATACTTCCCTCCGGGTCTTCGGGCCTTGCGAAGCCCCGTGTACTGCGAGCGCTGCTACTCGCAGCTGAGAAGGACCGTGGAGCTAGCGGCGAATTCGGAGAGCTCTTCGCTGCACTGCGCCGCTCGCAAGCGGCTTCGTTCTTCGCCTTCTGCCGTCCGGCGAGAGCTGAACTCCAGCGGTCAGTTGCAGCTCTGCCCAACAGCGTGTTCTCAGTTCTGCGGGCAAGCACGCCCTCTTGCCTTGGCCCCGAGAGCAAAGTCCCGAGCGAGCACTCGACTCAGTGCAATGCACCCGGAAGGACGCTCTCGCTCGTCTTTCAAGGAGCGATTCCTAACAGCAGAAGCAGCAGAGGCACAAACTGCATGACGAGAAGGGACAACGTAGAACACGTCTCTGTCCTGGCACATTTTCGTGTGCGAAACTTCCCTCCGGGTCTTCGGGCCTTGCGAAGCCCCGTGTACTGCGAGCGCTGCTACTCGCAGCTGAGAAGGACCGTGGAGCTAGCGGCGAATTCGGAGAGCTCTTCGCTGCACTGCGCCGCTCGCAAGCGGCTTCGTTCTTCGCCTTCTGCCGTCCGGCGAGAGCTGAACTCCGGCGGTCAGTTGCAGCTCTGCCCAACAGCGTGTTCTCAGTTCTGCGGGCAAGCACGCCCTCTTGCCTTGGCCCCGAGAGCAAAGTCCCGAGCGAGCACTCGACTCAGTGCAATGCACCCGGAAGGACGCTCTCGCTCGTCTTTCAAGGAGCGATTCCTAACAGCAGAAGCAGCAGAGGCACAAACTGCATGACGAGAAGGGACAACGTAGAACACGTCTCTGTCCTGGCGCATTTTCGTGTGCGATACTTCCCTCCGGGTCTTCGGGCCTTGCGAAGCTCCGTGTACTGCGAGCGCTGCTACTCGCAGCTGAGAAGGACCGTGGAGCTAGCGGCGAATTCGGAGAGCTCTTCGCTGCACTGCGCCGCTCGCAAGCGGCTTCGTTCTTCGCCTTCTGCCGTCCGGCGAGAGCTGAACTCCGGCGGTCAGTTGCAGCTCTGCCCAACAGCGTGTTCTCAGTTCTGCGGGCAAGCACGCCCTCTTGCCTTGGCCCCGAGAGCAAAGTCCCGAGCGAGCACTCGACTCAGTGCAATGCACCCGGAAGGACGCTCTCGCTCGTCTTTCAAGGAGCGATTCCTAACAGCAGAAGCAGCAGAGGCACAAACTGCATGACGAGAAGGCACAACGTAGAACACGTCTCTGTCCTGGCACATTTTCGTGTGCGAAACTTCCCTCCGGGTCTTCGGGCCTTGCGAAGCCCCGTGTACTGCGAGCGCTGCTACTCGCAGCTGAGAAGGACCGTGGAGCTAGCGGCGAATTCGGAGAGCTCTTCGCTGCACTGCGCCGCTCGCAAGCGGCTTCGTTCTACGCCTTCTGCCGTCCGGCGAGAGCTGAACTCCGGCGGTCAGTTGCAGCTCTGCCCAACAGCGTGTTCTCAGTTCTGCGGGCAAGCACGCCCTCTTGCCTTGGCCCCGAGAGCAAAGTCCCGAGCGAGCACTCGACTCAGTGCAATGCACCCGGAAGGACGCTCTCGCTCGTCTTTCAAGGAGCGATTCCTAACAGCAGAAGCAGCAGAGGCACAAACTGCATGACGAGAAGGGACAACGTAGAACACGTCTCTGTCCTGGCGCATTTTCGTGTGCGATACTTCCCTCCGGGTCTTCGGGCCTTGCGAAGCTCCGTGTACTGCGAGCGCTGCTACTCGCAGCTGAGAAGGACCGTGGAGCTAGCGGCGAATTCGGAGAGCTCTTCGCTGCACTGCGCCGCTCGCAAGCGGCTTCGTTCTTCGCCTTCTGCCGTCCGGCGAGAGCTGAACTCCGGCGGTCAGTTGCAGCTCTGCCCAACAGCGTGTTCTCAGTTCTGCGGGCAAGCACGCCCTCTTGCCTTGGCCCCGAGAGCAAAGTCCCGAGCGAGCACTCGACTCAGTGCAATGCACCCGGAAGGACGCTCTCGCTCGTCTTTCAAGGAGCGATTCCTAACAGCAGAAGCAGCAGAGGCACAAACTGCATGACGAGAAGGGACAACGTAGAACACGTCTCTGTCCTGGCACATTTTCGTGTGCGAAACTTCCCTCCGGGTCTTCGGGCCTTGCGAAGCCCCGTGTACTGCGAGCGCTGCTACTCGCAGCTGAGAAGGACCGTGGAGCTAGCGGCGAATTCGGAGAGCTCTTCGCTGCACTGCGCCGCTCGCAAGCGGCTTCGTTCTACGCCTTCTGCCGTCCGGCGAGAGCTGAACTCCGGCGGTCAGTTGCAGCTCTGCCCAACAGCGTGTTCTCAGTTCTGCGGGCAAGCACGCCCTCTTGCCTTGGCCCCGAGAGCAAAGTCCCGAGCGAGCACTCGACTCAGTGCAATGCACCCGGAAGGACGCTCTCGCTCGTCTTTCAAGGAGCGATTCCTAACAGCAGAAGCAGCAGAGGCACAAACTGCATGACGAGAAGGTACAACGTAGAACACGTCTCTGTCCTGGCACATTTGCGTGTGCCATACTTCCCTCCGGGTCTTCGGGCCTTGCGAAGCTCCGTGTACTGCGAGCGCTGCTACTCGCAGCTGAGAAGGACCGTGGAGCTAGCGGCGAATTCGGAGAGCTCTTCGCTGCACTGCGCCGCTCGCAAGCGGCTTCGTTCTACGCCTTCTGCCGTCCGGCGAGAGCTGAACTCCGGCGGTCAGTTGCAGCTCTGCCCAACAGCGTGTTCTCAGTTCTGCGGGCAAGCACGCCCTCTTGCCTTGGCCCCGAGAGCAAAGTCCCGAGCGAGCACTCGACTCAGTGCAATGCACCCGGAAGGACGCTCTCGCTCGTCTTTCAAGGAGCGATTCCTAACAGCAGAAGCAGCAGAGGCACAAACTGCATGACGAGAAGGGACAACGTAGAACACGTCTCTGTCCTGGCACATTTTCGTGTGCGATACTTCCCTCCGGGTCTTCGGGCCTTGCGAAGCCCCGTGTACTGCGAGCGCTGCTACTCGCAGCTGAGAAGGACCGTGGAGCTAGCGGCGAATTCGGAGAGCTCTTCGCTGCACTGCGCCGCTCGCAAGCGGTTTCGTTCTTCGCCTTCTGCCGTCCGGCGAGAGCTGAACTCCGGCGGTCAGTTGCAGCTCTGCCCAACAGCGTGTTCTCAGTTCTGCGGGCAAGCACGCCCTCTTGCCTTGGCCCCGAGAGCAAAGTCCCGAGCGAGCACTCGACTCAGTGCAATGCACCCGGAAGGACGCTCTCGCTCGTCTTTCAAGGAGCGATTCCTAACAGCAGAAGCAGCAGAGGCACAAACTGCATGACGAGAAGGGACAACGTAGAACACGTCTCTGTCCTGGCACATTTTCGTGTGCGATACTTCCCTCCGGGTCTTCGGGCCTTGCGAAGCCCTGTGTACTGCGAGCGCTGCTACTCGCAGCTGAGAAGGACCGTGGAGCTAGCGGCGAATTCGGAGAGCTCTTCGCTGCACTGCGCCGCTCGCAAGCGGCTTCGTTCTTCGCCTTCTGCCGTCCGGCGAGAGCTGAACTCCGGCGGTCAGTTGCAGCTCTGCCCAACAGCGTGTTCTCAGTTCTGCGGGCAAGCACGCCCTCTTGCCTTGGCCCCGAGTGCAAAGTCCCGAGCGAGCACTCGACTCAGTGCAATGCACCCGGAAGGACGCTCTCGCTCGTCTTTCAAGGAGCGATTCCTAACAGCAGAAGCAGCAGAGGCACAAACTGCATGACGAGAAGGGACAACGTAGAACACGTCTCTGTCCTGGCACAGTTTCGTGTGCGATACTTCCCTCCGGGTCTTCGGGCCTTGCGAAGCCCTGTGTACTGCGAGCGCTGCTACTCGCAGCTGAGAAGGACCGTGGAGCTAGCGGCGAATTCGGAGAGCTCTTCGCTGCACTGCGCCGCTCGCAAGCGGCTTCGTTCTTCGCCTTCTGCCGTCCGGCGAGAGCTGAACTCCGGCGGTCAGTTGCAGCTCTGCCCAACAGCGTGTTCTCAGTTCTGCGGGCAAGCACGCCCTCTTGCCTTGGCCCCGAGTGCAAAGTCCCGAGCGAGCACTCGACTCAGTGCAATGCACCCGGAAGGACGCTCTCGCTCGTCTTTCAAGGAGCGATTCCTAACAGCAGAAGCAGCAGAGGCACAAACTGCATGACGAGAAGGGACAACGTAGAACACGTCTCTGTCCTGGCACATTTGCGTGTGCCATACTTCCCTCCGGGTCTTCGGGCCTTGCGAAGCCCTGTGTACTGCGAGCGCTGCTACTCGCAGCTGAGAAGGACCGTGGAGCTAGCGGCGAATTCGGAGAGCTCTTCGCTGCACTGCGCCGCTCGCAAGCGGCTTCGTTCTTCGCCTTCTGCCGTCCGGCGAGAGCTGAACTCCAGCGGTCAGTTGCAGCTCTGCCCAACAGCGTGTTCTCAGTTCTGCGGGCAAGCACGCCCTCTTGCCTTGGCCCCGAGTGCAAAGTCCCGAGCGAGCACTCGACTCAGTGCAATGCACCCGGAAGGACGCTCTCGCTCGTCTTTCAAGGAGCGATTCCTAACAGCAGAAGCAGCAGAGGCACAAACTGCATGACGAGAAGGGACAACGTAGAACACGTCTCTGTCCTGGCGCATTTTCGTGTGCGATACTTCCCTCCGGGTCTTCGGGCCTTGCGAAGCCCTGTGTACTGCGAGCGCTGCTACTCGCAGCTGAGAAGGACCGTGGAGCTAGCGGCGAATTCGGAGAGCTCTTCGCTGCACTGCGCCGCTCGCAAGCGGCTTCGTTCTTCGCCTTCTGCCGTCCGGCGAGAGCTGAACTCCAGCGGTCAGTTGCAGCTCTGCCCAACAGCGTGTTCTCAGTTCTGCGGGCAAGCACGCCCTCTTGCCTTGGCCCCGAGTGCAAAGTCCCGAGCGAGCACTCGACTCAGTGCAATGCACCCGGAAGGACGCTCTCGCTCGTCTTTCAAGGAGCGATTCCTAACAGCAGAAGCAGCAGAGGCACAAACTGCATGACGAGAAGGGACAACGTAGAACACGTCTCTGTCCTGGCGCATTTTCGTGTGCGATACTTCCCTCCGGGTCTTCGGGCCTTGCGAAGCTCTGTGTACTGCGAGCGCTGCTACTCGCAGCTGAGAAGGACCGTGGAGCTAGCGGCGAATTCGGAGAGCTCTTCGCTGCACTGCGCCGCTCGCAAGCGGCTTCGTTCTTCGCCTTCTGCCGTCCGGCGAGAGCTGAACTCCAGCGGTCAGTTGCAGCTCTGCCCAACAGCGTGTTCTCAGTTCTGCGGGCAAGCACGCCCTCTTGCCTTGGCCCCGAGAGCAAAGTCCCGAGCGAGCACTCGACTCAGTGCAATGCACCCGGAAGGACGCTCTCGCTCGTCTTTCAAGGAGCGATTACCTACAGCAAAAGCAGCAGAGGCACAAACTGCATGACGAGAAGGGACAACGTAGAACACGTCTCTGTCCTGGCGCATTTTCGTGTGCGATACTTCCCTCCGGGTCTTCGGGCCTTGCGAAGCTCTGTGTACTGCGAGCGCTGCTACTCGCAGCTGAGAAGGACCGTGGAGCTAGCGGCGAATTCGGAGAGCTCTTCGCTGCACTGCGCCGCTCGCAAGCGGCTTCGTTCTTCGCCTTCTGCCGTCCGGCGAGAGCTGAACTCCAGCGGTCAGTTGCAGCTCTGCCCAACAGCGTGTTCTCAGTTCTGCGGGCAAGCACGCCCTCTTGCCTTGGCCCCGAGTGCAAAGTCCCGAGCGAGCACTCGACTCAGTGCAATGCACCCGGAAGGACGCTCTCGCTCGCCTTTCAAGGAGCGATTCCTAACAGCAGAAGCAGCAGAGGCACAAACTGCATGACGAGAAGGGACAACGTAGAACACGTCTCTGTCCTGGCGCATTTTCGTGTGCGATACTTCCCTCCGGGTCTTCGGGCCTTGCGAAGCTCTGTGTACTGCGAGCGCTGCTACTCGCAGCTGAGAAGGACCGTGGAGCTAGCGGCGAATTCGGAGAGCTCTTCGCTGCACTGCGCCGCTCGCAAGCGGCTTCGTTCTTCGCCTTTTGCCGTCCGGCGAGAGCTGAACTCCAGCGGTCAGTTGCAGCTCTGCCCAACAGCGTGTTCTCAGTTCTGCGGGCAAGCACGCCCTCTTGCCTTGGCCCCGAGTGCAAAGACCCGAGCGAGCACTCGACTCAGTGCAATGCACCCGGAAGGACGCTCTCGCTCGTCTTTCAAGGAGCGATTACCTACAGCAGAAGCAGCAGAGGCACAAACTGCATGACGAGAAGGGACAACGTAGAACACGTCTCTGTCCTGGCGCATTTTCGTGTGCGATACTTCCCTCCGGGTCTTCGGGCCTTGCGAAGCCCTGTGTACTGCGAGCGCTGCTACTCGCAGCTGAGAAGGACCGTGGAGCTAGCGGCGAATTCGGAGAGCTCTTCGCTGCACTGCGCCGCTCGCAAGCGGCTTCGTTCTTCGCCTTCTGCCGTCCGGCGAGAGCTGAACTCCAGCGGTCAGTTGCAGCTCTGCCCAACAGCGTGTTCTCAGTTCTGCGGGCAAGCACGCCCTCTTGCCTTGGCCCCGAGAGCAAAGTCCCGAGCGAGCACTCGACTCAGTGCAATGCACCCGGAAGGACGCTCTCGCTCGCCTTTCAAGGAGCGATTCCTAACAGCAGAAGCAGCAGAGGCACAAACTGCATGACGAGAAGGGACAACGTAGAACACGTCTCTGTCCTGGCGCATTTTCGTGTGCGATACTTCCCTCCGGGTCTTCGGGCCTTGCGAAGCTCTGTGTACTGCGAGCGCTGCTACTCGCAGCTGAGAAGGACCGTGGAGCTAGCGGCGAATTCGGAGAGCTCTTCGCTGCACTGCGCCGCTCGCAAGCGGCTTCGTTCTTCGCCTTCTGCCGTCCGGCGAGAGCTGAACTCCAGCGGTCAGTTGCAGCTCTGCCCAACAGCGTGTTCTCAGTTCTGCGGGCAAGCACGCCCTCTTGCCTTGGCCCCGAGTGCAAAGTCCCGAGCGAGCACTCGACTCAGTGCAATGCACCCGGAAGGACGCTCTCGCTCGTCTTTCAAGGAGCGATTCCTAACAGCAGAAGCAGCAGAGGCACAAACTGCATGACGAGAAGGGACAACGTAGAACACGTCTCTGTCCTGGCGCATTTTCGTGTGCGATACTTCCCTCCGGGTCTTCGGGCCTTGCGAAGCTCCGTGTACTGCGAGCGCTGCTACTCGCAGCTGAGAAGGACCGTGGAGCTAGCGGCGAATTCGGAGAGCTCTTCGCTGCACTGCGCCGCTCGCAAGCGGCTTCGTTCTTCGCCTTCTGCCGTCCGGCGAGAGCTGAACTCCAGCGGTCAGTTGCAGCTCTGCCCAACAGCGTGTTCTCAGTTCTGCGGGCAAGCACGCCCTCTTGCCTTGGCCCCGAGAGCAAAGTCCCGAGCGAGCACTCGACTCAGTGCAATGCACCCGGAAGGACGCTCTCGCTCGTCTTTCAAGGAGCGATTCCTAACAGCAGAAGCAGCAGAGGCACAAACTGCATGACGAGAAGGGACAACGTAGAACACGTCTCTGTCCTGGCACATTTTCGTGTGCGAAACTTCCCTCCGGGTCTTCGGGCCTTGCGAAGCTCCGTGTACTGCGAGCGCTGCTACTCGCAGCTGAGAAGGACCGTGGAGCTAGCGGCGAATTCGGAGAGCTCTTCGCTGCACTGCGCCGCTCGCAAGCGGCTTCGTTCTTCGCCTTCTGCCGTCCGGCGAGAGCTGAACTCCGGCGGTCAGTTGCAGCTCTGCCCAACAGCGTGTTCTCAGTTCTGCGGGCAAGCACGCCCTCTTGCCTTGGCCCCGAGAGCAAAGTCCCGAGCGAGCACTCGACTCAGTGCAATGCACCCGGAAGGACGCTCTCGCTCGTCTTTCAAGGAGCGATTCCTAACAGCAGAAGCAGCAGAGGCACAAACTGCATGACGAGTAGGGACAACGTAGAACACGTCTCTGTCCTGGCGCATTTTCGTGTGCGAAACTTCCCTCCGGGTCTTCGGGCCTTGCGAAGCTCCGTGTACTGCGAGCGCTGCTACTCGCAGCTGAGAAGGACCGTGGAGCTAGCGGCGAATTCGGAGAGCTCTTCGCTGCACTGCGCCGCTCGCAAGCGGCTTCGTTCTTCGCCTTCTGCCGTCCGGCGAGAGCTGAACTCCAGCGGTCAGTTGCAGCTCTGCCCAACAGCGTGTTCTCAGTTCTGCGGGCAAGCACGCCCTCTTGCCTTGGCCCCGAGAGCAAAGTCCCGAGCGAGCACTCGACTCAGTGCAATGCACCCGGAAGGACGCTCTCGCTCGTCTTTCAAGGAGCGATTCCTAACAGCAGAAGCAGCAGAGGCACAAACTGCATGACGAGAAGGGACAACGTAGAACACGTCTCTGTCCTGGCACATTTTCGTGTGCGAAACTTCCCTCCGGGTCTTCGGGCCTTGCGAAGCCCTGTGTACTGCGAGCGCTGCTACTCGCAGCTGAGAAGGACCGTGGAGCTAGCGGCGAATTCGGAGAGCTCTTCGCTGCACTGCGCCGCTCGCAAGCGGCTTCGTTCTTCGCCTTCTGCCGTCCGGCGAGAGCTGAACTCCGGCGGTCAGTTGCAGCTCTGCCCAACAGCGTGTTCTCAGTTCTGCGGGCAAGCACGCCCTCTTGCCTTGGCCCCGAGAGCAAAGTCCCGAGCGAGCACTCGACTCAGTGCAATGCACCCGGAAGGACGCTCTCGCTCGCCTTTCAAGGAGCGATTCCTAACAGCAGAAGCAGCAGAGGCACAAACTGCATGACGAGAAGGGACAACGTAGAACACGTCTCTGTCCTGGCGCATTTTCGTGTGCGATACTTCCCTCCGGGTCTTCGGGCCTTGCGAAGCCCTGTGTACTGCGAGCGCTGCTACTCGCAGCTGAGAAGGACCGTGGAGCTAGCGGCGAATTCGGAGAGCTCTTCGCTGCACTGCGCCGCTCGCAAGCGGCTTCGTTCTTCGCCTTCTGCCGTCCGGCGAGAGCTGAACTCCGGCGGTCAGTTGCAGCTCTGCCCAACAGCGTGTTCTCAGTTCTGCGGGCAAGCACGCCCTCTTGCCTTGGCCCCGAGAGCAAAGTCCCGAGCGAGCACTCGACTCAGTGCAATGCACCCGGAAGGACGCTCTCGCTCGCCTTTCAAGGAGCGATTCCTAACAGCAGAAGCAGCAGAGGCACAAACTGCATGACGAGAAGGGACAACGTAGAACACGTCTCTGTCCTGGCGCATTTTCGTGTGCGATACTTCCCTCCGGGTCTTCGGGCCTTGCGAAGCCCTGTGTACTGCGAGCGCTGCTACTCGCAGCTGAGAAGGACCGTGGAGCTAGCGGCGAATTCGGAGAGCTCTTCGCTGCACTGCGCCGCTCGCAAGCGGCTTCGTTCTTCGCCTTCTGCCGTCCGGCGAGAGCTGAACTCCGGCGGTAAGTTTCAGCTCTGCCCAACAGCGTGTTCTCAGTTCTGCGGGCAAGCACGCCCTCTTGCCTTGGCCCCGAGAGCAAAGTCCCGAGCGAGCACTCGACTCAGTGCAATGCACCCGGAAGGACGCTCTCGCTCGCCTTTCAAGGAGCGATTCCTAACAGCAGAAGCAGCAGAGGCACAAACTGCATGACGAGAAGGGACAACGTAGAACACGTCTCTGTCCTGGCGCATTTTCGTGTGCGATACTTCCCTCCGGGTCTTCGGGCCTTGCGAAGCCCTGTGTACTGCGAGCGCTGCTACTCGCAGCTGAGAAGGACCGTGGAGCTAGCGGCGAATTCGGAGAGCTCTTCGCTGCACTGCGCCGCTCGCAAGCGGCTTCGTTCTTCGCCTTCTGCCGTCCGGCGAGAGCTGAACTCCGGCGGTCAGTTGCAGCTCTGCCCAACAGCGTGTTCTCAGTTCTGCGGGCAAGCACGCCCTCTTGCCTTGGCCCCGAGAGCAAAGTCCCGAGCGAGCACTCGACTCAGTGCAATGCACCCGGAAGGACGCTCTCGCTCGCCTTTCAAGGAGCGATTCCTAACAGCAGAAGCAGCAGAGGCACAAACTGCATGACGAGAAGGGACAACGTAGAACACGTCTCTGTCCTGGCGCATTTTCGTGTGCGATACTTCCCTCCGGGTCTTCGGGCCTTGCGAAGCCCCGTGTACTGCGAGCGCTGCTACTCGCAGCTGAGAAGGACCGTGGAGCTAGCGGCGAATTCGGAGAGCTCTTCGCTGCACTGCGCCGCTCGCAAGCGGCTTCGTTCTTCGCCTTCTGCCGTCCGGCGAGAGCTGAACTCCAGCGGTAAGTTTCAGCTCTGCCCAACAGCGTGTTCTCAGTTCTGCGGGCAAGCACGCCCTCTTGCCTTGGCCCCGAGAGCAAAGTCCCGAGCGAGCACTCGACTCAGTGCAATGCACCCGGAAGGACGCTCTCGCTCGCCTTTCAAGGAGCGATTCCTAACAGCAGAAGCAGCAGAGGCACAAACTGCATGACGAGAAGGGACAACGTAGAACACGTCTCTGTCCTGGCGCATTTTCGTGTGCGATACTTCCCTCCGGGTCTTCGGGCCTTGCGAAGCTCTGTGTACTGCGAGCGCTGCTACTCGCAGCTGAGAAGGACCGTGGAGCTAGCGGCGAATTCGGAGAGCTCTTCGCTGCACTGCGCCGCTCGCAAGCGGCTTCGTTCTTCGCCTTCTGCCGTCCGGCGAGAGCTGAACTCCAGCGGTCAGTTGCAGCTCTGCCCAACAGCGTGTTCTCAGTTCTGCGGGCAAGCACGCCCTCTTGCCTTGGCCCCGCGTGCAAAGTCCCGAGCGAGCACTCGACTCAGTGCAATGCACCCGGAAGGACGCTCTCGCTCGTCTTTCAAGGAGCGATTCCTAACAGCAGAAGCAGCAGAGGCACAAACTGCATGACGAGAAGGGACAACGTAGAACACGTCTCTGTCCTGGCACATTTTCGTGTGCGATACTTCCCTCCGGGTCTTCGGGCCTTGCGAAGCTCCGTGTACTGCGAGCGCTGCTACTCGCAGCTGAGAAGGACCGTGGAGCTAGCGGCGAATTCGGAGAGCTCTTCGCTGCACTGCGCCGCTCGCAAGCGGCTTCGTTCTTCGCCTTCTGCCGTCCGGCGAGAGCTGAACTCCGGCGGTCAGTTGCAGCTCTGCCCAACAGCGTGTTCTCAGTTCTGCGGGCAAGCACGCCCTCTTGCCTTGGCCCCGAGAGCAAAGTCCCGAGCGAGCACTCGACTCAGTGCAATGCACCCGGAAGGACGCTCTCGCTCGTCTTTCAAGGAGCGATTCCTAACAGCAGAAGCAGCAGAGGCACAAACTGCATGACGAGAAGGGACAACGTAGAACACGTCTCTGTCCTGGCACATTTTCGTGTGCGAAACTTCCCTCCGGGTCTTCGGGCCTTGCGAAGCCCCGTGTACTGCGAGCGCTGCTACTCGCAGCTGAGAAGGACCGTGGAGCTAGCGGCGAATTCGGAGAGCTCTTCGCTGCACTGCGCCGCTCGCAAGCGGCTTCGTTCTACGCCTTCTGCCGTCCGGCGAGAGCTGAACTCCGGCGGTCAGTTGCAGCTCTGCCCAACAGCGTGTTCTCAGTTCTGCGGGCAAGCACGCCCTCTTGCCTTGGCCCCGAGAGCAAAGTCCCGAGCGAGCACTCGACTCAGTGCAATGCACCCGGAAGGACGCTCTCGCTCGTCTTTCAAGGAGCGATTCCTAACAGCAGAAGCAGCAGAGGCACAAACTGCATGACGAGAAGGGACAACGTAGAACACGTCTCTGTCCTGGCGCATTTTCGTGTGCGATACTTCCCTCCGGGTCTTCGGGCCTTGCGAAGCTCCGTGTACTGCGAGCGCTGCTACTCGCAGCTGAGAAGGACCGTGGAGCTAGCGGCGAATTCGGAGAGCTCTTCGCTGCACTGCGCCGCTCGCAAGCGGCTTCGTTCTTCGCCTTCTGCCGTCCGGCGAGAGCTGAACTCCGGCGGTCAGTTGCAGCTCTGCCCAACAGCGTGTTCTCAGTTCTGCGGGCAAGCACGCCCTCTTGCCTTGGCCCCGAGAGCAAAGTCCCGAGCGAGCACTCGACTCAGTGCAATGCACCCGGAAGGACGCTCTCGCTCGTCTTTCAAGGAGCGATTCCTAACAGCAGAAGCAGCAGAGGCACAAACTGCATGACGAGAAGGGACAACGTAGAACACGTCTCTGTCCTGGCGCATTTTCGTGTGCGATACTTCCCTCCGGGTCTTCGGGCCTTGCGAAGCTCCGTGTACTGCGAGCGCTGCTACTCGCAGCTGAGAAGGACCGTGGAGCTAGCGGCGAATTCAGAGAGCTCTTCGCTGCACTGCGCCGCTCGCAAGCGGCTTCGTTCTTCGCCTTCTGCCGTCCGGCGAGAGCTGAACTCCGGCGGTCAGTTGCAGCTCTGCCCAACAGCGTGTTCTCAGTTCTGCGGGCAAGCACGCCCTCTTGCCTTGGCCCCGAGAGCAAAGTCCCGAGCGAGCACTCGACTCAGTGCAATGCACCCGGAAGGACGCTCTCGCTCGTCTTTCAAGGAGCGATTCCTAACAGCAGAAGCAGCAGAGGCACAAACTGCATGACGAGAAGGGACAACGTAGAACACGTCTCTGTCCTGGCACATTTTCGTGTGCGAAACTTCCCTCCGGGTCTTCGGGCCTTGCGAAGCCCCGTGTACTGCGAGCGCTGCTACTCGCAGCTGAGAAGGACCGTGGAGCTAGCGGCGAATTCGGAGAGCTCTTCGCTGCACTGCGCCGCTCGCAAGCGGCTTCGTTCTACGCCTTCTGCCGTCCGGCGAGAGCTGAACTCCGGCGGTCAGTTGCAGCTCTGCCCAACAGCGTGTTCTCAGTTCTGCGGGCAAGCACGCCCTCTTGCCTTGGCCCCGAGAGCAAAGTCCCGAGCGAGCACTCGACTCAGTGCAATGCACCCGGAAGGACGCTCTCGCTCGTCTTTCAAGGAGCGATTCCTAACAGCAGAAGCAGCAGAGGCACAAACTGCATGACGAGAAGGGACAACGTAGAACACGTCTCTGTCCTGGCACATTTGCGTGTGCCATACTTCCCTCCGGGTCTTCGGGCCTTGCGAAGCCCCGTGTACTGCGAGAGCTGCTACTCGCAGCTGAGAAGGACCGTGGAGCTAGCGGCGAATTCGGAGAGCTCTTCGCTGCACTGCGCCGCTCGCAAGCGGCTTCGTTCTTCGCCTTCTGCCGTCCGGCGAGAGCTGAACTCCAGCGGTCAGTTGCAGCTCTGCCCAACAGCGTGTTCTCAGTTCTGCGGGCAAGCACGCCCTCTTGCCTTGGCCCCGAGAGCAAAGTCCCGAGCGAGCACTCGACTCAGTGCAATGCACCCGGAAGGACGCTCTCGCTCGTCTTTCAAGGAGCGATTCCTAACAGCAGAAGCAGCAGAGGCACAAACTGCATGACGAGAAGGGACAACGTAGAACACGTCTCTGTCCTGGCACATTTTCGTGTGCGAAACTTCCCTCC
Source organism: Sturnus vulgaris (assembly GCF_052056855.1). Classification (NCBI taxonomy): domain Eukaryota; kingdom Metazoa; phylum Chordata; class Aves; order Passeriformes; family Sturnidae; genus Sturnus; species Sturnus vulgaris. Next base: position 73,682 of record NW_028276069.1, read on the forward strand.
GGGTCTTCGGGCCTTGCGAAGCTCCGTGTACTGCGAGCGCTGCTACTCGCAGCTGAGAAGGACCGTGGAGCTAGCGGCGAATTCGGAGAGCTCTTCGCTGCACTGCGCCGCTCGCAAGCGGCTTCGTTCTTCGCCTTCTGCCGTCCGGCGAGAGCTGAACTCCGGCGGTCAGTTGCAGCTCTGCCCAACAGCGTGTTCTCAGTTCTGCGGGCAAGCACGCCCTCTTGCCTTGGCCCCGAGAGCAAAGTCCCGAGCGAGCACTCGACTCAGTGCAATGCACCCGGAAGGACGCTCTCGCTCGTCTTTCAAGGAGCGATTCCTAACAGCAGAAGCAGCAGAGGCACAAACTGCATGACGAGTAGGGACAACGTAGAACACGTCTCTGTCCTGGCACATTTTCGTGTGCGAAACTTCCCTCCGGGTCTTCGGGCCTTGCGAAGCTCCGTGTACTGCGAGCGCTGCTACTCGCAGCTGAGAAGGACCGTGGAGCTAGCGGCGAATTCGGAGAGCTCTTCGCTGCACTGCGCCGCTCGCAAGCGGCTTCGTTCTTCGCCTTCTGCCGTCCGGCGAGAGCTGAACTCCAGCGGTCAGTTGCAGCTCTGCCCAACAGCGTGTTCTCAGTTCTGCGGGCAAGCACGCCCTCTTGCCTTGGCCCCGAGAGCAAAGTCCCGAGCGAGCACTCGACTCAGTGCAATGCACCCGGAAGGACGCTCTCGCTCGTCTTTCAAGGAGCGATTCCTAACAGCAGAAGCAGCAGAGGCACAAACTGCATGACGAGAAGGGACAACGTAGAACACGTCTCTGTCCTGGCACATTTTCGTGTGCGAAACTTCCCTCCGGGTCTTCGGGCCTTGCGAAGCCCTGTGTACTGCGAGCGCTGCTACTCGCAGCTGAGAAGGACCGTGGAGCTAGCGGCGAATTCGGAGAGCTCTTCGCTGCACTGCGCCGCTCGCAAGCGGCTTCGTTCTTCGCCTTCTGCCGTCCGGCGAGAGCTGAACTCCAGCGGTCAGTTGCAGCTCTGCCCAACAGCGTGTTCTCAGTTCTGCGGGCAAGCACGCCCTCTTGCCTTGGCCCCGAGAGCAAAGTCCCGAGCGAGCACTCGACTCAGTGCAATGCACCCGGAAGGACGCTCTCGCTCGCCTTTCAAGGAGCGATTCCTAACAGCAGAAGCAGCAGAGGCACAAACTGCATGACGAGAAGGGACAACGTAGAACACGTCTCTGTCCTGGCGCATTTTCGTGTGCGATACTTCCCTCCGGGTCTTCGGGCCTTGCGAAGCCCTGTGTACTGCGAGCGCTGCTACTCGCAGCTGAGAAGGACCGTGGAGCTAGCGGCGAATTCGGAGAGCTCTTCGCTGCACTGCGCCGCTCGCAAGCGGCTTCGTTCTTCGCCTTCTGCCGTCCGGCGAGAGCTGAACTCCGGCGGTCAGTTGCAGCTCTGCCCAACAGCGTGTTCTCAGTTCTGCGGGCAAGCACGCCCTCTTGCCTTGGCCCCGAGAGCAAAGTCCCGAGCGAGCACTCGACTCAGTGCAATGCACCCGGAAGGACGCTCTCGCTCGCCTTTCAAGGAGCGATTCCTAACAGCAGAAGCAGCAGAGGCACAAACTGCATGACGAGAAGGGACAACGTAGAACACGTCTCTGTCCTGGCGCATTTTCGTGTGCGATACTTCCCTCCGGGTCTTCGGGCCTTGCGAAGCCCTGTGTACTGCGAGCGCTGCTACTCGCAGCTGAGAAGGACCGTGGAGCTAGCGGCGAATTCGGAGAGCTCTTCGCTGCACTGCGCCGCTCGCAAGCGGCTTCGTTCTTCGCCTTCTGCCGTCCGGCGAGAGCTGAACTCCAGCGGTAAGTTTCAGCTCTGCCCAACAGCGTGTTCTCAGTTCTGCGGGCAAGCACGCCCTCTTGCCTTGGCCCCGAGAGCAAAGTCCCGAGCGAGCACTCGACTCAGTGCAATGCACCCGGAAGGACGCTCTCGCTCGCCTTTCAAGGAGCGATTCCTAACAGCAGAAGCAGCAGAGGCACAAACTGCATGACGAGAAGGGACAACGTAGAACACGTCTCTGTCCTGGCGCATTTTCGTGTGCGATACTTCCCTCCGGGTCTTCGGGCCTTGCGAAGCTCTGTGTACTGCGAGCGCTGCTACTCGCAGCTGAGAAGGACCGTGGAGCTAGCGGCGAATTCGGAGAGCTCTTCGCTGCACTGCGCCGCTCGCAAGCGGCTTCGTTCTTCGCCTTCTGCCGTCCGGCGAGAGCTGAACTCCAGCGGTCAGTTGCAGCTCTGCCCAACAGCGTGTTCTCAGTTCTGCGGGCAAGCACGCCCTCTTGCCTTGGCCCCGCGTGCAAAGTCCCGAGCGAGCACTCGACTCAGTGCAATGCACCCGGAAGGACGCTCTCGCTCGTCTTTCAAGGAGCGATTCCTAACAGCAGAAGCAGCAGAGGCACAAACTGCATGACGAGAAGGGACAACGTAGAACACGTCTCTGTCCTGGCACATTTTCGTGTGCGATACTTCCCTCCGGGTCTTCGGGCCTTGCGAAGCCCCGTGTACTGCGAGCGCTGCTACTCGCAGCTGAGAAGGACCGTGGAGCTAGCGGCGAATTCGGAGAGCTCTTCGCTGCACTGCGCCGCTCGCAAGCGGCTTCGTTCTTCGCCTTCTGCCGTCCGGCGAGAGCTGAACTCCGGCGGTCAGTTGCAGCTCTGCCCAACAGCGTGTTCTCAGTTCTGCGGGCAAGCACGCCCTCTTGCCTTGGCCCCGAGAGCAAAGTCCCGAGCGAGCACTCGACTCAGTGCAATGCACCCGGAAGGACGCTCTCGCTCGTCTTTCAAGGAGCGATTCCTAACAGCAGAAGCAGCAGAGGCACAAACTGCATGACGAGAAGGGACAACGTAGAACACGTCTCTGTCCTGGCACATTTTCGTGTGCGAAACTTCCCTCCGGGTCTTCGGGCCTTGCGAAGCCCCGTGTACTGCGAGCGCTGCTACTCGCAGCTGAGAAGGACCGTGGAGCTAGCGGCGAATTCGGAGAGCTCTTCGCTGCACTGCGCCGCTCGCAAGCGGCTTCGTTCTACGCCTTCTGCCGTCCGGCGAGAGCTGAACTCCGGCGGTCAGTTGCAGCTCTGCCCAACAGCGTGTTCTCAGTTCTGCGGGCAAGCACGCCCTCTTGCCTTGGCCCCGAGAGCAAAGTCCCGAGCGAGCACTCGACTCAGTGCAATGCACCCGGAAGGACGCTCTCGCTCGTCTTTCAAGGAGCGATTCCTAACAGCAGAAGCAGCAGAGGCACAAACTGCATGACGAGAAGGGACAACGTAGAACACGTCTCTGTCCTGGCGCATTTTCGTGTGCGATACTTCCCTCCGGGTCTTCGGGCCTTGCGAAGCTCCGTGTACTGCGAGCGCTGCTACTCGCAGCTGAGAAGGACCGTGGAGCTAGCGGCGAATTCGGAGAGCTCTTCGCTGCACTGCGCCGCTCGCAAGCGGCTTCGTTCTTCGCCTTCTGCCGTCCGGCGAGAGCTGAACTCCGGCGGTCAGTTGCAGCTCTGCCCAACAGCGTGTTCTCAGTTCTGCGGGCAAGCACGCCCTCTTGCCTTGGCCCCGAGAGCAAAGTCCCGAGCGAGCACTCGACTCAGTGCAATGCACCCGGAAGGACGCTCTCGCTCGTCTTTCAAGGAGCGATTCCTAACAGCAGAAGCAGCAGAGGCACAAACTGCATGACGAGAAGGGACAACGTAGAACACGTCTCTGTCCTGGCGCATTTTCGTGTGCGATACTTCCCTCCGGGTCTTCGGGCCTTGCGAAGCTCCGTGTACTGCGAGCGCTGCTACTGGCAGCTGAGAAGGACCGTGGAGCTAGCGGCGAATTCAGAGAGCTCTTCGCTGCACTGCGCCGCTCGCAAGCGGCTTCGTTCTTCGCCTTCTGCCGTCCGGCGAGAGCTGAACTCCGGCGGTCAGTTGCAGCTCTGCCCAACAGCGTGTTCTCAGTTCTGCGGGCAAGCACGCCCTCTTGCCTTGGCCCCGAGAGCAAAGTCCCGAGCGAGCACTCGACTCAGTGCAATGCACCCGGAAGGACGCTCTCGCTCGTCTTTCAAGGAGCGATTCCTAACAGCAGAAGCAGCAGAGGCACAAACTGCATGACGAGAAGGGACAACGTAGAACACGTCTCTGTCCTGGCACATTTTCGTGTGCGAAACTTCCCTCCGGGTCTTCGGGCCTTGCGAAGCCCCGTGTACTGCGAGCGCTGCTACTCGCAGCTGAGAAGGACCGTGGAGCTAGCGGCGAATTCGGAGAGCTCTTCGCTGCACTGCGCCGCTCGCAAGCGGCTTCGTTCTACGCCTTCTGCCGTCCGGCGAGAGCTGAACTCCGGCGGTCAGTTGCAGCTCTGCCCAACAGCGTGTTCTCAGTTCTGCGGGCAAGCACGCCCTCTTGCCTTGGCCCCGAGAGCAAAGTCCCGAGCGAGCACTCGACTCAGTGCAATGCACCCGGAAGGACGCTCTCGCTCGTCTTTCAAGGAGCGATTCCTAACAGCAGAAGCAGCAGAGGCACAAACTGCATGACGAGAAGGGACAACGTAGAACACGTCTCTGTCCTGGCACATTTGCGTGTGCCATACTTCCCTCCGGGTCTTCGGGCCTTGCGAAGCCCCGTGTACTGCGAGAGCTGCTACTCGCAGCTGAGAAGGACCGTGGAGCTAGCGGCGAATTCGGAGAGCTCTTCGCTGCACTGCGCCGCTCGCAAGCGGCTTCGTTCTTCGCCTTCTGCCGTCCGGCGAGAGCTGAACTCCAGCGGTCAGTTGCAGCTCTGCCCAACAGCGTGTTCTCAGTTCTGCGGGCAAGCACGCCCTCTTGCCTTGGCCCCGAGAGCAAAGTCCCGAGCGAGCACTCGACTCAGTGCAATGCACCCGGAAGGACGCTCTCGCTCGTCTTTCAAGGAGCGATTCCTAACAGCAGAAGCAGCAGAGGCACAAACTGCATGACGAGAAGGGACAACGTAGAACACGTCTCTGTCCTGGCACATTTGCGTGTGCCATACTTCCCTCCGGGTCTTCGGGCCTTGCGAAGCCCCGTGTACTGCGAGAGCTGCTACTCGCAGCTGAGAAGGACCGTGGAGCTAGCGGCGAATTCGGAGAGCTCTTCGCTGCACTGCGCCGCTCGCAAGCGGCTTCGTTCTTCGCCTTCTGCCGTCCGGCGAGAGCTGAACTCCAGCGGTCAGTTGCAGCTCTGCCCAACAGCGTGTTCTCAGTTCTGCGGGCAAGCACGCCCTCTTGCCTTGGCCCCGAGAGCAAAGTCCCGAGCGAGCACTCGACTCAGTGCAATGCACCCGGAAGGACGCTCTCGCTCGTCTTTCAAGGAGCGATTCCTAACAGCAGAAGCAGCAGAGGCACAAACTGCATGACGAGAAGGGACAACGTAGAACACGTCTCTGTCCTGGCACATTTTCGTGTGCGAAACTTCCCTCCGGGTCTTCGGGCCTTGCGAAGCTCCGTGTACTGCGAGCGCTGCTACTCGCAGCTGAGAAGGACCGTGGAGCTAGCGGCGAATTCGGAGAGCTCTTCGCTGCACTGCGCCGCTCGCAAGCGGCTTCGTTCTTCGCCTTCTGCCGTCCGGCGAGAGCTGAACTCCGGCGGTCAGTTGCAGCTCTGCCCAACAGCGTGTTCTCAGTTCTGCGGGCAAGCACGCCCTCTTGCCTTGGCCCCGAGAGCAAAGTCCCGAGCGAGCACTCGACTCAGTGCAATGCACCCGGAAGGACGCTCTCGCTCGTCTTTCAAGGAGCGATTCCTAACAGCAGAAGCAGCAGAGGCACAAACTGCATGACGAGTAGGGACAACGTAGAACACGTCTCTGTCCTGGCGCATTTTCGTGTGCGATACTTCCCTCCGGGTCTTCGGGCCTTGCGAAGCTCTGTGTACTGCGAGCGCTGCTACTCGCAGCTGAGAAGGACCGTGGAGCTAGCGGCGAATTCGGAGAGCTCTTCGCTGCACTGCGCCGCTCGCAAGCGGCTTCGTTCTTCGCCTTCTGCCGTCCGGCGAGAGCTGAACTCCAGCGGTCAGTTGCAGCTCTGCCCAACAGCGTGTTCTCAGTTCTGCGGGCAAGCACGCCCTCTTGCCTTGGCCCCGCGTGCAAAGTCCCGAGCGAGCACTCGACTCAGTGCAATGCACCCGGAAGGACGCTCTCGCTCGTCTTTCAAGGAGCGATTCCTAACAGCAGAAGCAGCAGAGGCACAAACTGCATGACGAGAAGGGACAACGTAGAACACGTCTCTGTCCTGGCACATTTTCGTGTGCGATACTTCCCTCCGGGTCTTCGGGCCTTGCGAAGCCCCGTGTACTGCGAGCGCTGCTACTCGCAGCTGAGAAGGACCGTGGAGCTAGCGGCGAATTCGGAGAGCTCTTCGCTGCACTGCGCCGCTCGCAAGCGGCTTCGTTCTTCGCCTTCTGCCGTCCGGCGAGAGCTGAACTCCGGCGGTCAGTTGCAGCTCTGCCCAACAGCGTGTTCTCAGTTCTGCGGGCAAGCACGCCCTCTTGCCTTGGCCCCGAGAGCAAAGTCCCGAGCGAGCACTCGACTCAGTGCAATGCACCCGGAAGGACGCTCTCGCTCGTCTTTCAAGGAGCGATTCCTAACAGCAGAAGCAGCAGAGGCACAAACTGCATGACGAGAAGGGACAACGTAGAACACGTCTCTGTCCTGGCACATTTTCGTGTGCGAAACTTCCCTCCGGGTCTTCGGGCCTTGCGAAGCCCCGTGTACTGCGAGCGCTGCTACTCGCAGCTGAGAAGGACCGTGGAGCTAGCGGCGAATTCGGAGAGCTCTTCGCTGCACTGCGCCGCTCGCAAGCGGCTTCGTTCTACGCCTTCTGCCGTCCGGCGAGAGCTGAACTCCGGCGGTCAGTTGCAGCTCTGCCCAACAGCGTGTTCTCAGTTCTGCGGGCAAGCACGCCCTCTTGCCTTGGCCCCGAGAGCAAAGTCCCGAGCGAGCACTCGACTCAGTGCAATGCACCCGGAAGGACGCTCTCGCTCGTCTTTCAAGGAGCGATTCCTAACAGCAGAAGCAGCAGAGGCACAAACTGCATGACGAGAAGGGACAACGTAGAACACGTCTCTGTCCTGGCGCATTTTCGTGTGCGATACTTCCCTCCGGGTCTTCGGGCCTTGCGAAGCTCCGTGTACTGCGAGCGCTGCTACTCGCAGCTGAGAAGGACCGTGGAGCTAGCGGCGAATTCGGAGAGCTCTTCGCTGCACTGCGCCGCTCGCAAGCGGCTTCGTTCTTCGCCTTCTGCCGTCCGGCGAGAGCTGAACTCCGGCGGTCAGTTGCAGCTCTGCCCAACAGCGTGTTCTCAGTTCTGCGGGCAAGCACGCCCTCTTGCCTTGGCCCCGAGAGCAAAGTCCCGAGCGAGCACTCGACTCAGTGCAATGCACCCGGAAGGACGCTCTCGCTCGTCTTTCAAGGAGCGATTCCTAACAGCAGAAGCAGCAGAGGCACAAACTGCATGACGAGAAGGGACAACGTAGAACACGTCTCTGTCCTGGCGCATTTTCGTGTGCGATACTTCCCTCCGGGTCTTCGGGCCTTGCGAAGCTCCGTGTACTGCGAGCGCTGCTACTCGCAGCTGAGAAGGACCGTGGAGCTAGCGGCGAATTCGGAGAGCTCTTCGCTGCACTGCGCCGCTCGCAAGCGGCTTCGTTCTTCGCCTTCTGCCGTCCGGCGAGAGCTGAACTCCGGCGGTCAGTTGCAGCTCTGCCCAACAGCGTGTTCTCAGTTCTGCGGGCAAGCACGCCCTCTTGCCTTGGCCCCGAGAGCAAAGTCCCGAGCGAGCACTCGACTCAGTGCAATGCACCCGGAAGGACGCTCTCGCTCGTCTTTCAAGGAGCGATTCCTAACAGCAGAAGCAGCAGAGGCACAAACTGCATGACGAGAAGGGACAACGTAGAACACGTCTCTGTCCTGGCGCATTTTCGTGTGCGAAACTTCCCTCCGGGTCTTCGGGCCTTGCGAAGCCCCGTGTACTGCGAGCGCTGCTACTCGCAGCTGAGAAGGACCGTGGAGCTAGCGGCGAATTCGGAGAGCTCTTCGCTGCACTGCGCCGCTCGCAAGCGGCTTCGTTCTACGCCTTCTGCCGTCCGGCGAGAGCTGAACTCCGGCGGTCAGTTGCAGCTCTGCCCAACAGCGTGTTCTCAGTTCTGCGGGCAAGCACGCCCTCTTGCCTTGGCCCCGAGAGCAAAGTCCCGAGCGAGCACTCGACTCAGTGCAATGCACCCGGAAGGACGCTCTCGCTCGTCTTTCAAGGAGCGATTCCTAACAGCAGAAGCAGCAGAGGCACAAACTGCATGACGAGAAGGGACAACGTAGAACACGTCTCTGTCCTGGCACATTTGCGTGTGCCATACTTCCCTCCGGGTCTTCGGGCCTTGCGAAGCCCCGTGTACTGCGAGAGCTGCTACTCGCAGCTGAGAAGGACCGTGGAGCTAGCGGCGAATTCGGAGAGCTCTTCGCTGCACTGCGCCGCTCGCAAGCGGCTTCGTTCTTCGCCTTCTGCCGTCCGGCGAGAGCTGAACTCCGGCGGTCAGTTGCAGCTCTGCCCAACAGCGTGTTCTCAGTTCTGCGGGCAAGCACGCCCTCTTGCCTTGGCCCCGAGAGCAAAGTCCCGAGCGAGCACTCGACTCAGTGCAATGCACCCGGAAGGACGCTCTCGCTCGTCTTTCAAGGAGCGATTCCTAACAGCAGAAGCAGCAGAGGCACAAACTGCATGACGAGAAGGGACAACGTAGAACACGTCTCTGTCCTGGCACATTTTCGTGTGCGATACTTCCCTCCGGGTCTTCGGGCCTTGCGAAGCCCCGTGTACTGCGAGCGCTGCTACTCGCAGCTGAGAAGGACCGTGGAGCTAGCGGCGAATTCGGAGAGCTCTTCGCTGCACTGCGCCGCTCGCAAGCGGCTTCGTTCTTCGCCTTCTGCCGTCCGGCGAGAGCTGAACTCCGGCGGTCAGTTGCAGCTCTGCCCAACAGCGTGTTCTCAGTTCTGCGGGCAAGCACGCCCTCTTGCCTTGGCCCCGAGAGCAAAGTCCCGAGCGAGCACTCGACTCAGTGCAATGCACCCGGAAGGACGCTCTCGCTCGTCTTTCAAGGAGCGATTCCTAACAGCAGAAGCAGCAGAGGCACAAACTGCATGACGAGAAGGGACAACGTAGAACACGTCTCTGTCCTGGCACATTTTCGTGTGCGATACTTCCCTCCGGGTCTTCGGGCCTTGCGAAGCCCTGTGTACTGCGAGCGCTGCTACTCGCAGCTGAGAAGGACCGTGGAGCTAGCGGCGAATTCGGAGAGCTCTTCGCTGCACTGCGCCGCTCGCAAGCGGCTTCGTTCTTCGCCTTCTGCCGTCCGGCGAGAGCTGAACTCCGGCGGTCAGTTGCAGCTCTGCCCAACAGCGTGTTCTCAGTTCTGCGGGCAAGCACGCCCTCTTGCCTTGGCCCCGAGAGCAAAGTCCCGAGCGAGCACTCGACTCAGTGCAATGCACCCGGAAGGACGCTCTCGCTCGTCTTTCAAGGAGCGATTCCTAACAGCAGAAGCAGCAGAGGCACAAACTGCATGACGAGAAGGCACAACGTAGAACACGTCTCTGTCCTGGCACATTTTCGTGTGCGAAACTTCCCTCCGGGTCTTCGGGCCTTGCGAAGCTCTGTGTACTGCGAGCGCTGCTACTCGCAGCTGAGAAGGACCGTGGAGCTAGCGGCGAATTCGGAGAGCTCTTCGCTGCACTGCGCCGCTCGCAAGCGGCTTCGTTCTTCGCCTTCTGCCGTCCGGCGAGAGCTGAACTCCGGCGGTCAGTTGCAGCTCTGCCCAACAGCGTGTTCTCAGTTCTGCGGGCAAGCACGCCCTCTTGCCTTGGCCCCGAGTGCAAAGTCCCGAGCGAGCACTCGACTCAGTGCAATGCACCCGGAAGGACGCTCTCGCTCGTCTTTCAAGGAGCGATTCCTAACAGCAGAAGCAGCAGAGGCACAAACTGCATGACGAGAAGGGACAACGTAGAACACGTCTCTGTCCTGGCACATTTTCGTGTGCGATACTTCCCTCCGGGTCTTCGGGCCTTGCGAAGCCCTGTGTACTGCGAGCGCTGCTACTCGCAGCTGAGAAGGACCGTGGAGCTAGCGGCGAATTCGGAGAGCTCTTCGCTGCACTGCGCCGCTCGCAAGCGGCTTCGTTCTTCGCCTTCTGCCGTCCGGCGAGAGCTGAACTCCGGCGGTCAGTTGCAGCTCTGCCCAACAGCGTGTTCTCAGTTCTGCGGGCAAGCACGCCCTCTTGCCTTGGCCCCGAGTGCAAAGTCCCGAGCGAGCACTCGACTCAGTGCAATGCACCCGGAAGGACGCTCTCGCTCGCCTTTCAAGGAGCGATTCCTAACAGCAGAAGCAGCAGAGGCACAAACTGCATGACGAGAAGGGACAACGTAGAACACGTCTCTGTCCTGGCACATTTTCGTGTGCGATACTTCCCTCCGGGTCTTCGGGCCTTGCGAAGCTCCGTGTACTGCGAGCGCTGCTACTCGCAGCTGAGAAGGACCGTGGAGCTAGCGGCGAATTCGGAGAGCTCTTCGCTGCACTGCGCCGCTCGCAAGCGGCTTCGTTCTTCGCCTTCTGCCGTCCGGCGAGAGCTGAACTCCGGCGGTCAGTTGCAGCTCTGCCCAACAGCGTGTTCTCAGTTCTGCGGGCAAGCACGCCCTCTTGCCTTGGCCCCGAGAGCAAAGTCCCGAGCGAGCACTCGACTCAGTGCAATGCACCCGGAAGGACGCTCTCGCTCGCCTTTCAAGGAGCGATTCCTAACAGCAGAAGCAGCATAGGCACAAACTGCATGACGAGAAGGGACAACGTAGAACACGTCTCTGTCCTGGCACATTTTCGTGTGCGATACTTCCCTCCGGGTCTTCGGGCCTTGCGAAGCTCCGTGTACTGCGAGCGCTGCTACTCGCAGCTGAGAAGGACCGTGGAGCTAGCGGCGAATTCGGAGAGCTCTTCGCTGCACTGCGCCGCTCGCAAGCGGCTTCGTTCTTCGCCTTCTGCCGTCCGGCGACAGCTGAACTCCGGCGGTCAGTTGCAGCTCTGACCAACAGCGTGTTCTCAGTTCTGCGGGCAAGCACGCCCTCTTGCCTTGGCCCCGAGAGCAAAGTCCCGAGCGAGCACTCGACTCAGTGCAATGCACCCGGAAGGACGCTCTCGCTCGCCTTTCAAGGAGCGATTCCTAACAGCAGAAGCAGCAGAGGCACAAACTGCATGACGAGAAGGGACAACGTAGAACACGTCTCTGTCCTGGCACATTTTCGTGTGCGATACTTCCCTCCGGGTCTTCGGGCCTTGCGAAGCTCCGTGTACTGCGAGCGCTGCTACTCGCAGCTCAGATGGACCGTGGAGCTAGCGGCGAATTCGGAGAGCTCTTCGCTGCACTGCGCCGCTCGCAAGCGGCTTCGTTCTTCGCCTTCTGCCGTCCGGCGACAGCTGAACTCCGGCGGTCAGTTGCAGCTCTGCCCAACAGCGTGTTCTCAGTTCTGCGGGCAAGCACGCCCTCTTGCCTTGGCCCCGAGAGCAAAGTCCCGAGCGAGCACTCGACTCAGTGCAATGCACCCGGAAGGACGCTCTCGCTCGCCTTTCAAGGAGCGATTCCTAACAGCAGAAGCAGCAGAGGCACAAACTGCATGACGAGAAGGGACAACGTAGAACACGTCTCTGTCCTGGCACATTTTCGTGTGCGATACTTCCCTCCGGGTCTTCGGGCCTTGCGAAGCTCCGTGTACTGCGAGCGCTGCTACTCGCAGCTCAGATGGACCGTGGAGCTAGCGGCGAATTCGGAGAGCTCTTCGCTGCACTGCGCCGCTCGCAAGCGGCTTCGTTCTTCGCCTTCTGCCGTCCGGCGACAGCTGAACTCCGGCGGTCAGTTGCAGCTCTGCCCAACAGCGTGTTCTCAGTTCTGCGGGCAAGCACGCCCTCTTGCCTTGGCCCCGAGAGCAAAGTCCCGAGCGAGCACTCGACTCAGTGCAATGCACCCGGAAGGACGCTCTCGCTCGTCTTTCAAGGAGCGATTCCTAACAGCAGAAGCAGCAGAGGCACAAACTGCATGACGAGAAGGGACAACGTAGAACACGTCTCTGTCCTGGCACATTTTCGTGTGCGAAACTTCCCTCCGGGTCTTCGGGCCTTGCGAAGCCCCGTGTACTGCGAGCGCTGCTACTCGCAGCTGAGAAGGACCGTGGAGCTAGCGGCGAATTCGGAGAGCTCTTCGCTGCACTGCGCCGCTCGCAAGCGGCTTCGTTCTTCGCCTTCTGCCGTCCGGCGAGAGCTGAACTCCGGCGGTCAGTTGCAGCTCTGCCCAACAGCGTGTTCTCAGTTCTGCGGGCAAGCACGCCCTCTTGCCTTGGCCCCGAGAGCAAAGTCCCGAGCGAGCACTCGACTCAGTGCAATGCACCCGGAAGGACGCTCTCGCTCGTCTTTCAAGGAGCGATTCCTAACAGCAGAAGCAGCAGAGGCACAAACTGCATGACGAGAAGGGACAACGTAGAACACGTCTCTGTCCTGGCACATTTTCGTGTGCGATACTTCCCTCCGGGTCTTCGGGCCTTGCGAAGCCCTGTGTACTGCGAGCGCTGCTACTCGCAGCTGAGAAGGACCGTGGAGCTAGCGGCGAATTCGGAGAGCTCTTCGCTGCACTGCGCCGCTCGCAAGCGGCTTCGTTCTTCGCCTTCTGCCGTCCGGCGAGAGCTGAACTCCAGCGGTCAGTTGCAGCTCTGCCCAACAGCGTGTTCTCAGTTCTGCGGGCAAGCACGCCCTCTTGCCTTGGCCCCGAGAGCAAAGTCCCGAGCGAGCACTCGACTCAGTGCAATGCACCCGGAAGGACGCTCTCTGCTCGCCTTTCAAGGAGCGATTCCTAACAGCAGAAGCAGCAGAGGCACAAACTGCATGACGAGAAGGGACAACGTAGAACACGTCTCTGTCCTGGCGCATTTTCGTGTGCGATACTTCCCTCCGGGTCTTCGGGCCTTGCGAAGCCCTGTGTACTGCGAGCGCTGCTACTCGCAGCTGAGAAGGACCGTGGAGCTAGCGGCGAATTCGGAGAGCTCTTCGCTGCACTGCGCCGCTCGCAAGCGGCTTCGTTCTTCGCCTTCTGCCGTCCGGCGAGAGCTGAACTCCAGCGGTCAGTTGCAGCTCTGCCCAACAGCGTGTTCTCAGTTCTGCGGGCAAGCACGCCCTCTTGCCTTGGCCCCGCGTGCAAAGTCCCGAGCGAGCACTCGACTCAGTGCAATGCACCCGGAAGGACGCTCTCGCTCGTCTTTCAAGGAGCGATTCCTAACAGCAGAAGAAGCAGAGGCACAAACTGCATGACGAGAAGGGACAACGTAGAACACGTCTCTGTCCTGGCGCATTTTCGTGTGCGATACTTCCCTCCGGGTCTTCGGGCCTTGCGAAGCCCTGTGTACTGCGAGCGCTGCTACTCGCAGCTGAGAAGGACCGTGGAGCTAGAGGCGAATTCGGAGAGCTCTTCGCTGCACTGCGCCGCTCGCAAGCGGCTTCGTTCTTCGCCTTCTGCCGTCCGGCGACAGCTGAACTCCGGCGGTCAGTTGCAGCTCTGCCCAACAGCGTGTTCTCAGTTCTGCGGGCAAGCACGCCCTCTTGCCTTGGCCCCGAGAGCAAAGTCCCGAGCGAGCACTCGACTCAGTGCAATGCACCCGGAAGGACGCTCTCGCTCGTCTTTCAAGGAGCGATTCCTAACAGCAGAAGCAGCAGAGGCACAAACTGCATGACGAGAAGGGACAACGTAGAACACGTCTCTGTCCTGGCACATTTTCGTGTGCGATACTTCCCTCCGGGTCTTCGGGCCTTGCGAAGCCCTGTGTACTGCGAGCGCTGCTACTCGCAGCTGAGAAGGACCGTGGAGCTAGCGGCGAATTCGGAGAGCTCTTCGCTGCACTGCGCCGCTCGCAAGCGGCTTCGTTCTTCGCCTTCTGCCGTCCGGCGAGAGCTGAACTCCAGCGGTAAGTTTCAGCTCTGCCCAACAGCGTGTTCTCAGTTCTGCGGGCAAGCACGCCCTCTTGCCTTGGCCCCGAGAGCAAAGTCCCGAGCGAGCACTCGACTCAGTGCAATGCACCCGGAAGGACGCTCTCGCTCGCCTTTCAAGGAGCGATTCCTAACAGCAGAAGCAGCAGAGGCACAAACTGCATGACGAGAAGGGACAACGTAGAACACGTCTCTGTCCTGGCACATTTTCGTGTGCGATACTTCCCTCCGGGTCTTCGGGCCTTGCGAAGCCCTGTGTACTGCGAGCGCTGCTACTCGCAGCTGAGAAGGACCGTGGAGCTAGCGGCGAATTCGGAGAGCTCTTCGCTGCACTGCGCCGCTCGCAAGCGGCTTCGTTCTTCGCCTTCTGCCGTCCGGCGAGAGCTGAACTCCAGCGGTCAGTTGCAGCTCTGCCCAACAGCGTGTTCTCAGTTCTGCGGGCAAGCACGCCCTCTTGCCTTGGCCCCGCGTGCAAAGTCCCGAGCGAGCACTCGACTCAGTGCAATGCACCCGGAAGGACGCTCTCGCTCGTCTTTCAAGGAGCGATTCCTAACAGCAGAAGCAGCAGAGGCACAAACTGCATGACGAGAAGGGACAACGTAGAACACGTCTCTGTCCTGGCACATTTTCGTGTGCGATACTTCCCTCCGGGTCTTCGGGCCTTGCGAAGCCCCGTGTACTGCGAGCGCTGCTACTCGCAGCTGAGAAGGACCGTGGAGCTAGCGGCGAATTCGGAGAGCTCTTCGCTGCACTGCGCCGCTCGCAAGCGGCTTCGTTCTTCGCCTTCTGCCGTCCGGCGACAGCTGAACTCCGGCGGTCAGTTGCAGCTCTGCCCAACAGCGTGTTCTCAGTTCTGCGGGCAAGCACGCCCTCTTGCCTTGGCCCCGAGTGCAAAGTCCCGAGCGAGCACTCGACTCAGTGCAATGCACCCGGAAGGACGCTCTCGCTCGTCTTTCAAGGAGCGATTCCTAACAGCAGAAGCAGCAGAGGCACAAACTGCATGACGAGAAGGGACAACGTAGAACACGTCTCTGTCCTGGCACATTTTCGTGTGCGATACTTCCCTCCGGGTCTTCGGGCCTTGCGAAGCCCTGTGTACTGCGAGCGCTGCTACTCGCAGCTGAGAAGGACCGTGGAGCTAGCGGCGAATTCGGAGAGCTCTTCGCTGCACTGCGCCGCTCGCAAGCGGCTTCGTTCTTCGCCTTCTGCCGTCCGGCGAGAGCTGAACTCCGGCGGTCAGTTGCAGCTCTGCCCAACAGCGTGTTCTCAGTTCTGCGGGCAAGCACGCCCTCTTGCCTTGGCCCCGAGTGCAAAGTCCCGAGCGAGCACTCGACTCAGTGCAATGCACCCGGAAGGACGCTCTCGCTCGCCTTTCAAGGAGCGATTCCTAACAGCAGAAGCAGCAGAGGCACAAACTGCATGACGAGAAGGGACAACGTAGAACACGTCTCTGTCCTGGCACATTTTCGTGTGCGATACTTCCCTCCGGGTCTTCGGGGCCTTGCGAAGCTCCGTGTACTGCGAGCGCTGCTACTCGCAGCTGAGAAGGACCGTGGAGCTAGCGGCGAATTCGGAGAGCTCTTCGCTGCACTGCGCCGCTCGCAAGCGGCTTCGTTCTTCGCCTTCTGCCGTCCGGCGAGAGCTGAACTCCGGCGGTCAGTTGCAGCTCTGCCCAACAGCGTGTTCTCAGTTCTGCGGGCAAGCACGCCCTCTTGCCTTGGCCCCGAGAGCAAAGTCCCGAGCGAGCACTCGACTCAGTGCAATGCACCCGGAAGGACGCTCTCGCTCGCCTTTCAAGGAGCGATTCCTAACAGCAGAAGCAGCAGAGGCACAAACTGCATGACGAGAAGGGACAACGTAGAACACGTCTCTGTCCTGGCACATTTTCGTGTGCGATACTTCCCTCCGGGTCTTCGGGCCTTGCGAAGCTCCGTGTACTGCGAGCGCTGCTACTCGCAGCTGAGAAGGACCGTGGAGCTAGCGGCGAATTCGGAGAGCTCTTCGCTGCACTGCGCCGCTCGCAAGCGGCTTCGTTCTTCGCCTTCTGCCGTCCGGCGAGAGCTGAACTCCGGCGGTCAGTTGCAGCTCTGCCCAACAGCGTGTTCTCAGTTCTGCGGGCAAGCACGCCCTCTTGCCTTGGCCCCGAGAGCAAAGTCCCGAGCGAGCACTCGACTCAGTGCAATGCACCCGGAAGGACGCTCTCGCTCGTCTTTCAAGGAGCGATTCCTAACAGCAGAAGCAGCAGAGGCACAAACTGCATGACGAGAAGGGACAACGTAGAACACGTCTCTGTCCTGGCACATTTTCGTGTGCGATACTTCCCTCCGGGTCTTCGGGCCTTGCGAAGCTCCGTGTACTGCGAGCGCTGCTACTCGCAGCTGAGAAGGACCGTGGAGCTAGCGGCGAATTCGGAGAGCTCTTCGCTGCACTGCGCCGCTCGCAAGCGGCTTCGTTCTTCGCCTTCTGCCGTCCGGCGACAGCTGAACTCCGGCGGTCAGTTGCAGCTCTGACCAACAGCGTGTTCTCAGTTCTGCGGGCAAGCACGCCCTCTTGCCTTGGCCCCGAGAGCAAAGTCCCGAGCGAGCACTCGACTCAGTGCAATGCACCCGGAAGGACGCTCTCGCTCGCCTTTCAAGGAGCGATTCCTAACAGCAGAAGCAGCAGAGGCACAAACTGCATGACGAGAAGGGACAACGTAGAACACGTCTCTGTCCTGGCACATTTTCGTGTGCGATACTTCCCTCCGGGTCTTCGGGCCTTGCGAAGCTCCGTGTACTGCGAGCGCTGCTACTCGCAGCTCAGATGGACCGTGGAGCTAGCGGCGAATTCGGAGAGCTCTTCGCTGCACTGCGCCGCTCGCAAGCGGCTTCGTTCTTCGCCTTCTGCCGTCCGGCGACAGCTGAACTCCGGCGGTCAGTTGCAGCTCTGCCCAACAGCGTGTTCTCAGTTCTGCGGGCAAGCACGCCCTCTTGCCTTGGCCCCGAGAGCAAAGTCCCGAGCGAGCACTCGACTCAGTGCAATGCACCCGGAAGGACGCTCTCGCTCGCCTTTCAAGGAGCGATTCCTAACAGCAGAAGCAGCAGAGGCACAAACTGCATGACGAGAAGGGACAACGTAGAACACGTCTCTGTCCTGGCACATTTTCGTGTGCGATACTTCCCTCCGGGTCTTCGGGCCTTGCGAAGCTCCGTGTACTGCGAGCGCTGCTACTCGCAGCTCAGATGGACCGTGGAGCTAGCGGCGAATTCGGAGAGCTCTTCGCTGCACTGCGCCGCTCGCAAGCGGCTTCGTTCTTCGCCTTCTGCCGTCCGGCGACAGCTGAACTCCGGCGGTCAGTTGCAGCTCTGCCCAACAGCGTGTTCTCAGTTCTGCGGGCAAGCACGCCCTCTTGCCTTGGCCCCGAGAGCAAAGTCCCGAGCGAGCACTCGACTCAGTGCAATGCACCCGGAAGGACGCTCTCGCTCGTCTTTCAAGGAGCGATTCCTAACAGCAGAAGCAGCAGAGGCACAAACTGCATGACGAGAAGGGACAACGTAGAACACGTCTCTGTCCTGGCACATTTTCGTGTGCGAAACTTCCCTCCGGGTCTTCGGGCCTTGCGAAGCCCCGTGTACTGCGAGCGCTGCTACTCGCAGCTGAGAAGGACCGTGGAGCTAGCGGCGAATTCGGAGAGCTCTTCGCTGCACTGCGCCGCTCGCAAGCGGCTTCGTTCTTCGCCTTCTGCCGTCCGGCGAGAGCTGAACTCCGGCGGTCAGTTGCAGCTCTGCCCAACAGCGTGTTCTCAGTTCTGCGGGCAAGCACGCCCTCTTGCCTTGGCCCCGAGTGCAAAGTCCCGAGCGAGCACTCGACTCAGTGCAATGCACCCGGAAGGACGCTCTCGCTCGTCTTTCAAGGAGCGATTACCTACAGCAGAAGCAGCAGAGGCACAAACTGCATGACGAGAAGGGACAACGTAGAACACGTCTCTGTCCTGGCACATTTTCGTGTGCGATACTTCCCTCCGGGTCTTCGGGCCTTGCGAAGCCCTGTGTACTGCGAGCGCTGCTACTCGCAGCTGAGAAGGACCGTGGAGCTAGCGGCGAATTCGGAGAGCTCTTCGCTGCACTGCGCCGCTCGCAAGCGGCTTCGTTCTTCGCCTTCTGCCGTCCGGCGAGAGCTGAACTCCAGCGGTCAGTTGCAGCTCTGCCCAACAGCGTGTTCTCAGTTCTGCGGGCAAGCACGCCCTCTTGCCTTGGCCCCGAGAGCAAAGTCCCGAGCGAGCACTCGACTCAGTGCAATGCACCCGGAAGGACGCTCTCGCTCGCCTTTCAAGGAGCGATTCCTAACAGCAGAAGCAGCAGAGGCACAAACTGCATGACGAGAAGGGACAACGTAGAACACGTCTCTGTCCTGGCGCATTTTCGTGTGCGATACTTCCCTCCGGGTCTTCGGGCCTTGCGAAGCCCTGTGTACTGCGAGCGCTGCTACTCGCAGCTGAGAAGGACCGTGGAGCTAGCGGCGAATTCGGAGAGCTCTTCGCTGCACTGCGCCGCTCGCAAGCGGCTTCGTTCTTCGCCTTCTGCCGTCCGGCGAGAGCTGAACTCCAGCGGTCAGTTGCAGCTCTGCCCAACAGCGTGTTCTCAGTTCTGCGGGCAAGCACGCCCTCTTGCCTTGGCCCCGAGAGCAAAGTCCCGAGCGAGCACTCGACTCAGTGCAATGCACCCGGAAGGACGCTCTCGCTCGCCTTTCAAGGAGCGATTCCTAACAGCAGAAGCAGCAGAGGCACAAACTGCATGACGAGAAGGGACAACGTAGAACACGTCTCTGTCCTGGCGCATTTTCGTGTGCGATACTTCCCTCCGGGTCTTCGGGCCTTGCGAAGCCCTGTGTACTGCGAGCGCTGCTACTCGCAGCTGAGAAGGACCGTGGAGCTAGCGGCGAATTCGGAGAGCTCTTCGCTGCACTGCGCCGCTCGCAAGCGGCTTCGTTCTTCGCCTTCTGCCGTCCGGCGAGAGCTGAACTCCAGCGGTCAGTTGCAGCTCTGCCCAACAGCGTGTTCTCAGTTCTGCGGGCAAGCACGCCCTCTTGCCTTGGCCCCGAGAGCAAAGTCCCGAGCGAGCACTCGACTCAGTGCAATGCACCCGGAAGGACGCTCTTGCTCGCCTTTCAAGGAGCGATTCCTAACAGCAGAAGCAGCAGAGGCACAAACTGCATGACGAGAAGGGACAACGTAGAACACGTCTCTGTCCTGGCGCATTTTCGTGTGCGATACTTCCCTCCGGGTCTTCGGGCCTTGCGAAGCCCTGTGTACTGCGAGCGCTGCTACTCGCAGCTGAGAAGGACCGTGGAGCTAGCGGCGAATTCGGAGAGCTCTTCGCTGCACTGCGCCGCTCGCAAGCGGCTTCGTTCTTCGCCTTCTGCCGTCCGGCGAGAGCTGAACTCCAGCGGTCAGTTGCAGCTCTGCCCAACAGCGTGTTCTCAGTTCTGCGGGCAAGCACGCCCTCTTGCCTTGGCCCCGAGAGCAAAGTCCCGAGCGAGCACTCGACTCAGTGCAATGCACCCGGAAGGACGCTCTCGCTCGCCTTTCAAGGAGCGATTCCTAACAGCAGAAGCAGCAGAGGCACAAACTGCATGACGAGAAGGGACAACGTAGAACACGTCTCTGTCCTGGCACATTTTCGTGTGCGATACTTCCCTCCGGGTCTTCGGGCCTTGCGAAGCCCTGTGTACTGCGAGCGCTGCTACTCGCAGCTGAGAAGGACCGTGGAGCTAGCGGCGAATTCGGAGAGCTCTTCGCTGCACTGCGCCGCTCGCAAGCGGCTTCGTTCTTCGCCTTCTGCCGTCCGGCGAGAGCTGAACTCCAGCGGTCAGTTGCAGCTCTGCCCAACAGCGTGTTCTCAGTTCTGCGGGCAAGCACGCCCTCTTGCCTTGGCCCCGAGAGCAAAGTCCCGAGCGAGCACTCGACTCAGTGCAATGCACCCGGAAGGACGCTCTCGCTCGTCTTTCAAGGAGCGATTCCTAACAGCAGAAGAAGCAGAGGCACAAACTGCATGACGAGAAGGGACAACGTAGAACACGTCTCTGTCCTGGCACATTTTCGTGTGCGATACTTCCCTCCGGGTCTTCGGGCCTTGCGAAGCCCTGTGTACTGCGAGCGCTGCTACTCGCAGCTGAGAAGGACCGTGGAGCTAGAGGCGAATTCGGAGAGCTCTTCGCTGCACTGCGCCGCTCGCAAGCGGCTTCGTTCTTCGCCTTCTGCCGTCCGGCGACAGCTGAACTCCGGCGGTCAGTTGCAGCTCTGCCCAACAGCGTGTTCTCAGTTCTGCGGGCAAGCACGCCCTCTTGCCTTGGCCCCGAGAGCAAAGTCCCGAGCGAGCACTCGACTCAGTGCAATGCACCCGGAAGGACGCTCTCGCTCGTCTTTCAAGGAGCGATTCCTAACAGCAGAAGCAGCAGAGGCACAAACTGCATGACGAGAAGGGACAACGTAGAACACGTCTCTGTCCTGGCACAGTTTCGTGTGCGATACTTCCCTCCGGGTCTTCGGGCCTTGCGAAGCTCTGTGTACTGCGAGCGCTGCTACTCGCAGCTGAGAAGGACCGTGGAGCTAGCGGCGAATTCGGAGAGCTCTTCGCTGCACTGCGCCGCTCGCAAGCGGCTTCGTTCTTCGCCTTCTGCCGTCCGGCGAGAGCTGAACTCCAGCGGTCAGTTGCAGCTCTGCCCAACAGCGTGTTCTCAGTTCTGCGGGCAAGCACGCCCTCTTGCCTTGGCCCCGAGTGCAAAGTCCCGAGCGAGCACTCGACTCAGTGCAATGCACCCGGAAGGACGCTCTCGCTCGTCTTTCAAGGAGCGATTCCTAACAGCAGAAGCAGCAGAGGCACAAACTGCATGACGAGAAGGGACAACGTAGAACACGTCTCTGTCCTGGCACATTTTCGTGTGCGATACTTCCCTCCGGGTCTTCGGGCCTTGCGAAGCCCTGTGTACTGCGAGCGCTGCTACTCGCAGCTGAGAAGGACCGTGGAGCTAGCGGCGAATTCGGAGAGCTCTTCGCTGCACTGCGCCGCTCGCAAGCGGCTTCGTTCTTCGCCTTCTGCCGTCCGGCGAGAGCTGAACTCCAGCGGTAAGTTTCAGCTCTGCCCAACAGCGTGTTCTCAGTTCTGCGGGCAAGCACGCCCTCTTGCCTTGGCCCCGAGAGCAAAGTCCCGAGCGAGCACTCGACTCAGTGCAATGCACCCGGAAGGACGCTCTCGCTCGCCTTTCAAGGAGCGATTCCTAACAGCAGAAGCATCAGAGGCACAAACTGCATGACGAGAAGGGACAACGTAGAACACGTCTCTGTCCTGGCGCATTTTCGTGTGCGATACTTCCCTCCGGGTCTTCGGGCCTTGCGAAGCCCTGTGTACTGCGAGCGCTGCTACTCGCAGCTGAGAAGGACCGTGGAGCTAGCGGCGAATTCGGAGAGCTCTTCGCTGCACTGCGCCGCTCGCAAGCGGCTTCGTTCTTCGCCTTCTGCCGTCCGGCGAGAGCTGAACTCCAGCGGTCAGTTGCAGCTCTGCCCAACAGCGTGTTCTCAGTTCTGCGGGCAAGCACGCCCTCTTGCCTTGGCCCCGAGAGCAAAGTCCCGAGCGAGCACTCGACTCAGTGCAATGCACCCGGAAGGACGCTCTCGCTCGCCTTTCAAGGAGCGATTCCTAACAGCAGAAGCAGCAGAGGCACAAACTGCATGACGAGAAGGGACAACGTAGAACACGTCTCTGTCCTGGCACATTTTCGTGTGCGATACTTCCCTCCGGGTCTTCGGGCCTTGCGAAGCCCTGTGTACTGCGAGCGCTGCTACTCGCAGCTGAGAAGGACCGTGGAGCTAGCGGCGAATTCGGAGAGCTCTTCGCTGCACTGCGCCGCTCGCAAGCGGCTTCGTTCTTCGCCTTCTGCCGTCCGGCGAGAGCTGAACTCCAGCGGTCAGTTTCAGCTCTGCCCAACAGCGTGTTCTCAGTTCTGCGGGCAAGCACGCCCTCTTGCCTTGGCCCCGCGTGCAAAGTCCCGAGCGAGCACTCGACTCAGTGCAATGCACCCGGAAGGACGCTCTCGCTCGCCTTTCAAGGAGCGATTCCTAACAGCAGAAGCATCAGAGGCACAAACTGCATGACGAGAAGGGACAACGTAGAACACGTCTCTGTCCTGGCGCATTTTCGTGTGCGATACTTCCCTCCGGGTCTTCGGGCCTTGCGAAGCCCTGTGTACTGCGAGCGCTGCTACTCGCAGCTGAGAAGGACCGTGGAGCTAGCGGCGAATTCGGAGAGCTCTTCGCTGCACTGCGCCGCTCGCAAGCGGCTTCGTTCTTCGCCTTCTGCCGTCCGGCGAGAGCTGAACTCCAGCGGTCAGTTGCAGCTCTGCCCAACAGCGTGTTCTCAGTTCTGCGGGCAAGCACGCCCTCTTGCCTTGGCCCCGAGAGCAAAGTCCCGAGCGAGCACTCGACTCAGTGCAATGCACCCGGAAGGACGCTCTCGCTCGTCTTTCAAGGAGCGATTCCTAACAGCAGAAGCAGCAGAGGCACAAACTGCATGACGAGAAGGGACAACGTAGAACACGTCTCTGTCCTGGCACATTTTCGTGTGCGAAACTTCCCTCCGGGTCTTCGGGCCTTGCGAAGCCCCGTGTACTGCGAGCGCTGCTACTCGCAGCTGAGAAGGACCGTGGAGCTAGCGGCGAATTCGGAGAGCTCTTCGCTGCACTGCGCCGCTCGCAAGCGGCTTCGTTCTTCGCCTTCTGCCGTCCGGCGAGAGCTGAACTCCGGCGGTCAGTTGCAGCTCTGCCCAACAGCGTGTTCTCAGTTCTGCGGGCAAGCACGCCCTCTTGCCTTGGCCCCGAGTGCAAAGTCCCGAGCGAGCACTCGACTCAGTGCAATGCACCCGGAAGGACGCTCTCGCTCGTCTTTCAAGGAGCGATTACCTACAGCAGAAGCAGCAGAGGCACAAACTGCATGACGAGAAGGGACAACGTAGAACACGTCTCTGTCCTGGCACATTTTCGTGTGCGATACTTCCCTCCGGGTCTTCGGGCCTTGCGAAGCCCTGTGTACTGCGAGCGCTGCTACTCGCAGCTGAGAAGGACCGTGGAGCTAGCGGCGAATTCGGAGAGCTCTTCGCTGCACTGCGCCGCTCGCAAGCGGCTTCGTTCTTCGCCTTCTGCCGTCCGGCGAGAGCTGAACTCCAGCGGTCAGTTGCAGCTCTGCCCAACAGCGTGTTCTCAGTTCTGCGGGCAAGCACGCCCTCTTGCCTTGGCCCCGAGAGCAAAGTCCCGAGCGAGCACTCGACTCAGTGCAATGCACCCGGAAGGACGCTCTCGCTCGCCTTTCAAGGAGCGATTCCTAACAGCAGAAGCAGCAGAGGCACAAACTGCATGACGAGAAGGGACAACGTAGAACACGTCTCTGTCCTGGCGCATTTTCGTGTGCGATACTTCCCTCCGGGTCTTCGGGCCTTGCGAAGCCCTGTGTACTGCGAGCGCTGCTACTCGCAGCTGAGAAGGACCGTGGAGCTAGCGGCGAATTCGGAGAGCTCTTCGCTGCACTGCGCCGCTCGCAAGCGGCTTCGTTCTTCGCCTTCTGCCGTCCGGCGTTCCAGCGGTCAGTTGCAGCTCTGCCCAACAGCGTGTTCTCAGTTCTGCGGGCAAGCACGCCCCTCTTGCCTTGGCCCCGAGAGCAAAGTCCCGAGCGAGCACTCGACTCAGTGCAATGCACCCGGAAGGACGCTCTCGCTCGCCTTTCAAGGAGCGATTCCTAACAGCAGAAGCAGCAGAGGCACAAACTGCATGACGAGAAGGGACAACGTAGAACACGTCTCTGTCCTGGCGCATTTTCGTGTGCGATACTTCCCTCCGGGTCTTCGGGCCTTGCGAAGCCCTGTGTACTGCGAGCGCTGCTACTCGCAGCTGAGAAGGACCGTGGAGCTAGCGGCGAATTCGGAGAGCTCTTCGCTGCACTGCGCCGCTCGCAAGCGGCTTCGTTCTTCGCCTTCTGCCGTCCGGCGAGAGCTGAACTCCAGCGGTCAGTTGCAGCTCTGCCCAACAGCGTGTTCTCAGTTCTGCGGGCAAGCACGCCCTCTTGCCTTGGCCCCGAGAGCAAAGTCCCGAGCGAGCACTCGACTCAGTGCAATGCACCCGGAAGGACGCTCTTGCTCGCCTTTCAAGGAGCGATTCCTAACAGCAGAAGCAGCAGAGGCACAAACTGCATGACGAGAAGGGGACAACGTAGAACACGTCTCTGTCCTGGCGCATTTTCGTGTGCGATACTTCCCTCCGGGTCTTCGGGCCTTGCGAAGCCCTGTGTACTGCGAGCGCTGCTACTCGCAGCTGAGAAGGACCGTGGAGCTAGCGGCGAATTCGGAGAGCTCTTCGCTGCACTGCGCCGCTCGCAAGCGGCTTCGTTCTTCGCCTTCTGCCGTCCGGCGAGAAGCTGAACTCCAGCGGTCAGTTGCAGCTCTGCCCAACAGCGTGTTCTCAGTTCTGCGGGCAAGCACGCCCTCTTGCCTTGGCCCCGAGAGCAAAGTCCCGAGCGAGCACTCGACTCAGTGCAATGCACCCGGAAGGACGCTCTCGCTCGCCTTTCAAGGAGCGATTCCTAACAGCAGAAGCAGCAGAGGCACAAACTGCATGACGAGAAGGGACAACGTAGAACACGTCTCTGTCCTGGCACATTTTCGTGTGCGATACTTCCCTCCGGGTCTTCGGGCCTTGCGAAGCCCTGTGTACTGCGAGCGCTGCTACTCGCAGCTGAGAAGGACCGTGGAGCTAGCGGCGAATTCGGAGAGCTCTTCGCTGCACTGCGCCCGCTCGCAAGCGGCTTCGTTCTTCGCCTTCTGCCGTCCGGCGAGAGCTGAACTCCAGCGGTCAGTTGCAGCTCTGCCCAACAGCGTGTTCTCAGTTCTGCGGGCAAGCACGCCCTCTTGCCTTGGCCCCGAGAGCAAAGTCCCGAGCGAGCACTCGACTCAGTGCAATGCACCCGGAAGGACGCTCTCGCTCGTCTTTCAAGGAGCGATTCCTAACAGCAGAAGAAGCAGAGGCACAAACTGCATGACGAGAAGGGACAACGTAGAACACGTCTCTGTCCTGGCACATTTTCGTGTGCGATACTTCCCTCCGGGTCTTCGGGCCTTGCGAAGCCCTGTGTACTGCGAGCGCTGCTACTCGCAGCTGAGAAGGACCGTGGAGCTAGAGGCGAATTCGGAGAGCTCTTCGCTGCACTGCGGCCGCTCGCAAGCGGCTTCGTTCTTCGCCTCTCTGCCCGTCCGGCGACAGCTGAACTCCGGCGGTCAGTTGCAGCTCTGCCCAACAGCGTGTTCTCAGTTCTGCGGGCAAGCACGCCCTCTTGCCTTGGCCCCGAGAGCAAAGTCCCGAGCGAGCACTCGACTCAGTGCAATGCACCCGGAAGGACGCTCTCGCTCGTCTTTCAAGGAGCGATTCCTAACAGCAGAAGCAGCAGAGGCACAAACTGCATGACGAGAAGGGACAACGTAGAACACGTCTCTGTCCTGGCACAGTTTCGTGTGCGATACTTCCCTCCGGGTCTTCGGGCCTTGCGAAGCTCTGTGTACTGCGAGCGCTGCTACTCGCAGCTGAGAAGGACCGTGGAGCTAGCGGCGAATTCGGAGAGCTCTTCGCTGCACTGCGCCGCTCGCAAGCGGCTTCGTTCTTCGCCTTCTGCCGTCCGGCGAGAGCTGAACTCCAGCGGTCAGTTGCAGCTCTGCCCAACAGCGTGTTCTCAGTTCTGCGGGCAAGCACGCCCCTCTTGCCTTGGCCCCGAGAGCAAAGTCCCGAGCGAGCACTCGACTCAGTGCAATGCACCCGGAAGGACGCTCTCGCTCGCCTTTCAAGGAGCGATTCCTAACAGCAGAAGCAGCAGAGGCACAAACTGCATGACGAGAAGGGACAACGTAGAACACGTCTCTGTCCTGGCACATTTTCGTGTGCGATACTTCCCCTCCGGGTCTTCGGGCCTTGCGAAGCCCTGTGTACTGCGAGCGCTGCTACTCGCAGCTGAGAAGGACCGTGGAGCTAGCGGCGAATTCGGAGAGCTCTTCGCTGCACTGCGCCGCTCGCAAGCGGCTTCGTTCTTCGCCTTCTGCCGTCCGGCGAGAGCTGAACTCCAGCGGTCAGTTTCAGCTCTGCCCAACAGCGTGTTCTCAGTTCTGCGGGCAAGCACGCCCTCTTGCCTTGGCCCCGCGTGCAAAGTCCCGAGCGAGCACTCGACTCAGTGCAATGCACCCGGAAGGACGCTCTCGCTCGCCTTTCAAGGAGCGATTCCTAACAGCAGAAGCATCAGAGGCACAAACTGCATGACGAGAAGGGACAACGTAGAACACGTCTCTGTCCTGGCGCATTTTCGTGTGCGATACTTCCCTCCGGGTCTTCGGGCCTTGCGAAGCCCTGTGTACTGCGAGCGCTGCTACTCGCAGCTGAGAAGGACCGTGGAGCTAGCGGCGAATTCGGAGAGCTCTTCGCTGCACTGCGCCGCTCGCAAGCGGCTTCGTTCTTCGCCTTCTGCCGTCCGGCGAGAGCTGAACTCCAGCGGTCAGTTGCAGCTCTGCCCAACAGCGTGTTCTCAGTTCTGCGGGCAAGCACGCCCTCTTGCCTTGGCCCCGAGAGCAAAGTCCCGAGCGAGCACTCGACTCAGTGCAATGCACCCGGAAGGACGCTCTCGCTCGTCTTTCAAGGAGCGATTCCTAACAGCAGAAGCAGCAGAGGCACAAACTGCATGACGAGAAGGGACAACGTAGAACACGTCTCTGTCCTGGCACATTTTCGTGTGCGAAACTTCCCTCCGGGTCTTCGGGCCTTGCGAAGCCCCGTGTACTGCGAGCGCTGCTACTCGCAGCTGAGAAGGACCGTGGAGCTAGCGGCGAATTCGGAGAGCTCTTCGCTGCACTGCGCCGCTCGCAAGCGGCTTCGTTCTTCGCCTTCTGCCGTCCGGCGAGAGCTGAACTCCGGCGGTCAGTTGCAGCTCTGCCCAACAGCGTGTTCTCAGTTCTGCGGGCAAGCACGCCCTCTTGCCTTGGCCCCGAGTGCAAAGTCCCGAGCGAGCACTCGACTCAGTGCAATGCACCCGGAAGGACGCTCTCGCTCGTCTTTCAAGGAGCGATTACCTACAGCAGAAGCAGCAGAGGCACAAACTGCATGACGAGAAGGGACAACGTAGAACACGTCTCTGTCCTGGCACATTTTCGTGTGCGATACTTCCCTCCGGGTCTTCGGGCCTTGCGAAGCCCTGTGTACTGCGAGCGCTGCTACTCGCAGCTGAGAAGGACCGTGGAGCTAGCGGCGAATTCGGAGAGCTCTTCGCTGCACTGCGCCGCTCGCAAGCGGCTTCGTTCTTCGCCTTCTGCCGTCCGGCGAGAGCTGAACTCCAGCGGTCAGTTGCAGCTCTGCCCAACAGCGTGTTCTCAGTTCTGCGGGCAAGCACGCCCTCTTGCCTTGGCCCCGAGAGCAAAGTCCCGAGCGAGCACTCGACTCAGTGCAATGCACCCGGAAGGACGCTCTCGCTCGCCTTTCAAGGAGCGATTCCTAACAGCAGAAGCAGCAGAGGCACAAACTGCATGACGAGAAGGGACAACGTAGAACACGTCTCTGTCCTGGCGCATTTTCGTGTGCGATACTTCCCTCCGGGTCTTCGGGCCTTGCGAAGCCCTGTGTACTGCGAGCGCTGCTACTCGCAGCTGAGAAGGACCGTGGAGCTAGCGGCGAATTCGGAGAGCTCTTCGCTGCACTGCGCCGCTCGCAAGCGGCTTCGTTCTTCGCCTTCTGCCGTCCGGCGAGAGCTGAACTCCAGCGGTCAGTTGCAGCTCTGCCCAACAGCGTGTTCTCAGTTCTGCGGGCAAGCACGCCCTCTTGCCTTGGCCCCGAGAGCAAAGTCCCGAGCGAGCACTCGACTCAGTGCAATGCACCCGGAAGGACGCTCTCGCTCGCCTTTCAAGGAGCGATTCCTAACAGCAGAAGCAGCAGAGGCACAAACTGCATGACGAGAAGGGACAACGTAGAACACGTCTCTGTCCTGGCGCATTTTCGTGTGCGATACTTCCCTCCGGGTCTTCGGGCCTTGCGAAGCCCTGTGTACTGCGAGCGCTGCTACTCGCAGCTGAGAAGGACCGTGGAGCTAGCGGCGAATTCGGAGAGCTCTTCGCTGCACTGCGCCGCTCGCAAGCGGCTTCGTTCTTCGCCTTCTGCCGTCCGGCGAGAGCTGAACTCCAGCGGTCAGTTGCAGCTCTGCCCAACAGCGTGTTCTCAGTTCTGCGGGCAAGCACGCCCTCTTGCCTTGGCCCCGAGAGCAAAGTCCCGAGCGAGCACTCGACTCAGTGCAATGCACCCGGAAGGACGCTCTTGCTCGCCTTTCAAGGAGCGATTCCTAACAGCAGAAGCAGCAGAGGCACAAACTGCATGACGAGAAGGGACAACGTAGAACACGTCTCTGTCCTGGCGCATTTTCGTGTGCGATACTTCCCTCCGGGTCTTCGGGCCTTGCGAAGCCCTGTGTACTGCGAGCGCTGCTACTCGCAGCTGAGAAGGACCGTGGAGCTAGCGGCGAATTCGGAGAGCTCTTCGCTGCACTGCGCCGCTCGCAAGCGGCTTCGTTCTTCGCCTTCTGCCGTCCGGCGAGAGCTGAACTCCAGCGGTCAGTTGCAGCTCTGCCCAACAGCGTGTTCTCAGTTCTGCGGGCAAGCACGCCCTCTTGCCTTGGCCCCGAGAGCAAAGTCCCGAGCGAGCACTCGACTCAGTGCAATGCACCCGGAAGGACGCTCTCGCTCGCCTTTCAAGGAGCGATTCCTAACAGCAGAAGCAGCAGAGGCACAAACTGCATGACGAGAAGGGACAACGTAGAACACGTCTCTGTCCTGGCACATTTTCGTGTGCGATACTTCCCTCCGGGTCTTCGGGCCTTGCGAAGCCCTGTGTACTGCGAGCGCTGCTACTCGCAGCTGAGAAGGACCGTGGAGCTAGCGGCGAATTCGGAGAGCTCTTCGCTGCACTGCGCCGCTCGCAAGCGGCTTCGTTCTTCGCCTTCTGCCGTCCGGCGAGAGCTGAACTCCAGCGGTCAGTTGCAGCTCTGCCCAACAGCGTGTTCTCAGTTCTGCGGGCAAGCACGCCCTCTTGCCTTGGCCCCGAGAGCAAAGTCCCGAGCGAGCACTCGACTCAGTGCAATGCACCCGGAAGGACGCTCTCGCTCGTCTTTCAAGGAGCGATTCCTAACAGCAGAAGAAGCAGAGGCACAAACTGCATGACGAGAAGGGACAACGTAGAACACGTCTCTGTCCTGGCACATTTTCGTGTGCGATACTTCCCTCCGGGTCTTCGGGCCTTGCGAAGCCCTGTGTACTGCGAGCGCTGCTACTCGCAGCTGAGAAGGACCGTGGAGCTAGAGGCGAATTCGGAGAGCTCTTCGCTGCACTGCGCCGCTCGCAAGCGGCTTCGTTCTTCGCCTTCTGCCGTCCGGCGACAGCTGAACTCCGGCGGTCAGTTGCAGCTCTGCCCAACAGCGTGTTCTCAGTTCTGCGGGCAAGCACGCCCTCTTGCCTTGGCCCCGAGAGCAAAGTCCCGAGCGAGCACTCGACTCAGTGCAATGCACCCGGAAGGACGCTCTCGCTCGTCTTTCAAGGAGCGATTCCTAACAGCAGAAGCAGCAGAGGCACAAACTGCATGACGAGAAGGGACAACGTAGAACACGTCTCTGTCCTGGCACAGTTTCGTGTGCGATACTTCCCTCCGGGTCTTCGGGCCTTGCGAAGCTCTGTGTACTGCGAGCGCTGCTACTCGCAGCTGAGAAGGACCGTGGAGCTAGCGGCGAATTCGGAGAGCTCTTCGCTGCACTGCGCCGCTCGCAAGCGGCTTCGTTCTTCGCCTTCTGCCGTCCGGCGAGAGCTGAACTCCAGCGGTCAGTTGCAGCTCTGCCCAACAGCGTGTTCTCAGTTCTGCGGGCAAGCACGCCCTCTTGCCTTGGCCCCGAGTGCAAAGTCCCGAGCGAGCACTCGACTCAGTGCAATGCACCCGGAAGGACGCTCTCGCTCGTCTTTCAAGGAGCGATTCCTAACAGCAGAAGCAGCAGAGGCACAAACTGCATGACGAGAAGGGACAACGTAGAACACGTCTCTGTCCTGGCACATTTTCGTGTGCGATACTTCCCTCCGGGTCTTCGGGCCTTGCGAAGCCCTGTGTACTGCGAGCGCTGCTACTCGCAGCTGAGAAGGACCGTGGAGCTAGCGGCGAATTCGGAGAGCTCTTCGCTGCACTGCGCCGCTCGCAAGCGGCTTCGTTCTTCGCCTTCTGCCGTCCGGCGAGAGCTGAACTCCAGCGGTAAGTTTCAGCTCTGCCCAACAGCGTGTTCTCAGTTCTGCGGGCAAGCACGCCCTCTTGCCTTGGCCCCGAGAGCAAAGTCCCGAGCGAGCACTCGACTCAGTGCAATGCACCCGGAAGGACGCTCTCGCTCGCCTTTCAAGGAGCGATTCCTAACAGCAGAAGCATCAGAGGCACAAACTGCATGACGAGAAGGGACAACGTAGAACACGTCTCTGTCCTGGCGCATTTTCGTGTGCGATACTTCCCTCCGGGTCTTCGGGCCTTGCGAAGCCCTGTGTACTGCGAGCGCTGCTACTCGCAGCTGAGAAGGACCGTGGAGCTAGCGGCGAATTCGGAGAGCTCTTCGCTGCACTGCGCCGCTCGCAAGCGGCTTCGTTCTTCGCCTTCTGCCGTCCGGCGAGAGCTGAACTCCAGCGGTCAGTTGCAGCTCTGCCCAACAGCGTGTTCTCAGTTCTGCGGGCAAGCACGCCCTCTTGCCTTGGCCCCGAGAGCAAAGTCCCGAGCGAGCACTCGACTCAGTGCAATGCACCCGGAAGGACGCTCTCGCTCGCCTTTCAAGGAGCGATTCCTAACAGCAGAAGCAGCAGAGGCACAAACTGCATGACGAGAAGGGACAACGTAGAACACGTCTCTGTCCTGGCACATTTTCGTGTGCGATACTTCCCTCCGGGTCTTCGGGCCTTGCGAAGCCCTGTGTACTGCGAGCGCTGCTACTCGCAGCTGAGAAGGACCGTGGAGCTAGCGGCGAATTCGGAGAGCTCTTCGCTGCACTGCGCCGCTCGCAAGCGGCTTCGTTCTTCGCCTTCTGCCGTCCGGCGAGAGCTGAACTCCAGCGGTCAGTTTCAGCTCTGCCCAACAGCGTGTTCTCAGTTCTGCGGGCAAGCACGCCCTCTTGCCTTGGCCCCGCGTGCAAAGTCCCGAGCGAGCACTCGACTCAGTGCAATGCACCCGGAAGGACGCTCTCGCTCGTCTTTCAAGGAGCGATTCCTAACAGCAGAAGCAGCAGAGGCACAAACTGCATGACGAGAAGGGACAACGTAGAACACGTCTCTGTCCTGGCGCATTTTCGTGTGCGATACTTCCCTCCGGGTCTTCGGGCCTTGCGAAGCCCTGTGTACTGCGAGCGCTGCTACTCGCAGCTGAGAAGGACCGTGGAGCTAGCGGCGAATTCGGAGAGCTCTTCGCTGCACTGCGCCGCTCGCAAGCGGCTTCGTTCTTCGCCTTCTGCCGTCCGGCGAGAGCTGAACTCCAGCGGTCAGTTGCAGCTCTGCCCAACAGCGTGTTCTCAGTTCTGCGGGCAAGCACGCCCTCTTGCCTTGGCCCCGAGAGCAAAGTCCCGAGCGAGCACTCGACTCAGTGCAATGCACCCGGAAGGACGCTCTCGCTCGTCTTTCAAGGAGCGATTCCTAACAGCAGAAGAAGCAGAGGCACAAACTGCATGACGAGAAGGGACAACGTAGAACACGTCTCTGTCCTGGCACATTTTCGTGTGCGATACTTCCCTCCGGGTCTTCGGGCCTTGCGAAGCCCTGTGTACTGCGAGCGCTGCTACTCGCAGCTGAGAAGGACCGTGGAGCTAGAGGCGAATTCGGAGAGCTCTTCGCTGCACTGCGCCGCTCGCAAGCGGCTTCGTTCTTCGCCTTCTGCCGTCCGGCGACAGCTGAACTCCGGCGGTCAGTTGCAGCTCTGCCCAACAGCGTGTTCTCAGTTCTGCGGGCAAGCACGCCCTCTTGCCTTGGCCCCGAGAGCAAAGTCCCGAGCGAGCACTCGACTCAGTGCAATGCACCCGGAAGGACGCTCTCGCTCGTCTTTCAAGGAGCGATTCCTAACAGCAGAAGCAGCAGAGGCACAAACTGCATGACGAGAAGGGACAACGTAGAACACGTCTCTGTCCTGGCACATTTTCGTGTGCGAAACTTCCCTCCGGGTCTTCGGGCCTTGCGAAGCTCCGTGTACTGCGAGCGCTGCTACTCGCAGCTGAGAAGGACCGTGGAGCTAGCGGCGAATTCGGAGAGCTCTTCGCTGCACTGCGCCGCTCGCAAGCGGCTTCGTTCTACGCCTTCTGCCGTCCGGCGAGAGCTGAACTCCGGCGGTCAGTTGCAGCTCTGCCCAACAGCGTGTTCTCAGTTCTGCGGGCAAGCACGCCCTCTTGCCTTGGCCCCGAGAGCAAAGTCCCGAGCGAGCACTCGACTCAGTGCAATGCACCCGGAAGGACGCTCTCGCTCGTCTTTCAAGGAGCGATTCCTAACAGCAGAAGCAGCAGAGGCACAAACTGCATGACGAGAAGGGACAACGTAGAACACGTCTCTGTCCTGGCACATTTTCGTGTGCGATACTTCCCTCCGGGTCTTCGGGCCTTGCGAAGCCCCGTGTACTGCGAGCGCTGCTACTCGCAGCTGAGAAGGACCGTGGAGCTAGCGGCGAATTCGGAGAGCTCTTCGCTGCACTGCGCCGCTCGCAAGCGGCTTCGTTCTTCGCCTTCTGCCGTCCGGCGAGAGCTGAACTCCGGCGGTCAGTTGCAGCTCTGCCCAACAGCGTGTTCTCAGTTCTGCGGGCAAGCACGCCCTCTTGCCTTGGCCCCGAGAGCAAAGTCCCGAGCGAGCACTCGACTCAGTGCAATGCACCCGGAAGGACGCTCTCGCTCGTCTTTCAAGGAGCGATTCCTAACAGCAGAAGCAGCAGAGGCACAAACTGCATGACGAGAAGGGACAACGTAGAACACGTCTCTGTCCTGGCACATTTTCGTGTGCGATACTTCCCTCCGGGTCTTCGGGCCTTGCGAAGCCCTGTGTACTGCGAGCGCTGCTACTCGCAGCTGAGAAGGACCGTGGAGCTAGCGGCGAATTCGGAGAGCTCTTCGCTGCACTGCGCCGCTCGCAAGCGGCTTCGTTCTTCGCCTTCTGCCGTCCGGCGAGAGCTGAACTCCAGCGGTCAGTTGCAGCTCTGCCCAACAGCGTGTTCTCAGTTCTGCGGGCAAGCACGCCCTCTTGCCTTGGCCCCGAGAGCAAAGTCCCGAGCGAGCACTCGACTCAGTGCAATGCACCCAGAAGGACGCTCTCGCTCGTCTTTCAAGGAGCGATTCCTAACAGCAGAAGCAGCAGAGGCACAAACTGCATGACGAGAAGGGACAACGTAGAACACGTCTCTGTCCTGGCACAGTTTCGTGTGCGATACTTCCCTCCGGGTCTTCGGGCCTTGCGAAGCTCTGTGTACTGCGAGCGCTGCTACTCGCAGCTGAGAAGGACCGTGGAGCTAGCGGCGAATTCGGAGAGCTCTTCGCTGCACTGCGCCGCTCGCAAGCGGCTTCGTTCTTCGCCTTCTGCCGTCCGGCGAGAGCTGAACTCCAGCGGTCAGTTGCAGCTCTGCCCAACAGCGTGTTCTCAGTTCTGCGGGCAAGCACGCCCTCTTGCCTTGGCCCCGAGTGCAAAGTCCCGAGCGAGCACTCGACTCAGTGCAATGCACCCGGAAGGACGCTCTCGCTCGTCTTTCAAGGAGCGATTCCTAACAGCAGAAGCAGCAGAGGCACAAACTGCATGACGAGAAGGGACAACGTAGAACACGTCTCTGTCCTGGCGCATTTTCGTGTGCGATACTTCCCTCCGGGTCTTCGGGCCTTGC
Source organism: Sturnus vulgaris (assembly GCF_052056855.1). Lineage (NCBI taxonomy): Eukaryota > Metazoa > Chordata > Aves > Passeriformes > Sturnidae > Sturnus > Sturnus vulgaris. Next base: position 107,640 of record NW_028276069.1, read on the forward strand.
GAAGCCCTGTGTACTGCGAGCGCTGCTACTCGCAGCTGAGAAGGACCGTGGAGCTAGCGGCGAATTCGGAGAGCTCTTCGCTGCACTGCGCCGCTCGCAAGCGGCTTCGTTCTTCGCCTTCTGCCGTCCGGCGAGAGCTGAACTCCAGCGGTAAGTTTCAGCTCTGCCCAACAGCGTGTTCTCAGTTCTGCGGGCAAGCACGCCCTCTTGCCTTGGCCCCGAGAGCAAAGTCCCGAGCGAGCACTCGACTCAGTGCAATGCACCCGGAAGGACGCTCTCGCTCGCCTTTCAAGGAGCGATTCCTAACAGCAGAAGCATCAGAGGCACAAACTGCATGACGAGAAGGGACAACGTAGAACACGTCTCTGTCCTGGCGCATTTTCGTGTGCGATACTTCCCTCCGGGTCTTCGGGCCTTGCGAAGCCCTGTGTACTGCGAGCGCTGCTACTCGCAGCTGAGAAGGACCGTGGAGCTAGCGGCGAATTCGGAGAGCTCTTCGCTGCACTGCGCCGCTCGCAAGCGGCTTCGTTCTTCGCCTTCTGCCGTCCGGCGAGAGCTGAACTCCAGCGGTCAGTTGCAGCTCTGCCCAACAGCGTGTTCTCAGTTCTGCGGGCAAGCACGCCCTCTTGCCTTGGCCCCGAGAGCAAAGTCCCGAGCGAGCACTCGACTCAGTGCAATGCACCCGGAAGGACGCTCTCGCTCGCCTTTCAAGGAGCGATTCCTAACAGCAGAAGCAGCAGAGGCACAAACTGCATGACGAGAAGGGACAACGTAGAACACGTCTCTGTCCTGGCACATTTTCGTGTGCGATACTTCCCTCCGGGTCTTCGGGCCTTGCGAAGCCCTGTGTACTGCGAGCGCTGCTACTCGCAGCTGAGAAGGACCGTGGAGCTAGCGGCGAATTCGGAGAGCTCTTCGCTGCACTGCGCCGCTCGCAAGCGGCTTCGTTCTTCGCCTTCTGCCGTCCGGCGAGAGCTGAACTCCAGCGGTAAGTTTCAGCTCTGCCCAACAGCGTGTTCTCAGTTCTGCGGGCAAGCACGCCCTCTTGCCTTGGCCCCGCGTGCAAAGTCCCGAGCGAGCACTCGACTCAGTGCAATGCACCCGGAAGGACGCTCTCGCTCGTCTTTCAAGGAGCGATTCCTAACAGCAGAAGCAGCAGAGGCACAAACTGCATGACGAGAAGGGACAACGTAGAACACGTCTCTGTCCTGGCACATTTTCGTGTGCGATACTTCCCTCCGGGTCTTCGGGCCTTGCGAAGCCCTGTGTACTGCGAGCGCTGCTACTCGCAGCTGAGAAGGACCGTGGAGCTAGCGGCGAATTCGGAGAGCTCTTCGCTGCACTGCGCCGCTCGCAAGCGGCTTCGTTCTTCGCCTTCTGCCGTCCGGCGAGAGCTGAACTCCAGCGGTCAGTTGCAGCTCTGCCCAACAGCGTGTTCTCAGTTCTGCGGGCAAGCACGCCCTCTTGCCTTGGCCCCGAGAGCAAAGTCCCGAGCGAGCACTCGACTCAGTGCAATGCACCCAGAAGGACGCTCTCGCTCGTCTTTCAAGGAGCGATTCCTAACAGCAGAAGCAGCAGAGGCACAAACTGCATGACGAGAAGGGACAACGTAGAACACGTCTCTGTCCTGGCACAGTTTCGTGTGCGATACTTCCCTCCGGGTCTTCGGGCCTTGCGAAGCTCTGTGTACTGCGAGCGCTGCTACTCGCAGCTGAGAAGGACCGTGGAGCTAGCGGCGAATTCGGAGAGCTCTTCGCTGCACTGCGCCGCTCGCAAGCGGCTTCGTTCTTCGCCTTCTGCCGTCCGGCGAGAGCTGAACTCCAGCGGTCAGTTGCAGCTCTGCCCAACAGCGTGTTCTCAGTTCTGCGGGCAAGCACGCCCTCTTGCCTTGGCCCCGAGTGCAAAGTCCCGAGCGAGCACTCGACTCAGTGCAATGCACCCGGAAGGACGCTCTCGCTCGTCTTTCAAGGAGCGATTCCTAACAGCAGAAGCAGCAGAGGCACAAACTGCATGACGAGAAGGGACAACGTAGAACACGTCTCTGTCCTGGCGCATTTTCGTGTGCGATACTTCCCTCCGGGTCTTCGGGCCTTGCGAAGCCCTGTGTACTGCGAGCGCTGCTACTCGCAGCTGAGAAGGACCGTGGAGCTAGCGGCGAATTCGGAGAGCTCTTCGCTGCACTGCGCCGCTCGCAAGCGGCTTCGTTCTTCGCCTTCTGCCGTCCGGCGAGAGCTGAACTCCAGCGGTAAGTTTCAGCTCTGCCCAACAGCGTGTTCTCAGTTCTGCGGGCAAGCACGCCCTCTTGCCTTGGCCCCGAGAGCAAAGTCCCGAGCGAGCACTCGACTCAGTGCAATGCACCCGGAAGGACGCTCTCGCTCGTCTTTCAAGGAGCGATTCCTAACAGCAGAAGCATCAGAGGCACAAACTGCATGACGAGAAGGGACAACGTAGAACACGTCTCTGTCCTGGCGCATTTTCGTGTGCGATACTTCCCTCCGGGTCTTCGGGCCTTGCGAAGCCCTGTGTACTGCGAGCGCTGCTACTCGCAGCTGAGAAGGACCGTGGAGCTAGCGGCGAATTCGGAGAGCTCTTCGCTGCACTGCGCCGCTCGCAAGCGGCTTCGTTCTTCGCCTTCTGCCGTCCGGCGAGAGCTGAACTCCAGCGGTCAGTTGCAGCTCTGCCCAACAGCGTGTTCTCAGTTCTGCGGGCAAGCACGCCCTCTTGCCTTGGCCCCGAGAGCAAAGTCCCGAGCGAGCACTCGACTCAGTGCAATGCACCCGGAAGGACGCTCTCGCTCGCCTTTCAAGGAGCGATTCCTAACAGCAGAAGCAGCAGAGGCACAAACTGCATGACGAGAAGGGACAACGTAGAACACGTCTCTGTCCTGGCACATTTTCGTGTGCGATACTTCCCTCCGGGTCTTCGGGCCTTGCGAAGCCCTGTGTACTGCGAGCGCTGCTACTCGCAGCTGAGAAGGACCGTGGAGCTAGCGGCGAATTCGGAGAGCTCTTCGCTGCACTGCGCCGCTCGCAAGCGGCTTCGTTCTTCGCCTTCTGCCGTCCGGCGAGAGCTGAACTCCAGCGGTAAGTTTCAGCTCTGCCCAACAGCGTGTTCTCAGTTCTGCGGGCAAGCACGCCCTCTTGCCTTGGCCCCGCGTGCAAAGTCCCGAGCGAGCACTCGACTCAGTGCAATGCACCCGGAAGGACGCTCTCGCTCGTCTTTCAAGGAGCGATTCCTAACAGCAGAAGCAGCAGAGGCACAAACTGCATGACGAGAAGGGACAACGTAGAACACGTCTCTGTCCTGGCACATTTTCGTGTGCGATACTTCCCTCCGGGTCTTCGGGCCTTGCGAAGCCCTGTGTACTGCGAGCGCTGCTACTCGCAGCTGAGAAGGACCGTGGAGCTAGCGGCGAATTCGGAGAGCTCTTCGCTGCACTGCGCCGCTCGCAAGCGGCTTCGTTCTTCGCCTTCTGCCGTCCGGCGAGAGCTGAACTCCAGCGGTCAGTTGCAGCTCTGCCCAACAGCGTGTTCTCAGTTCTGCGGGCAAGCACGCCCTCTTGCCTTGGCCCCGAGAGCAAAGTCCCGAGCGAGCACTCGACTCAGTGCAATGCACCCAGAAGGACGCTCTCGCTCGTCTTTCAAGGAGCGATTCCTAACAGCAGAAGCAGCAGAGGCACAAACTGCATGACGAGAAGGGACAACGTAGAACACGTCTCTGTCCTGGCACAGTTTCGTGTGCGATACTTCCCTCCGGGTCTTCGGGCCTTGCGAAGCTCTGTGTACTGCGAGCGCTGCTACTCGCAGCTGAGAAGGACCGTGGAGCTAGCGGCGAATTCGGAGAGCTCTTCGCTGCACTGCGCCGCTCGCAAGCGGCTTCGTTCTTCGCCTTCTGCCGTCCGGCGAGAGCTGAACTCCAGCGGTCAGTTGCAGCTCTGCCCAACAGCGTGTTCTCAGTTCTGCGGGCAAGCACGCCCTCTTGCCTTGGCCCCGAGTGCAAAGTCCCGAGCGAGCACTCGACTCAGTGCAATGCACCCGGAAGGACGCTCTCGCTCGTCTTTCAAGGAGCGATTCCTAACAGCAGAAGCAGCAGAGGCACAAACTGCATGACGAGAAGGGACAACGTAGAACACGTCTCTGTCCTGGCACATTTTCGTGTGCGATACTTCCCTCCGGGTCTTCGGGCCTTGCGAAGCCCTGTGTACTGCGAGCGCTGCTACTCGCAGCTGAGAAGGACCGTGGAGCTAGCGGCGAATTCGGAGAGCTCTTCGCTGCACTGCGCCGCTCGCAAGCGGCTTCGTTCTTCGCCTTCTGCCGTCCGGCGAGAGCTGAACTCCAGCGGTAAGTTTCAGCTCTGCCCAACAGCGTGTTCTCAGTTCTGCGGGCAAGCACGCCCTCTTGCCTTGGCCCCGAGAGCAAAGTCCCGAGCGAGCACTCGACTCAGTGCAATGCACCCGGAAGGACGCTCTCGCTCGCCTTTCAAGGAGCGATTCCTAACAGCAGAAGCATCAGAGGCACAAACTGCATGACGAGAAGGGACAACGTAGAACACGTCTCTGTCCTGGCGCATTTTCGTGTGCGATACTTCCCTCCGGGTCTTCGGGCCTTGCGAAGCCCTGTGTACTGCGAGCGCTGCTACTCGCAGCTGAGAAGGACCGTGGAGCTAGCGGCGAATTCGGAGAGCTCTTCGCTGCACTGCGCCGCTCGCAAGCGGCTTCGTTCTTCGCCTTCTGCCGTCCGGCGAGAGCTGAACTCCAGCGGTCAGTTGCAGCTCTGCCCAACAGCGTGTTCTCAGTTCTGCGGGCAAGCACGCCCTCTTGCCTTGGCCCCGAGAGCAAAGTCCCGAGCGAGCACTCGACTCAGTGCAATGCACCCGGAAGGACGCTCTCGCTCGCCTTTCAAGGAGCGATTCCTAACAGCAGAAGCAGCAGAGGCACAAACTGCATGACGAGAAGGGACAACGTAGAACACGTCTCTGTCCTGGCACATTTTCGTGTGCGATACTTCCCTCCGGGTCTTCGGGCCTTGCGAAGCCCTGTGTACTGCGAGCGCTGCTACTCGCAGCTGAGAAGGACCGTGGAGCTAGCGGCGAATTCGGAGAGCTCTTCGCTGCACTGCGCCGCTCGCAAGCGGCTTCGTTCTTCGCCTTCTGCCGTCCGGCGAGAGCTGAACTCCAGCGGTAAGTTTCAGCTCTGCCCAACAGCGTGTTCTCAGTTCTGCGGGCAAGCACGCCCTCTTGCCTTGGCCCCGCGTGCAAAGTCCCGAGCGAGCACTCGACTCAGTGCAATGCACCCGGAAGGACGCTCTCGCTCGTCTTTCAAGGAGCGATTCCTAACAGCAGAAGCAGCAGAGGCACAAACTGCATGACGAGAAGGGACAACGTAGAACACGTCTCTGTCCTGGCACATTTTCGTGTGCGATACTTCCCTCCGGGTCTTCGGGCCTTGCGAAGCCCTGTGTACTGCGAGCGCTGCTACTCGCAGCTGAGAAGGACCGTGGAGCTAGCGGCGAATTCGGAGAGCTCTTCGCTGCACTGCGCCGCTCGCAAGCGGCTTCGTTCTTCGCCTTCTGCCGTCCGGCGAGAGCTGAACTCCAGCGGTCAGTTGCAGCTCTGCCCAACAGCGTGTTCTCAGTTCTGCGGGCAAGCACGCCCTCTTGCCTTGGCCCCGAGAGCAAAGTCCCGAGCGAGCACTCGACTCAGTGCAATGCACCCAGAAGGACGCTCTCGCTCGTCTTTCAAGGAGCGATTCCTAACAGCAGAAGCAGCAGAGGCACAAACTGCATGACGAGAAGGGACAACGTAGAACACGTCTCTGTCCTGGCACAGTTTCGTGTGCGATACTTCCCTCCGGGTCTTCGGGCCTTGCGAAGCTCTGTGTACTGCGAGCGCTGCTACTCGCAGCTGAGAAGGACCGTGGAGCTAGCGGCGAATTCGGAGAGCTCTTCGCTGCACTGCGCCGCTCGCAAGCGGCTTCGTTCTTCGCCTTCTGCCGTCCGGCGAGAGCTGAACTCCAGCGGTCAGTTGCAGCTCTGCCCAACAGCGTGTTCTCAGTTCTGCGGGCAAGCACGCCCTCTTGCCTTGGCCCCGAGTGCAAAGTCCCGAGCGAGCACTCGACTCAGTGCAATGCACCCGGAAGGACGCTCTCGCTCGTCTTTCAAGGAGCGATTCCTAACAGCAGAAGCAGCAGAGGCACAAACTGCATGACGAGAAGGGACAACGTAGAACACGTCTCTGTCCTGGCGCATTTTCGTGTGCGATACTTCCCTCCGGGTCTTCGGGCCTTGCGAAGCCCTGTGTACTGCGAGCGCTGCTACTCGCAGCTGAGAAGGACCGTGGAGCTAGCGGCGAATTCGGAGAGCTCTTCGCTGCACTGCGCCGCTCGCAAGCGGCTTCGTTCTTCGCCTTCTGCCGTCCGGCGAGAGCTGAACTCCAGCGGTAAGTTTCAGCTCTGCCCAACAGCGTGTTCTCAGTTCTGCGGGCAAGCACGCCCTCTTGCCTTGGCCCCGAGAGCAAAGTCCCGAGCGAGCACTCGACTCAGTGCAATGCACCCGGAAGGACGCTCTCGCTCGCCTTTCAAGGAGCGATTCCTAACAGCAGAAGCATCAGAGGCACAAACTGCATGACGAGAAGGGACAACGTAGAACACGTCTCTGTCCTGGCGCATTTTCGTGTGCGATACTTCCCTCCGGGTCTTCGGGCCTTGCGAAGCCCTGTGTACTGCGAGCGCTGCTACTCGCAGCTGAGAAGGACCGTGGAGCTAGCGGCGAATTCGGAGAGCTCTTCGCTGCACTGCGCCGCTCGCAAGCGGCTTCGTTCTTCGCCTTCTGCCGTCCGGCGAGAGCTGAACTCCAGCGGTCAGTTGCAGCTCTGCCCAACAGCGTGTTCTCAGTTCTGCGGGCAAGCACGCCCTCTTGCCTTGGCCCCGAGAGCAAAGTCCCGAGCGAGCACTCGACTCAGTGCAATGCACCCGGAAGGACGCTCTCGCTCGCCTTTCAAGGAGCGATTCCTAACAGCAGAAGCAGCAGAGGCACAAACTGCATGACGAGAAGGGACAACGTAGAACACGTCTCTGTCCTGGCACATTTTCGTGTGCGATACTTCCCTCCGGGTCTTCGGGCCTTGCGAAGCCCTGTGTACTGCGAGCGCTGCTACTCGCAGCTGAGAAGGACCGTGGAGCTAGCGGCGAATTCGGAGAGCTCTTCGCTGCACTGCGCCGCTCGCAAGCGGCTTCGTTCTTCGCCTTCTGCCGTCCGGCGAGAGCTGAACTCCAGCGGTAAGTTTCAGCTCTGCCCAACAGCGTGTTCTCAGTTCTGCGGGCAAGCACGCCCTCTTGCCTTGGCCCCGCGTGCAAAGTCCCGAGCGAGCACTCGACTCAGTGCAATGCACCCGGAAGGACGCTCTCGCTCGTCTTTCAAGGAGCGATTCCTAACAGCAGAAGCAGCAGAGGCACAAACTGCATGACGAGAAGGGACAACGTAGAACACGTCTCTGTCCTGGCACATTTTCGTGTGCGATACTTCCCTCCGGGTCTTCGGGCCTTGCGAAGCCCTGTGTACTGCGAGCGCTGCTACTCGCAGCTGAGAAGGACCGTGGAGCTAGCGGCGAATTCGGAGAGCTCTTCGCTGCACTGCGCCGCTCGCAAGCGGCTTCGTTCTTCGCCTTCTGCCGTCCGGCGAGAGCTGAACTCCAGCGGTCAGTTGCAGCTCTGCCCAACAGCGTGTTCTCAGTTCTGCGGGCAAGCACGCCCTCTTGCCTTGGCCCCGAGAGCAAAGTCCCGAGCGAGCACTCGACTCAGTGCAATGCACCCAGAAGGACGCTCTCGCTCGTCTTTCAAGGAGCGATTCCTAACAGCAGAAGCAGCAGAGGCACAAACTGCATGACGAGAAGGGACAACGTAGAACACGTCTCTGTCCTGGCACAGTTTCGTGTGCGATACTTCCCTCCGGGTCTTCGGGCCTTGCGAAGCTCTGTGTACTGCGAGCGCTGCTACTCGCAGCTGAGAAGGACCGTGGAGCTAGCGGCGAATTCGGAGAGCTCTTCGCTGCACTGCGCCGCTCGCAAGCGGCTTCGTTCTTCGCCTTCTGCCGTCCGGCGAGAGCTGAACTCCAGCGGTCAGTTGCAGCTCTGCCCAACAGCGTGTTCTCAGTTCTGCGGGCAAGCACGCCCTCTTGCCTTGGCCCCGAGTGCAAAGTCCCGAGCGAGCACTCGACTCAGTGCAATGCACCCGGAAGGACGCTCTCGCTCGTCTTTCAAGGAGCGATTCCTAACAGCAGAAGCAGCAGAGGCACAAACTGCATGACGAGAAGGGACAACGTAGAACACGTCTCTGTCCTGGCACATTTTCGTGTGCGATACTTCCCTCCGGGTCTTCGGGCCTTGCGAAGCCCTGTGTACTGCGAGCGCTGCTACTCGCAGCTGAGAAGGACCGTGGAGCTAGCGGCGAATTCGGAGAGCTCTTCGCTGCACTGCGCCGCTCGCAAGCGGCTTCGTTCTTCGCCTTCTGCCGTCCGGCGAGAGCTGAACTCCAGCGGTCAGTTGCAGCTCTGCCCAACAGCGTGTTCTCAGTTCTGCGGGCAAGCACGCCCTCTTGCCTTGGCCCCGAGTGCAAAGTCCCGAGCGAGCACTCGACTCAGTGCAATGCACCCGGAAGGACGCTCTCGCTCGCCTTTCAAGGAGCGATTCCTAACAGCAGAAGCAGCAGAGGCACAAACTGCATGACGAGAAGGGACAACGTAGAACACGTCTCTGTCCTGGCACATTTTCGTGTGCGATACTTCCCTCCGGGTCTTCGGGCCTTGCGAAGCCCTGTGTACTGCGAGCGCTGCTACTCGCAGCTGAGAAGGACCGTGGAGCTAGCGGCGAATTCGGAGAGCTCTTCGCTGCACTGCGCCGCTCGCAAGCGGCTTCGTTCTTCGCCTTCTGCCGTCCGGCGAGAGCTGAACTCCAGCGGTAAGTTTCAGCTCTGCCCAACAGCGTGTTCTCAGTTCTGCGGGCAAGCACGCCCTCTTGCCTTGGCCCCGAGAGCAAAGTCCCGAGCGAGCACTCGACTCAGTGCAATGCACCCGGAAGGACGCTCTCGCTCGCCTTTCAAGGAGCGATTCCTAACAGCAGAAGCATCAGAGGCACAAACTGCATGACGAGAAGGGACAACGTAGAACACGTCTCTGTCCTGGCGCATTTTCGTGTGCGATACTTCCCTCCGGGTCTTCGGGCCTTGCGAAGCCCTGTGTACTGCGAGCGCTGCTACTCGCAGCTGAGAAGGACCGTGGAGCTAGCGGCGAATTCGGAGAGCTCTTCGCTGCACTGCGCCGCTCGCAAGCGGCTTCGTTCTTCGCCTTCTGCCGTCCGGCGAGAGCTGAACTCCAGCGGTCAGTTGCAGCTCTGCCCAACAGCGTGTTCTCAGTTCTGCGGGCAAGCACGCCCTCTTGCCTTGGCCCCGAGAGCAAAGTCCCGAGCGAGCACTCGACTCAGTGCAATGCACCCGGAAGGACGCTCTCGCTCGCCTTTCAAGGAGCGATTCCTAACAGCAGAAGCAGCAGAGGCACAAACTGCATGACGAGAAGGGACAACGTAGAACACGTCTCTGTCCTGGCACATTTTCGTGTGCGATACTTCCCTCCGGGTCTTCGGGCCTTGCGAAGCCCTGTGTACTGCGAGCGCTGCTACTCGCAGCTGAGAAGGACCGTGGAGCTAGCGGCGAATTCGGAGAGCTCTTCGCTGCACTGCGCCGCTCGCAAGCGGCTTCGTTCTTCGCCTTCTGCCGTCCGGCGAGAGCTGAACTCCAGCGGTCAGTTGCAGCTCTGCCCAACAGCGTGTTCTCAGTTCTGCGGGCAAGCACGCCCTCTTGCCTTGGCCCCGCGTGCAAAGTCCCGAGCGAGCACTCGACTCAGTGCAATGCACCCGGAAGGACGCTCTCGCTCGTCTTTCAAGGAGCGATTCCTAACAGCAGAAGCAGCAGAGGCACAAACTGCATGACGAGAAGGGACAACGTAGAACACGTCTCTGTCCTGGCACATTTTCGTGTGCGATACTTCCCTCCGGGTCTTCGGGCCTTGCGAAGCCCTGTGTACTGCGAGCGCTGCTACTCGCAGCTGAGAAGGACCGTGGAGCTAGCGGCGAATTCGGAGAGCTCTTCGCTGCACTGCGCCGCTCGCAAGCGGCTTCGTTCTTCGCCTTCTGCCGTCCGGCGAGAGCTGAACTCCAGCGGTCAGTTGCAGCTCTGCCCAACAGCGTGTTCTCAGTTCTGCGGGCAAGCACGCCCTCTTGCCTTGGCCCCGAGAGCAAAGTCCCGAGCGAGCACTCGACTCAGTGCAATGCACCCAGAAGGACGCTCTCGCTCGTCTTTCAAGGAGCGATTCCTAACAGCAGAAGCAGCAGAGGCACAAACTGCATGACGAGAAGGGACAACGTAGAACACGTCTCTGTCCTGGCACAGTTTCGTGTGCGATACTTCCCTCCGGGTCTTCGGGCCTTGCGAAGCTCTGTGTACTGCGAGCGCTGCTACTCGCAGCTGAGAAGGACCGTGGAGCTAGCGGCGAATTCGGAGAGCTCTTCGCTGCACTGCGCCGCTCGCAAGCGGCTTCGTTCTTCGCCTTCTGCCGTCCGGCGAGAGCTGAACTCCAGCGGTCAGTTGCAGCTCTGCCCAACAGCGTGTTCTCAGTTCTGCGGGCAAGCACGCCCTCTTGCCTTGGCCCCGAGTGCAAAGTCCCGAGCGAGCACTCGACTCAGTGCAATGCACCCGGAAGGACGCTCTCGCTCGCCTTTCAAGGAGCGATTCCTAACAGCAGAAGCAGCAGAGGCACAAACTGCATGACGAGAAGGGACAACGTAGAACACGTCTCTGTCCTGGCACATTTTCGTGTGCGATACTTCCCTCCGGGTCTTCGGGCCTTGCGAAGCCCTGTGTACTGCGAGCGCTGCTACTCGCAGCTGAGAAGGACCGTGGAGCTAGCGGCGAATTCGGAGAGCTCTTCGCTGCACTGCGCCGCTCGCAAGCGGCTTCGTTCTTCGCCTTCTGCCGTCCGGCGAGAGCTGAACTCCAGCGGTAAGTTTCAGCTCTGCCCAACAGCGTGTTCTCAGTTCTGCGGGCAAGCACGCCCTCTTGCCTTGGCCCCGCGTGCAAAGTCCCGAGCGAGCACTCGACTCAGTGCAATGCACCCGGAAGGACGCTCTCGCTCGCCTTTCAAGGAGCGATTCCTAACAGCAGAAGCAGCAGAGGCACAAACTGCATGACGAGAAGGGACAACGTAGAACACGTCTCTGTCCTGGCACATTTTCGTGTGCGATACTTCCCTCCGGGTCTTCGGGCCTTGCGAAGCCCCGTGTACTGCGAGCGCTGCTACTCGCAGCTGAGAAGGACCGTGGAGCTAGCGGCGAATTCGGAGAGCTCTTCGCTGCACTGCGCCGCTCGCAAGCGGCTTCGTTCTTCGCCTTCTGCCGTCCGGCGAGAGCTGAACTCCGGCGGTCAGTTTCAGCTCTGCCCAACAGCGTGTTCTCAGTTCTGCGGGCAAGCACGCCCTCTTGCCTTGGCCCCGAGTGCAAAGTCCCGAGCGAGCACTCGACTCAGTGCAATGCACCCGGAAGGACGCTCTCGCTCGCCTTTCAAGGAGCGATTCCTAACAGCAGAAGCAGCAGAGGCACAAACTGCATGACGAGAAGGGACAACGTAGAACACGTCTCTGTCCTGGCACATTTTCGTGTGCGATACTTCCCTCCGGGTCTTCGGGCCTTGCGAAGCTCCGTGTACTGCGAGCGCTGCTACTCGCAGCTGAGAAGGACCGTGGAGCTAGCGGCGAATTCGGAGAGCTCTTCGCTGCACTGCGCCGCTCGCAAGCGGCTTCGTTCTTCGCCTTCTGCCGTCCGGCGAGAGCTGAACTCCAGCGGTCAGTTGCAGCTCTGCCCAACAGCGTGTTCTCAGTTCTGCGGGCAAGCACGCCCTCTTGCCTTGGCCCCGAGAGCAAAGTCCCGAGCGAGCACTCGACTCAGTGCAATGCACCCGGAAGGACGCTCTCGCTCGTCTTTCAAGGAGCGATTCCTAACAGCAGAAGCAGCAGAGGCACAAACTGCATGACGAGAAGGGACAACGTAGAACACGTCTCTGTCCTGGCACATTTTCGTGTGCGATACTTCCCTCCGGGTCTTCGGGCCTTGCGAAGCTCCGTGTACTGCGAGCGCTGCTACTCGCAGCTGAGAAGGACCGTGGAGCTAGCGGCGAATTCGGAGAGCTCTTCGCTGCACTGCGCCGCTCGCAAGCGGCTTCGTTCTTCGCCTTCTGCCGTCCGGCGACAGCTGAACTCCGGCGGTCAGTTGCAGCTCTGACCAACAGCGTGTTCTCAGTTCTGCGGGCAAGCACGCCCTCTTGCCTTGGCCCCGAGTGCAAAGTCCCGAGCGAGCACTCGACTCAGTGCAATGCACCCGGAAGGACGCTCTCGCTCGTCTTTCAAGGAGCGATTCCTAACAGCAGAAGCAGCAGAGGCACAAACTGCATGACGAGAAGGGACAACGTAGAACACGTCTCTGTCCTGGCGCATTTTCGTGTGCGATACTTCCCTCCGGGTCTTCGGGCCTTGCGAAGCCCTGTGTACTGCGAGCGCTGCTACTCGCAGCTGAGAAGGACCGTGGAGCTAGCGGCGAATTCGGAGAGCTCTTCGCTGCACTGCGCCGCTCGCAAGCGGCTTCGTTCTTCGCCTTCTGCCGTCCGGCGAGAGCTGAACTCCGGCGGTCAGTTGCAGCTCTGCCCAACAGCGTGTTCTCAGTTCTGCGGGCAAGCACGCCCTCTTGCCTTGGCCCCGAGAGCAAAGTCCCGAGCGAGCACTCGACTCAGTGCAATGCACCCGGAAGGACGCTCTCGCTCGCCTTTCAAGGAGCGATTCCTAACAGCAGAAGCAGCAGAGGCACAAACTGCATGACGAGAAGGGACAACGTAGAACACGTCTCTGTCCTGGCGCATTTTCGTGTGCGATACTTCCCTCCGGGTCTTCGGGCCTTGCGAAGCCCTGTGTACTGCGAGCGCTGCTACTCGCAGCTGAGAAGGACCGTGGAGCTAGCGGCGAATTCGGAGAGCTCTTCGCTGCACTGCGCCGCTCGCAAGCGGCTTCGTTCTTCGCCTTCTGCCGTCCGGCGAGAGCTGAACTCCAGCGGTCAGTTGCAGCTCTGCCCAACAGCGTGTTCTCAGTTCTGCGGGCAAGCACGCCCTCTTGCCTTGGCCCCGAGAGCAAAGTCCCGAGCGAGCACTCGACTCAGTGCAATGCACCCGGAAGGACGCTCTCGCTCGCCTTTCAAGGAGCGATTCCTAACAGCAGAAGCAGCAGAGGCACAAACTGCATGACGAGAAGGGACAACGTAGAACACGTCTCTGTCCTGGCGCATTTTCGTGTGCGATACTTCCCTCCGGGTCTTCGGGCCTTGCGAAGCCCTGTGTACTGCGAGCGCTGCTACTCGCAGCTGAGAAGGACCGTGGAGCTAGCGGCGAATTCGGAGAGCTCTTCGCTGCACTGCGCCGCTCGCAAGCGGCTTCGTTCTTCGCCTTCTGCCGTCCGGCGAGAGCTGAACTCCAGCGGTCAGTTGCAGCTCTGCCCAACAGCGTGTTCTCAGTTCTGCGGGCAAGCACGCCCTCTTGCCTTGGCCCCGAGAGCAAAGTCCCGAGCGAGCACTCGACTCAGTGCAATGCACCCGGAAGGACGCTCTCGCTCGTCTTTCAAGGAGCGATTCCTAACAGCAGAAGCAGCAGAGGCACAAACTGCATGACGAGAAGGGACAACGTAGAACACGTCTCTGTCCTGGCACATTTTCGTGTGCGATACTTCCCTCCGGGTCTTCGGGCCTTGCGAAGCCCTGTGTACTGCGAGCGCTGCTACTCGCAGCTGAGAAGGACCGTGGAGCTAGCGGCGAATTCGGAGAGCTCTTCGCTGCACTGCGCCGCTCGCAAGCGGCTTCGTTCTTCGCCTTCTGCCGTCCGGCGAGAGCTGAACTCCAGCGGTCAGTTGCAGCTCTGCCCAACAGCGTGTTCTCAGTTCTGCGGGCAAGCACGCCCTCTTGCCTTGGCCCCGAGAGCAAAGTCCCGAGCGAGCACTCGACTCAGTGCAATGCACCCGGAAGGACGCTCTCGCTCGCCTTTCAAGGAGCGATTCCTAACAGCAGAAGCAGCAGAGGCACAAACTGCATGACGAGAAGGGACAACGTAGAACACGTCTCTGTCCTGGCGCATTTTCGTGTGCGATACTTCCCTCCGGGTCTTCGGGCCTTGCGAAGCCCTGTGTACTGCGAGCGCTGCTACTCGCAGCTGAGAAGGACCGTGGAGCTAGCGGCGAATTCGGAGAGCTCTTCGCTGCACTGCGCCGCTCGCAAGCGGCTTCGTTCTTCGCCTTCTGCCGTCCGGCGAGAGCTGAACTCCAGCGGTCAGTTGCAGCTCTGCCCAACAGCGTGTTCTCAGTTCTGCGGGCAAGCACGCCCTCTTGCCTTGGCCCCGAGAGCAAAGTCCCGAGCGAGCACTCGACTCAGTGCAATGCACCCAGAAGGACGCTCTCGCTCGTCTTTCAAGGAGCGATTCCTAACAGCAGAAGCAGCAGAGGCACAAACTGCATGACGAGAAGGGACAACGTAGAACACGTCTCTGTCCTGGCACAGTTTCGTGTGCGATACTTCCCTCCGGGTCTTCGGGCCTTGCGAAGCCCTGTGTACTGCGAGCGCTGCTACTCGCAGCTGAGAAGGACCGTGGAGCTAGCGGCGAATTCGGAGAGCTCTTCGCTGCACTGCGCCGCTCGCAAGCGGCTTCGTTCTTCGCCTTCTGCCGTCCGGCGAGAGCTGAACTCCAGCGGTCAGTTGCAGCTCTGCCCAACAGCGTGTTCTCAGTTCTGCGGGCAAGCACGCCCTCTTGCCTTGGCCCCGAGTGCAAAGTCCCGAGCGAGCACTCGACTCAGTGCAATGCACCCGGAAGGACGCTCTCGCTCGCCTTTCAAGGAGCGATTCCTAACAGCAGAAGCAGCAGAGGCACAAACTGCATGACGAGAAGGGACAACGTAGAACACGTCTCTGTCCTGGCACATTTTCGTGTGCGATACTTCCCTCCGGGTCTTCGGGCCTTGCGAAGCCCTGTGTACTGCGAGCGCTGCTACTCGCAGCTGAGAAGGACCGTGGAGCTAGCGGCGAATTCGGAGAGCTCTTCGCTGCACTGCGCCGCTCGCAAGCGGCTTCGTTCTTCGCCTTCTGCCGTCCGGCGAGAGCTGAACTCCAGCGGTAAGTTTCAGCTCTGCCCAACAGCGTGTTCTCAGTTCTGCGGGCAAGCACGCCCTCTTGCCTTGGCCCCGAGAGCAAAGTCCCGAGCGAGCACTCGACTCAGTGCAATGCACCCGGAAGGACGCTCTCGCTCGCCTTTCAAGGAGCGATTCCTAACAGCAGAAGCAGCAGAGGCACAAACTGCATGACGAGAAGGGACAACGTAGAACACGTCTCTGTCCTGGCGCATTTTCGTGTGCGATACTTCCCTCCGGGTCTTCGGGCCTTGCGAAGCCCTGTGTACTGCGAGCGCTGCTACTCGCAGCTGAGAAGGACCGTGGAGCTAGCGGCGAATTCGGAGAGCTCTTCGCTGCACTGCGCCGCTCGCAAGCGGCTTCGTTCTTCGCCTTCTGCCGTCCGGCGAGAGCTGAACTCCAGCGGTAAGTTTCAGCTCTGCCCAACAGCGTGTTCTCAGTTCTGCGGGCAAGCACGCCCTCTTGCCTTGGCCCCGCGTGCAAAGTCCCGAGCGAGCACTCGACTCAGTGCAATGCACCCGGAAGGACGCTCTCGCTCGTCTTTCAAGGAGCGATTCCTAACAGCAGAAGCAGCAGAGGCACAAACTGCATGACGAGAAGGGACAACGTAGAACACGTCTCTGTCCTGGCACATTTTCGTGTGCGATACTTCCCTCCGGGTCTTCGGGCCTTGCGAAACCCTGTGTACTGCGAGCGCTGCTACTCGCAGCTGAGAAGGACCGTGGAGCTAGCGGCGAATTCGGAGAGCTCTTCGCTGCACTGCGCCGCTCGCAAGCGGCTTCGTTCTTCGCCTTCTGCCGTCCGGCGAGAGCTGAACTCCAGCGGTCAGTTGCAGCTCTGCCCAACAGCGTGTTCTCAGTTCTGCGGGCAAGCACGCCCTCTTGCCTTGGCCCCGAGAGCAAAGTCCCGAGCGAGCACTCGACTCAGTGCAATGCACCCGGAAGGACGCTCTCGCTCGTCTTTCAAGGAGCGATTCCTAACAGCAGAAGCAGCAGAGGCACAAACTGCATGACGAGAAGGGACAACGTAGAACACGTCTCTGTCCTGGCACAGTTTCGTGTGCGATACTTCCCTCCGGGTCTTCGGGCCTTGCGAAGCTCTGTGTACTGCGAGCGCTGCTACTCGCAGCTGAGAAGGACCGTGGAGCTAGCGGCGAATTCGGAGAGCTCTTCGCTGCACTGCGCCGCTCGCAAGCGGCTTCGTTCTTCGCCTTCTGCCGTCCGGCGAGAGCTGAACTCCAGCGGTCAGTTGCAGCTCTGCCCAACAGCGTGTTCTCAGTTCTGCGGGCAAGCACGCCCTCTTGCCTTGGCCCCGAGTGCAAAGTCCCGAGCGAGCACTCGACTCAGTGCAATGCACCCGGAAGGACGCTCTCGCTCGTCTTTCAAGGAGCGATTCCTAACAGCAGAAGCAGCAGAGGCACAAACTGCATGACGAGAAGGGACAACGTAGAACACGTCTCTGTCCTGGCACATTTTCGTGTGCGATACTTCCCTCCGGGTCTTCGGGCCTTGCGAAGCCCTGTGTACTGCGAGCGCTGCTACTCGCAGCTGAGAAGGACCGTGGAGCTAGCGGCGAATTCGGAGAGCTCTTCGCTGCACTGCGCCGCTCGCAAGCGGCTTCGTTCTTCGCCTTCTGCCGTCCGGCGAGAGCTGAACTCCAGCGGTCAGTTGCAGCTCTGCCCAACAGCGTGTTCTCAGTTCTGCGGGCAAGCACGCCCTCTTGCCTTGGCCCCGAGTGCAAAGTCCCGAGCGAGCACTCGACTCAGTGCAATGCACCCGGAAGGACGCTCTCGCTCGCCTTTCAAGGAGCGATTCCTAACAGCAGAAGCAGCAGAGGCACAAACTGCATGACGAGAAGGGACAACGTAGAACACGTCTCTGTCCTGGCACATTTTCGTGTGCGATACTTCCCTCCGGGTCTTCGGGCCTTGCGAAGCCCTGTGTACTGCGAGCGCTGCTACTCGCAGCTGAGAAGGACCGTGGAGCTAGCGGCGAATTCGGAGAGCTCTTCGCTGCACTGCGCCGCTCGCAAGCGGCTTCGTTCTTCGCCTTCTGCCGTCCGGCGAGAGCTGAACTCCAGCGGTAAGTTGCAGCTCTGCCCAACAGCGTGTTCTCAGTTCTGCGGGCAAGCACGCCCTCTTGCCTTGGCCCCGCGTGCAAAGTCCCGAGCGAGCACTCGACTCAGTGCAATGCACCCGGAAGGACGCTCTCGCTCGTCTTTCAAGGAGCGATTCCTAACAGCAGAAGCAGCAGAGGCACAAACTGCATGACGAGAAGGGACAACGTAGAACACGTCTCTGTCCTGGCACATTTTCGTGTGCGATACTTCCCTCCGGGTCTTCGGGCCTTGCGAAGCCCTGTGTACTGCGAGCGCTGCTACTCGCAGCTGAGAAGGACCGTGGAGCTAGCGGCGAATTCGGAGAGCTCTTCGCTGCACTGCGCCGCTCGCAAGCGGCTTCGTTCTTCGCCTTCTGCCGTCCGGCGAGAGCTGAACTCCAGCGGTCAGTTGCAGCTCTGCCCAACAGCGTGTTCTCAGTTCTGCGGGCAAGCACGCCCTCTTGCCTTGGCCCCGAGAGCAAAGTCCCGAGCGAGCACTCGACTCAGTGCAATGCACCCAGAAGGACGCTCTCGCTCGTCTTTCAAGGAGCGATTCCTAACAGCAGAAGCAGCAGAGGCACAAACTGCATGACGAGAAGGGACAACGTAGAACACGTCTCTGTCCTGGCACAGTTTCGTGTGCGATACTTCCCTCCGGGTCTTCGGGCCTTGCGAAGCTCTGTGTACTGCGAGCGCTGCTACTCGCAGCTGAGAAGGACCGTGGAGCTAGCGGCGAATTCGGAGAGCTCTTCGCTGCACTGCGCCGCTCGCAAGCGGCTTCGTTCTTCGCCTTCTGCCGTCCGGCGAGAGCTGAACTCCAGCGGTCAGTTGCAGCTCTGCCCAACAGCGTGTTCTCAGTTCTGCGGGCAAGCACGCCCTCTTGCCTTGGCCCCGAGTGCAAAGTCCCGAGCGAGCACTCGACTCAGTGCAATGCACCCGGAAGGACGCTCTCGCTCGTCTTTCAAGGAGCGATTCCTAACAGCAGAAGCAGCAGAGGCACAAACTGCATGACGAGAAGGGACAACGTAGAACACGTCTCTGTCCTGGCACATTTTCGTGTGCGATACTTCCCTCCGGGTCTTCGGGCCTTGCGAAGCCCTGTGTACTGCGAGCGCTGCTACTCGCAGCTGAGAAGGACCGTGGAGCTAGCGGCGAATTCGGAGAGCTCTTCGCTGCACTGCGCCGCTCGCAAGCGGCTTCGTTCTTCGCCTTCTGCCGTCCGGCGAGAGCTGAACTCCAGCGGTCAGTTGCAGCTCTGCCCAACAGCGTGTTCTCAGTTCTGCGGGCAAGCACGCCCTCTTGCCTTGGCCCCGAGTGCAAAGTCCCGAGCGAGCACTCGACTCAGTGCAATGCACCCGGAAGGACGCTCTCGCTCGTCTTTCAAGGAGCGATTCCTAACAGCAGAAGCAGCAGAGGCACAAACTGCATGACGAGAAGGGACAACGTAGAACACGTCTCTGTCCTGGCACATTTTCGTGTGCGATACTTCCCTCCGGGTCTTCGGGCCTTGCGAAGCCCTGTGTACTGCGAGCGCTGCTACTCGCAGCTGAGAAGGACCGTGGAGCTAGCGGCGAATTCGGAGAGCTCTTCGCTGCACTGCGCCGCTCGCAAGCGGCTTCGTTCTTCGCCTTCTGCCGTCCGGCGAGAGCTGAACTCCAGCGGTCAGTTGCAGCTCTGCCCAACAGCGTGTTCTCAGTTCTGCGGGCAAGCACGCCCTCTTGCCTTGGCCCCGAGTGCAAAGACCCGAGCGAGCACTCGACTCAGTGCAATGCACCCGGAAGGACGCTCTCGCTCGTCTTTCAAGGAGCGATTACCTACAGCAGAAGCAGCAGAGGCACAAACTGCATGACGAGAAGGGACAACGTAGAACACGTCTCTGTCCTGGCACATTTTCGTGTGCGATACTTCCCTCCGGGTCTTCGGGCCTTGCGAAGCTCTGTGTACTGCGAGCGCTGCTACTCGCAGCTGAGAAGGACCGTGGAGCTAGCGGCGAATTCGGAGAGCTCTTCGCTGCACTGCGCCGCTCGCAAGCGGCTTCGTTCTTCGCCTTCTGCCGTCCGGCGAGAGCTGAACTCCAGCGGTCAGTTGCAGCTCTGCCCAACAGCGTGTTCTCAGTTCTGCGGGCAAGCACGCCCTCTTGCCTTGGCCCCGAGAGCAAAGTCCCGAGCGAGCACTCGACTCAGTGCAATGCACCCGGAAGGACGCTCTCGCTCGTCTTTCAAGGAGCGATTCCTAACAGCAGAAGCAGCAGAGGCACAAACTGCATGACGAGAAGGGACAACGTAGAACACGTCTCTGTCCTGGCACAATTTCGTGTGCGATACTTCCCTCCGGGTCTTCGGGCCTTGCGAAGCTCTGTGTACTGCGAGCGCTGCTACTCGCAGCTGAGAAGGACCGTGGAGCTAGCGGCGAATTCGGAGAGCTCTTCGCTGCACTGCGCCGCTCGCAAGCGGCTTCGTTCTTCGCCTTCTGCCGTCCGGCGAGAGCTGAACTCCAGCGGTCAGTTGCAGCTCTGCCCAACAGCGTGTTCTCAGTTCTGCGGGCAAGCACGCCCTCTTGCCTTGGCCCCGAGTGCAAAGTCCCGAGCGAGCACTCGACTCAGTGCAATGCACCCGGAAGGACGCTCTCGCTCGTCTTTCAAGGAGCGATTCCTAACAGCAGAAGCAGCAGAGGCACAAACTGCATGACGAGAAGGGACAACGTAGAACACGTCTCTGTCCTGGCACATTTTCGTGTGCGATACTTCCCTCCGGGTCTTCGGGCCTTGCGAAGCCCTGTGTACTGCGAGCGCTGCTACTCGCAGCTGAGAAGGACCGTGGAGCTAGCGGCGAATTCGGAGAGCTCTTCGCTGCACTGCGCCGCTCGCAAGCGGCTTCGTTCTTCGCCTTCTGCCGTCCGGCGAGAGCTGAACTCCAGCGGTCAGTTGCAGCTCTGCCCAACAGCGTGTTCTCAGTTCTGCGGGCAAGCACGCCCTCTTGCCTTGGCCCCGAGTGCAAAGTCCCGAGCGAGCACTCGACTCAGTGCAATGCACCCGGAAGGACGCTCTCGCTCGTCTTTGAAGGAGCGATTACCTACAGCAGAAGCAGCAGAGGCACAAACTGCATGACGAGAAGGGACAACGTAGAACACGTCTCTGTCCTGGCACATTTTCGTGTGCGATACTTCCCTCCGGGTCTTCGGGCCTTGCGAAGCCCTGTGTACTGCGAGCGCTGCTACTCGCAGCTGAGAAGGACCGTGGAGCTAGCGGCGAATTCGGAGAGCTCTTCGCTGCACTGCGCCGCTCGCAAGCGGCTTCGTTCTTCGCCTTCTGCCGTCCGGCGAGAGCTGAACTCCAGCGGTCAGTTGCAGCTCTGCCCAACAGCGTGTTCTCAGTTCTGCGGGCAAGCACGCCCTCTTGCCTTGGCCCCGAGAGCAAAGTCCCGAGCGAGCACTCGACTCAGTGCAATGCACCCGGAAGGACGCTCTCGCTCGCCTTTCAAGGAGCGATTCCTAACAGCAGAAGCAGCAGAGGCACAAACTGCATGACGAGAAGGGACAACGTAGAACACGTCTCTGTCCTGGCACATTTTCGTGTGCGATACTTCCCTCCGGGTCTTCGGGCCTTGCGAAGCCCTGTGTACTGCGAGCGCTGCTACTCGCAGCTGAGAAGGACCGTGGAGCTAGCGGCGAATTCGGAGAGCTCTTCGCTGCACTGCGCCGCTCGCAAGCGGCTTCGTTCTTCGCCTTCTGCCGTCCGGCGAGAGCTGAACTCCGGCGGTCAGTTGCAGCTCTGCCCAACAGCGTGTTCTCAGTTCTGCGGGCAAGCACGCCCTCTTGCCTTGGCCCCGAGAGCAAAGTCCCGAGCGAGCACTCGACTCAGTGCAATGCACCCGGAAGGACGCTCTCGCTCGTCTTTCAAGGAGCGATTCCTAACAGCAGAAGCAGCAGAGGCACAAACTGCATGACGAGAAGGGACAACGTAGAACACGTCTCTGTCCTGGCGCATTTGCGTGTGCCATACTTCCCTCCGGGTCTTCGGGCCTTGCGAAGCTCCGTGTACTGCGAGCGCTGCTACTCGCAGCTGAGAAGGACCGTGGCGCTAGCGGCGAATTCGGAGAGCTCTTCGCTGCACTGCGCCGCTCGCAAGCGGCTTCGTTCTTCGCCTTCTGCCGTCCGGCGAGAGCTGAACTCCGGCGGTCAGTTGCAGCTCTGCCCAACAGCGTGTTCTCAGTTCTGCGGGCAAGCACGCCCTCTTGCCTTGGCCCCGAGAGCAAAGTCCCGAGCGAGCACTCGACTCAGTGCAATGCACCCGGAAGGACGCTCTCGCTCGTCTTTCAAGGAGCGATTCCTAACAGCAGAAGCAGCAGAGGCACAAACTGCATGACGAGAAGGGACAACGTAGAACACGTCTCTGTCCTGGCACATTTTCGTGTGCGAAACTTCCCTCCGGGTCTTCGGGCCTTGCGAAGCTCCGTGTACTGCGAGCGCTGCTACTCGCAGCTGAGAAGGACCGTGGAGCTAGCGGCGAATTCGGAGAGCTCTTCGCTGCACTGCGCCGCTCGCAAGCGGCTTCGTTCTTCGCCTTCTGCCGTCCGGCGAGAGCTGAACTCCGGCGGTCAGTTGCAGCTCTGCCCAACAGCGTGTTCTCAGTTCTGCGGGCAAGCACGCCCTCTTGCCTTGGCCCCGAGAGCAAAGTCCCGAGCGAGCACTCGACTCAGTGCAATGCACCCGGAAGGACGCTCTCGCTCGTCTTTCAAGGAGCGATTCCTAACAGCAGAAGCAGCAGAGGCACAAACTGCATGACGAGAAGGGACAACGTAGAACACGTCTCTGTCCTGGCACATTTTCGTGTGCGATACTTCCCTCCGGGTCTTCGGGCCTTGCGAAGCTCCGTGTACTGCGAGCGCTGCTACTCGCAGCTGAGAAGGACCGTGGAGCTAGCGGCGAATTCGGAGAGCTCTTCGCTGCACTGCGCCGCTCGCAAGCGGCTTCGTTCTACGCCTTCTGCCGTCCGGCGAGAGCTGAACTCCGGCGGTCAGTTGCAGCTCTGCCCAACAGCGTGTTCTCAGTTCTGCGGGCAAGCACGCCCTCTTGCCTTGGCCCCGAGAGCAAAGTCCCGAGCGAGCACTCGACTCAGTGCAATGCACCCGGAAGGACGCTCTCGCTCGTCTTTCAAGGAGCGATTCCTAACAGCAGAAGCAGCAGAGGCACAAACTGCATGACGAGAAGGGACAACGTAGAACACGTCTCTGTCCTGGCACATTTTCGTGTGCGAAACTTCCCTCCGGGTCTTCGGGCCTTGCGAAGCCCTGTGTACTGCGAGCGCTGCTACTCGCAGCTGAGAAGGACCGTGGAGCTAGCGGCGAATTCGGAGAGCTCTTCGCTGCACTGCGCCGCTCGCAAGCGGCTTCGTTCTTCGCCTTCTGCCGTCCGGCGAGAGCTGAACTCCAGCGGTCAGTTGCAGCTCTGCCCAACAGCGTGTTCTCAGTTCTGCGGGCAAGCACGCCCTCTTGCCTTGGCCCCGAGAGCAAAGTCCCGAGCGAGCACTCGACTCAGTGCAATGCACCCGGAAGGACGCTCTCGCTCGTCTTTCAAGGAGCGATTCCTAACAGCAGAAGCAGCAGAGGCACAAACTGCATGACGAGAAGGGACAACGTAGAACACGTCTCTGTCCTGGCACATTTTCGTGTGCGATACTTCCCTCCGGGTCTTCGGGCCTTGCGAAGCTCCGTGTACTGCGAGCGCTGCTACTCGCAGCTGAGAAGGACCGTGGAGCTAGCGGCGAATTCGGAGAGCTCTTCGCTGCACTGCGCCGCTCGCAAGCGGCTTCGTTCTTCGCCTTCTGCCGTCCGGCGAGAGCTGAACTCCGGCGGTCAGTTGCAGCTCTGCCCAACAGCGTGTTCTCAGTTCTGCGGGCAAGCACGCCCTCTTGCCTTGGCCCCGAGAGCAAAGTCCCGAGCGAGCACTCGACTCAGTGCAATGCACCCGGAAGGACGCTCTCGCTCGTCTTTCAAGGAGCGATTCCTAACAGCAGAAGCAGCAGAGGCACAAACTGCATGACGAGAAGGGACAACGTAGAACACGTCTCTGTCCTGGCACATTTTCGTGTGCGAAACTTCCCTCCGGGTCTTCGGGCCTTGCGAAGCCCCGTGTACTGCGAGCGCTGCTACTCGCAGCTGAGAAGGACCGTGGAGCTAGCGGCGAATTCGGAGAGCTCTTCGCTGCACTGCGCCGCTCGCAAGCGGCTTCGTTCTACGCCTTCTGCCGTCCGGCGAGAGCTGAACTCCGGCGGTCAGTTGCAGCTCTGCCCAACAGCGTGTTCTCAGTTCTGCGGGCAAGCACGCCCTCTTGCCTTGGCCCCGAGAGCAAAGTCCCGAGCGAGCACTCGACTCAGTGCAATGCACCCGGAAGGACGCTCTCGCTCGTCTTTCAAGGAGCGATTCCTAACAGCAGAAGCAGCAGAGGCACAAACTGCATGACGAGAAGGCACAACGTAGAACACGTCTCTGTCCTGGCACATTTTCGTGTGCGAAACTTCCCTCCGGGTCTTCGGGCCTTGCGAAGCCCCGTGTACTGCGAGCGCTGCTACTCGCAGCTGAGAAGGACCGTGGAGCTAGCGGCGAATTCGGAGAGCTCTTCGCTGCACTGCGCCGCTCGCAAGCGGCTTCGTTCTACGCCTTCTGCCGTCCGGCGAGAGCTGAACTCCGGCGGTCAGTTGCAGCTCTGCCCAACAGCGTGTTCTCAGTTCTGCGGGCAAGCACGCCCTCTTGCCTTGGCCCCGAGAGCAAAGTCCCGAGCGAGCACTCGACTCAGTGCAATGCACCCGGAAGGACGCTCTCGCTCGTCTTTCAAGGAGCGATTCCTAACAGCAGAAGCAGCAGAGGCACAAACTGCATGACGAGAAGGGACAACGTAGAACACGTCTCTGTCCTGGCACATTTTCGTGTGCGATACTTCCCTCCGGGTCTTCGGGCCTTGCGAAGCTCCGTGTACTGCGAGCGCTGCTACTCGCAGCTGAGAAGGACCGTGGAGCTAGCGGCGAATTCGGAGAGCTCTTCGCTGCACTGCGCCGCTCGCAAGCGGCTTCGTTCTTCGCCTTCTGCCGTCCGGCGAGAGCTGAACTCCGGCGGTCAGTTGCCGCTCTGCCCAACAGCGTGTTCTCAGTTCTGCGGGCAAGCACGCCCTCTTGCCTTGGCCCCGAGAGCAAAGTCCCGAGCGAGCACTCGACTCAGTGCAATGCACCCGGAAGGACGCTCTCGCTCGTCTTTCAAGGAGCGATTCCTAACAGCAGAAGCAGCAGAGGCACAAACTGCATGACGAGAAGGGACAACGTAGAACACGTCTCTGTCCTGGCACATTTTCGTGTGCGAAACTTCCCTCCGGGTCTTCGGGCCTTGCGAAGCCCCGTGTACTGCGAGCGCTGCTACTCGCAGCTGAGAAGGACCGTGGAGCTAGCGGCGAATTCGGAGAGCTCTTCGCTGCACTGCGCCGCTCGCAAGCGGCTTCGTTCTACGCCTTCTGCCGTCCGGCGAGAGCTGAACTCCGGCGGTCAGTTGCAGCTCTGCCCAACAGCGTGTTCTCAGTTCTGCGGGCAAGCACGCCCTCTTGCCTTGGCCCCGAGAGCAAAGTCCCGAGCGAGCACTCGACTCAGTGCAATGCACCCGGAAGGACGCTCTCGCTCGTCTTTCAAGGAGCGATTCCTAACAGCAGAAGCAGCAGAGGCACAAACTGCATGACGAGAAGGCACAACGTAGAACACGTCTCTGTCCTGGCACATTTTCGTGTGCGAAACTTCCCTCCGGGTCTTCGGGCCTTGCGAAGCCCCGTGTACTGCGAGCGCTGCTACTCGCAGCTGAGAAGGACCGTGGAGCTAGCGGCGAATTCGGAGAGCTCTTCGCTGCACTGCGCCGCTCGCAAGCGGCTTCGTTCTACGCCTTCTGCCGTCCGGCGAGAGCTGAACTCCGGCGGTCAGTTGCAGCTCTGCCCAACAGCGTGTTCTCAGTTCTGCGGGCAAGCACGCCCTCTTGCCTTGGCCCCGAGAGCAAAGTCCCGAGCGAGCACTCGACTCAGTGCAATGCACCCGGAAGGACGCTCTCGCTCGTCTTTCAAGGAGCGATTCCTAACAGCAGAAGCAGCAGAGGCACAAACTGCATGACGAGAAGGCACAACGTAGAACACGTCTCTGTCCTGGCACATTTTCGTGTGCGAAACTTCCCTCCGGGTCTTCGGGCCTTGCGAAGCCCCGTGTACTGCGAGCGCTGCTACTCGCAGCTGAGAAGGACCGTGGAGCTAGCGGCGAATTCGGAGAGCTCTTCGCTGCACTGCGCCGCTCGCAAGCGGCTTCGTTCTACGCCTTCTGCCGTCCGGCGAGAGCTGAACTCCGGCGGTCAGTTGCAGCTCTGCCCAACAGCGTGTTCTCAGTTCTGCGGGCAAGCACGCCCTCTTGCCTTGGCCCCGAGAGCAAAGTCCCGAGCGAGCACTCGACTCAGTGCAATGCACCCGGAAGGACGCTCTCGCTCGTCTTTCAAGGAGCGATTCCTAACAGCAGAAGCAGCAGAGGCACAAACTGCATGACGAGAAGGGACAACGTAGAACACGTCTCTGTCCTGGCACATTTTCGTGTGCGAAACTTCCCTCCGGGTCTTCGGGCCTTGCGAAGCTCCGTGTACTGCGAGCGCTGCTACTCGCAGCTGAGAAGGACCGTGGAGCTAGCGGCGAATTCGGAGAGCTCTTCGCTGCACTGCGCCGCTCGCAAGCGGCTTCGTTCTACGCCTTCTGCCGTCCGGCGAGAGCTGAACTCCGGCGGTCAGTTGCAGCTCTGCCCAACAGCGTGTTCTCAGTTCTGCGGGCAAGCACGCCCTCTTGCCTTGGCCCCGAGAGCAAAGTCCCGAGCGAGCACTCGACTCAGTGCAATGCACCCGGAAGGACGCTCTCGCTCGTCTTTCAAGGAGCGATTCCTAACAGCAGAAGCAGCAGAGGCACAAACTGCATGACGAGAAGGGACAACGTAGAACACGTCTCTGTCCTGGCACAGTTTCGTGTGCGATACTTCCCTCCGGGTCTTCGGGCCTTGCGAAGCTCTGTGTACTGCGAGCGCTGCTACTCGCAGCTGAGAAGGACCGTGGAGCTAGCGGCGAATTCGGAGAGCTCTTCGCTGCACTGCGCCGCTCGCAAGCGGCTTCGTTCTTCGCCTTCTGCCGTCCGGCGAGAGCTGAACTCCAGCGGTCAGTTGCAGCTCTGCCCAACAGCGTGTTCTCAGTTCTGCGGGCAAGCACGCCCTCTTGCCTTGGCCCCGAGTGCAAAGTCCCGAGCGAGCACTCGACTCAGTGCAATGCACCCGGAAGGACGCTCTCGCTCGCCTTTCAAGGAGCGATTCCTAACAGCAGAAGCAGCAGAGGCACAAACTGCATGACGAGAAGGGACAACGTAGAACACGTCTCTGTCCTGGCACATTTTCGTGTGCGATACTTCCCTCCGGGTCTTCGGGCCTTGCGAAGCCCTGTGTACTGCGAGCGCTGCTACTCGCAGCTGAGAAGGACCGTGGAGCTAGCGGCGAATTCGGAGAGCTCTTCGCTGCACTGCGCCGCTCGCAAGCGGCTTCGTTCTTCGCCTTCTGCCGTCCGGCGAGAGCTGAACTCCAGCGGTAAGTTTCAGCTCTGCCCAACAGCGTGTTCTCAGTTCTGCGGGCAAGCACGCCCTCTTGCCTTGGCCCCGAGAGCAAAGTCCCGAGCGAGCACTCGACTCAGTGCAATGCACCCGGAAGGACGCTCTCGCTCGCCTTTCAAGGAGCGATTCCTAACAGCAGAAGCATCAGAGGCACAAACTGCATGACGAGAAGGGACAACGTAGAACACGTCTCTGTCCTGGCGCATTTTCGTGTGCGATACTTCCCTCCGGGTCTTCGGGCCTTGCGAAGCCCTGTGTACTGCGAGCGCTGCTACTCGCAGCTGAGAAGGACCGTGGAGCTAGCGGCGAATTCGGAGAGCTCTTCGCTGCACTGCGCCGCTCGCAAGCGGCTTCGTTCTTCGCCTTCTGCCGTCCGGCGAGAGCTGAACTCCAGCGGTCAGTTGCAGCTCTGCCCAACAGCGTGTTCTCAGTTCTGCGGGCAAGCACGCCCTCTTGCCTTGGCCCCGAGAGCAAAGTCCCGAGCGAGCACTCGACTCAGTGCAATGCACCCGGAAGGACGCTCTCGCTCGCCTTTCAAGGAGCGATTCCTAACAGCAGAAGCAGCAGAGGCACAAACTGCATGACGAGAAGGGACAACGTAGAACACGTCTCTGTCCTGGCACATTTTCGTGTGCGATACTTCCCTCCGGGTCTTCGGGCCTTGCGAAGCCCTGTGTACTGCGAGCGCTGCTACTCGCAGCTGAGAAGGACCGTGGAGCTAGCGGCGAATTCGGAGAGCTCTTCGCTGCACTGCGCCGCTCGCAAGCGGCTTCGTTCTTCGCCTTCTGCCGTCCGGCGAGAGCTGAACTCCAGCGGTAAGTTTCAGCTCTGCCCAACAGCGTGTTCTCAGTTCTGCGGGCAAGCACGCCCTCTTGCCTTGGCCCCGCGTGCAAAGTCCCGAGCGAGCACTCGACTCAGTGCAATGCACCCAGAAGGACGCTCTCGCTCGTCTTTGAAGGAGCGATTACCTACAGCAGAAGCAGCAGAGGCACAAACTGCATGACGAGAAGGGACAACGTAGAACACGTCTCTGTCCTGGCACATTTTCGTGTGCGATACTTCCCTCCGGGTCTTCGGGCCTTGCGAAGCCCTGTGTACTGCGAGCGCTGCTACTCGCAGCTGAGAAGGACCGTGGAGCTAGCGGCGAATTCGGAGAGCTCTTCGCTGCACTGCGCCGCTCGCAAGCGGCTTCGTTCTTCGCCTTCTGCCGTCCGGCGAGAGCTGAACTCCAGCGGTCAGTTGCAGCTCTGCCCAACAGCGTGTTCTCAGTTCTGCGGGCAAGCACGCCCTCTTGCCTTGGCCCCGAGAGCAAAGTCCCGAGCGAGCACTCGACTCAGTGCAATGCACCCGGAAGGACGCTCTCGCTCGCCTTTCAAGGAGCGATTCCTAACAGCAGAAGCAGCAGAGGCACAAACTGCATGACGAGAAGGGACAACGTAGAACACGTCTCTGTCCTGGCACATTTTCGTGTGCGATACTTCCCTCCGGGTCTTCGGGCCTTGCGAAGCCCTGTGTACTGCGAGCGCTGCTACTCGCAGCTGAGAAGGACCGTGGAGCTAGCGGCGAATTCGGAGAGCTCTTCGCTGCACTGCGCCGCTCGCAAGCGGCTTCGTTCTTCGCCTTCTGCCGTCCGGCGAGAGCTGAACTCCGGCGGTCAGTTGCAGCTCTGCCCAACAGCGTGTTCTCAGTTCTGCGGGCAAGCACGCCCTCTTGCCTTGGCCCCGAGAGCAAAGTCCCGAGCGAGCACTCGACTCAGTGCAATGCACCCGGAAGGACGCTCTCGCTCGTCTTTCAAGGAGCGATTCCTAACAGCAGAAGCAGCAGAGGCACAAACTGCATGACGAGAAGGGACAACGTAGAACACGTCTCTGTCCTGGCGCATTTGCGTGTGCCATACTTCCCTCCGGGTCTTCGGGCCTTGCGAAGCTCCGTGTACTGCGAGCGCTGCTACTCGCAGCTGAGAAGGACCGTGGCGCTAGCGGCGAATTCGGAGAGCTCTTCGCTGCACTGCGCCGCTCGCAAGCGGCTTCGTTCTTCGCCTTCTGCCGTCCGGCGAGAGCTGAACTCCGGCGGTCAGTTGCAGCTCTGCCCAACAGCGTGTTCTCAGTTCTGCGGGCAAGCACGCCCTCTTGCCTTGGCCCCGAGAGCAAAGTCCCGAGCGAGCACTCGACTCAGTGCAATGCACCCGGAAGGACGCTCTCGCTCGTCTTTCAAGGAGCGATTCCTAACAGCAGAAGCAGCAGAGGCACAAACTGCATGACGAGAAGGGACAACGTAGAACACGTCTCTGTCCTGGCACATTTTCGTGTGCGAAACTTCCCTCCGGGTCTTCGGGCCTTGCGAAGCTCCGTGTACTGCGAGCGCTGCTACTCGCAGCTGAGAAGGACCGTGGAGCTAGCGGCGAATTCGGAGAGCTCTTCGCTGCACTGCGCCGCTCGCAAGCGGCTTCGTTCTTCGCCTTCTGCCGTCCGGCGAGAGCTGAACTCCGGCGGTCAGTTGCAGCTCTGCCCAACAGCGTGTTCTCAGTTCTGCGGGCAAGCACGCCCTCTTGCCTTGGCCCCGAGAGCAAAGTCCCGAGCGAGCACTCGACTCAGTGCAATGCACCCGGAAGGACGCTCTCGCTCGTCTTTCAAGGAGCGATTCCTAACAGCAGAAGCAGCAGAGGCACAAACTGCATGACGAGAAGGGACAACGTAGAACACGTCTCTGTCCTGGCACATTTTCGTGTGCGATACTTCCCTCCGGGTCTTCGGGCCTTGCGAAGCTCCGTGTACTGCGAGCGCTGCTACTCGCAGCTGAGAAGGACCGTGGAGCTAGCGGCGAATTCGGAGAGCTCTTCGCTGCACTGCGCCGCTCGCAAGCGGCTTCGTTCTACGCCTTCTGCCGTCCGGCGAGAGCTGAACTCCGGCGGTCAGTTGCAGCTCTGCCCAACAGCGTGTTCTCAGTTCTGCGGGCAAGCACGCCCTCTTGCCTTGGCCCCGAGAGCAAAGTCCCGAGCGAGCACTCGACTCAGTGCAATGCACCCGGAAGGACGCTCTCGCTCGTCTTTCAAGGAGCGATTCCTAACAGCAGAAGCAGCAGAGGCACAAACTGCATGACGAGAAGGGACAACGTAGAACACGTCTCTGTCCTGGCACATTTTCGTGTGCGAAACTTCCCTCCGGGTCTTCGGGCCTTGCGAAGCCCTGTGTACTGCGAGCGCTGCTACTCGCAGCTGAGAAGGACCGTGGAGCTAGCGGCGAATTCGGAGAGCTCTTCGCTGCACTGCGCCGCTCGCAAGCGGCTTCGTTCTTCGCCTTCTGCCGTCCGGCGAGAGCTGAACTCCAGCGGTCAGTTGCAGCTCTGCCCAACAGCGTGTTCTCAGTTCTGCGGGCAAGCACGCCCTCTTGCCTTGGCCCCGAGAGCAAAGTCCCGAGCGAGCACTCGACTCAGTGCAATGCACCCGGAAGGACGCTCTCGCTCGTCTTTCAAGGAGCGATTCCTAACAGCAGAAGCAGCAGAGGCACAAACTGCATGACGAGAAGGGACAACGTAGAACACGTCTCTGTCCTGGCACATTTTCGTGTGCGATACTTCCCTCCGGGTCTTCGGGCCTTGCGAAGCTCCGTGTACTGCGAGCGCTGCTACTCGCAGCTGAGAAGGACCGTGGAGCTAGCGGCGAATTCGGAGAGCTCTTCGCTGCACTGCGCCGCTCGCAAGCGGCTTCGTTCTACGCCTTCTGCCGTCCGGCGAGAGCTGAACTCCGGCGGTCAGTTGCAGCTCTGCCCAACAGCGTGTTCTCAGTTCTGCGGGCAAGCACGCCCTCTTGCCTTGGCCCCGAGAGCAAAGTCCCGAGCGAGCACTCGACTCAGTGCAATGCACCCGGAAGGACGCTCTCGCTCGTCTTTCAAGGAGCGATTCCTAACAGCAGAAGCAGCAGAGGCACAAACTGCATGACGAGAAGGGACAACGTAGAACACGTCTCTGTCCTGGCACATTTTCGTGTGCGAAACTTCCCTCCGGGTCTTCGGGCCTTGCGAAGCCCCGTGTACTGCGAGCGCTGCTACTCGCAGCTGAGAAGGACCGTGGAGCTAGCGGCGAATTCGGAGAGCTCTTCGCTGCACTGCGCCGCTCGCAAGCGGCTTCGTTCTACGCCTTCTGCCGTCCGGCGAGAGCTGAACTCCGGCGGTCAGTTGCAGCTCTGCCCAACAGCGTGTTCTCAGTTCTGCGGGCAAGCACGCCCTCTTGCCTTGGCCCCGAGAGCAAAGTCCCGAGCGAGCACTCGACTCAGTGCAATGCACCCGGAAGGACGCTCTCGCTCGTCTTTCAAGGAGCGATTCCTAACAGCAGAAGCAGCAGAGGCACAAACTGCATGACGAGAAGGCACAACGTAGAACACGTCTCTGTCCTGGCACATTTTCGTGTGCGAAACTTCCCTCCGGGTCTTCGGGCCTTGCGAAGCCCCGTGTACTGCGAGCGCTGCTACTCGCAGCTGAGAAGGACCGTGGAGCTAGCGGCGAATTCGGAGAGCTCTTCGCTGCACTGCGCCGCTCGCAAGCGGCTTCGTTCTACGCCTTCTGCCGTCCGGCGAGAGCTGAACTCCGGCGGTCAGTTGCAGCTCTGCCCAACAGCGTGTTCTCAGTTCTGCGGGCAAGCACGCCCTCTTGCCTTGGCCCCGAGAGCAAAGTCCCGAGCGAGCACTCGACTCAGTGCAATGCACCCGGAAGGACGCTCTCGCTCGTCTTTCAAGGAGCGATTCCTAACAGCAGAAGCAGCAGAGGCACAAACTGCATGACGAGAAGGGACAACGTAGAACACGTCTCTGTCCTGGCACATTTTCGTGTGCGATACTTCCCTCCGGGTCTTCGGGCCTTGCGAAGCTCCGTGTACTGCGAGCGCTGCTACTCGCAGCTGAGAAGGACCGTGGAGCTAGCGGCGAATTCGGAGAGCTCTTCGCTGCACTGCGCCGCTCGCAAGCGGCTTCGTTCTTCGCCTTCTGCCGTCCGGCGAGAGCTGAACTCCGGCGGTCAGTTGCCGCTCTGCCCAACAGCGTGTTCTCAGTTCTGCGGGCAAGCACGCCCTCTTGCCTTGGCCCCGAGAGCAAAGTCCCGAGCGAGCACTCGACTCAGTGCAATGCACCCGGAAGGACGCTCTCGCTCGTCTTTCAAGGAGCGATTCCTAACAGCAGAAGCAGCAGAGGCACAAACTGCATGACGAGAAGGGACAACGTAGAACACGTCTCTGTCCTGGCACATTTTCGTGTGCGAAACTTCCCTCCGGGTCTTCGGGCCTTGCGAAGCCCCGTGTACTGCGAGCGCTGCTACTCGCAGCTGAGAAGGACCGTGGAGCTAGCGGCGAATTCGGAGAGCTCTTCGCTGCACTGCGCCGCTCGCAAGCGGCTTCGTTCTACGCCTTCTGCCGTCCGGCGAGAGCTGAACTCCGGCGGTCAGTTGCAGCTCTGCCCAACAGCGTGTTCTCAGTTCTGCGGGCAAGCACGCCCTCTTGCCTTGGCCCCGAGAGCAAAGTCCCGAGCGAGCACTCGACTCAGTGCAATGCACCCGGAAGGACGCTCTCGCTCGTCTTTCAAGGAGCGATTCCTAACAGCAGAAGCAGCAGAGGCACAAACTGCATGACGAGAAGGCACAACGTAGAACACGTCTCTGTCCTGGCACATTTTCGTGTGCGAAACTTCCCTCCGGGTCTTCGGGCCTTGCGAAGCCCCGTGTACTGCGAGCGCTGCTACTCGCAGCTGAGAAGGACCGTGGAGCTAGCGGCGAATTCGGAGAGCTCTTCGCTGCACTGCGCCGCTCGCAAGCGGCTTCGTTCTACGCCTTCTGCCGTCCGGCGAGAGCTGAACTCCGGCGGTCAGTTGCAGCTCTGCCCAACAGCGTGTTCTCAGTTCTGCGGGCAAGCACGCCCTCTTGCCTTGGCCCCGAGAGCAAAGTCCCGAGCGAGCACTCGACTCAGTGCAATGCACCCGGAAGGACGCTCTCGCTCGTCTTTCAAGGAGCGATTCCTAACAGCAGAAGCAGCAGAGGCACAAACTGCATGACGAGAAGGCACAACGTAGAACACGTCTCTGTCCTGGCACATTTTCGTGTGCGAAACTTCCCTCCGGGTCTTCGGGCCTTGCGAAGCCCCGTGTACTGCGAGCGCTGCTACTCGCAGCTGAGAAGGACCGTGGAGCTAGCGGCGAATTCGGAGAGCTCTTCGCTGCACTGCGCCGCTCGCAAGCGGCTTCGTTCTACGCCTTCTGCCGTCCGGCGAGAGCTGAACTCCGGCGGTCAGTTGCAGCTCTGCCCAACAGCGTGTTCTCAGTTCTGCGGGCAAGCACGCCCTCTTGCCTTGGCCCCGAGAGCAAAGTCCCGAGCGAGCACTCGACTCAGTGCAATGCACCCGGAAGGACGCTCTCGCTCGTCTTTCAAGGAGCGATTCCTAACAGCAGAAGCAGCAGAGGCACAAACTGCATGACGAGAAGGGACAACGTAGAACACGTCTCTGTCCTGGCACATTTTCGTGTGCGAAACTTCCCTCCGGGTCTTCGGGCCTTGCGAAGCTCCGTGTACTGCGAGCGCTGCTACTCGCAGCTGAGAAGGACCGTGGAGCTAGCGGCGAATTCGGAGAGCTCTTCGCTGCACTGCGCCGCTCGCAAGCGGCTTCGTTCTACGCCTTCTGCCGTCCGGCGAGAGCTGAACTCCGGCGGTCAGTTGCAGCTCTGCCCAACAGCGTGTTCTCAGTTCTGCGGGCAAGCACGCCCTCTTGCCTTGGCCCCGAGAGCAAAGTCCCGAGCGAGCACTCGACTCAGTGCAATGCACCCGGAAGGACGCTCTCGCTCGTCTTTCAAGGAGCGATTCCTAACAGCAGAAGCAGCAGAGGCACAAACTGCATGACGAGAAGGGACAACGTAGAACACGTCTCTGTCCTGGCACAGTTTCGTGTGCGATACTTCCCTCCGGGTCTTCGGGCCTTGCGAAGCTCTGTGTACTGCGAGCGCTGCTACTCGCAGCTGAGAAGGACCGTGGAGCTAGCGGCGAATTCGGAGAGCTCTTCGCTGCACTGCGCCGCTCGCAAGCGGCTTCGTTCTTCGCCTTCTGCCGTCCGGCGAGAGCTGAACTCCAGCGGTCAGTTGCAGCTCTGCCCAACAGCGTGTTCTCAGTTCTGCGGGCAAGCACGCCCTCTTGCCTTGGCCCCGAGTGCAAAGTCCCGAGCGAGCACTCGACTCAGTGCAATGCACCCGGAAGGACGCTCTCGCTCGCCTTTCAAGGAGCGATTCCTAACAGCAGAAGCAGCAGAGGCACAAACTGCATGACGAGAAGGGACAACGTAGAACACGTCTCTGTCCTGGCACATTTTCGTGTGCGATACTTCCCTCCGGGTCTTCGGGCCTTGCGAAGCCCTGTGTACTGCGAGCGCTGCTACTCGCAGCTGAGAAGGACCGTGGAGCTAGCGGCGAATTCGGAGAGCTCTTCGCTGCACTGCGCCGCTCGCAAGCGGCTTCGTTCTTCGCCTTCTGCCGTCCGGCGAGAGCTGAACTCCAGCGGTAAGTTTCAGCTCTGCCCAACAGCGTGTTCTCAGTTCTGCGGGCAAGCACGCCCTCTTGCCTTGGCCCCGAGAGCAAAGTCCCGAGCGAGCACTCGACTCAGTGCAATGCACCCGGAAGGACGCTCTCGCTCGCCTTTCAAGGAGCGATTCCTAACAGCAGAAGCATCAGAGGCACAAACTGCATGACGAGAAGGGACAACGTAGAACACGTCTCTGTCCTGGCGCATTTTCGTGTGCGATACTTCCCTCCGGGTCTTCGGGCCTTGCGAAGCCCTGTGTACTGCGAGCGCTGCTACTCGCAGCTGAGAAGGACCGTGGAGCTAGCGGCGAATTCGGAGAGCTCTTCGCTGCACTGCGCCGCTCGCAAGCGGCTTCGTTCTTCGCCTTCTGCCGTCCGGCGAGAGCTGAACTCCAGCGGTCAGTTGCAGCTCTGCCCAACAGCGTGTTCTCAGTTCTGCGGGCAAGCACGCCCTCTTGCCTTGGCCCCGCGTGCAAAGTCCCGAGCGAGCACTCGACTCAGTGCAATGCACCCAGAAGGACGCTCTCGCTCGTCTTTCAAGGAGCGATTCCTAACAGCAGAAGCAGCAGAGGCACAAACTGCATGACGAGAAGGGACAACGTAGAACACGTCTCTGTCCTGGCACATTTTCGTGTGCGATACTTCCCTCCGGGTCTTCGGGCCTTGCGAAGCCCCGTGTACTGCGAGCGCTGCTACTCGCAGCTGAGAAGGACCGTGGAGCTAGCGGCGAATTCGGAGAGCTCTTCGCTGCACTGCGCCGCTCGCAAGCGGCTTCGTTCTTCGCCTTCTGCCGTCCGGCGAGAGCTGAACTCCAGCGGTCAGTTGCAGCTCTGCCCAACAGCGTGTTCTCAGTTCTGCGGGCAAGCACGCCCTCTTGCCTTGGCCCCGAGAGCAAAGTCCCGAGCGAGCACTCGACTCAGTGCAATGCACCCAGAAGGACGCTCTCGCTCGTCTTTCAAGGAGCGATTCCTAACAGCAGAAGCATCAGAGGCACAAACTGCATGACGAGAAGGGACAACGTAGAACACGTCTCTGTCCTGGCGCATTTTCGTGTGCGATACTTCCCTCCGGGTCTTCGGGCCTTGCGAAGCCCTGTGTACTGCGAGCGCTGCTACTCGCAGCTGAGAAGGACCGTGGAGCTAGCGGCGAATTCGGAGAGCTCTTCGCTGCACTGCGCCGCTCGCAAGCGGCTTCGTTCTTCGCCTTCTGCCGTCCGGCGAGAGCTGAACTCCAGCGGTCAGTTGCAGCTCTGCCCAACAGCGTGTTCTCAGTTCTGCGGGCAAGCACGCCCTCTTGCCTTGGCCCCGAGAGCAAAGTCCCGAGCGAGCACTCGACTCAGTGCAATGCACCCGGAAGGACGCTCTCGCTCGCCTTTCAAGGAGCGATTCCTAACAGCAGAAGCAGCAGAGGCACAAACTGCATGACGAGAAGGGACAACGTAGAACACGTCTCTGTCCTGGCACATTTTCGTGTGCGATACTTCCCTCCGGGTCTTCGGGCCTTGCGAAGCCCTGTGTACTGCGAGCGCTGCTACTCGCAGCTGAGAAGGACCGTGGAGCTAGCGGCGAATTCGGAGAGCTCTTCGCTGCACTGCGCCGCTCGCAAGCGGCTTCGTTCTTCGCCTTCTGCCGTCCGGCGAGAGCTGAACTCCAGCGGTAAGTTTCAGCTCTGCCCAACAGCGTGTTCTCAGTTCTGCGGGCAAGCACGCCCTCTTGCCTTGGCCCCGCGTGCAAAGTCCCGAGCGAGCACTCGACTCAGTGCAATGCACCCAGAAGGACGCTCTCGCTCGTCTTTCAAGGAGCGATTCCTAACAGCAGAAGCAGCAGAGGCACAAACTGCATGACGAGAAGGGACAACGTAGAACACGTCTCTGTCCTGGCACATTTTCGTGTGCGATACTTCCCTCCGGGTCTTCGGGCCTTGCGAAGCCCCGTGTACTGCGAGCGCTGCTACTCGCAGCTGAGAAGGACCGTGGAGCTAGCGGCGAATTCGGAGAGCTCTTCGCTGCACTGCGCCGCTCGCAAGCGGCTTCGTTCTTCGCCTTCTGCCGTCCGGCGAGAGCTGAACTCCAGCGGTCAGTTGCAGCTCTGCCCAACAGCGTGTTCTCAGTTCTGCGGGCAAGCACGCCCTCTTGCCTTGGCCCCGAGAGCAAAGTCCCGAGCGAGCACTCGACTCAGTGCAATGCACCCAGAAGGACGCTCTCGCTCGTCTTTCAAGGAGCGATTCCTAACAGCAGAAGCAGCAGAGGCACAAACTGCATGACGAGAAGGGACAACGTAGAACACGTCTCTGTCCTGGCACAGTTTCGTGTGCGATACTTCCCTCCGGGTCTTCGGGCCTTGCGAAGCCCCGTGTACTGCGAGCGCTGCTACTCGCAGCTGAGAAGGACCGTGGAGCTAGCGGCGAATTCGGAGAGCTCTTCGCTGCACTGCGCCGCTCGCAAGCGGCTTCGTTCTTCGCCTTCTGCCGTCCGGCGAGAGCTGAACTCCAGCGGTCAGTTGCAGCTCTGCCCAACAGCGTGTTCTCAGTTCTGCGGGCAAGCACGCCCTCTTGCCTTGGCCCCGAGAGCAAAGTCCCGAGCGAGCACTCGACTCAGTGCAATGCACCCAGAAGGACGCTCTCGCTCGTCTTTCAAGGAGCGATTCCTAACAGCAGAAGCAGCAGAGGCACAAACTGCATGACGAGAAGGGACAACGTAGAACACGTCTCTGTCCTGGCACAGTTTCGTGTGCGATACTTCCCTCCGGGTCTTCGGGCCTTGCGAAGCTCTGTGTACTGCGAGCGCTGCTACTCGCAGCTGAGAAGGACCGTGGAGCTAGCGGCGAATTCGGAGAGCTCTTCGCTGCACTGCGCCGCTCGCAAGCGGCTTCGTTCTTCGCCTTCTGCCGTCCGGCGAGAGCTGAACTCCAGCGGTCAGTTGCAGCTCTGCCCAACAGCGTGTTCTCAGTTCTGCGGGCAAGCACGCCCTCTTGCCTTGGCCCCGAGTGCAAAGTCCCGAGCGAGCACTCGACTCAGTGCAATGCACCCGGAAGGACGCTCTCGCTCGTCTTTCAAGGAGCGATTCCTAACAGCAGAAGCAGCAGAGGCACAAACTGCATGACGAGAAGGGACAACGTAGAACACGTCTCTGTCCTGGCACATTTTCGTGTGCGATACTTCCCTCCGGGTCTTCGGGCCTTGCGAAGCCCTGTGTACTGCGAGCGCTGCTACTCGCAGCTGAGAAGGACCGTGGAGCTAGCGGCGAATTCGGAGAGCTCTTCGCTGCACTGCGCCGCTCGCAAGCGGCTTCGTTCTTCGCCTTCTGCCGTCCGGCGAGAGCTGAACTCCAGCGGTCAGTTGCAGCTCTGCCCAACAGCGTGTTCTCAGTTCTGCGGGCAAGCACGCCCTCTTGCCTTGGCCCCGAGTGCAAAGTCCCGAGCGAGCACTCGACTCAGTGCAATGCACCCGGAAGGACGCTCTCGCTCGTCTTTGAAGGAGCGATTACCTACAGCAGAAGCAGCAGAGGCACAAACTGCATGACGAGAAGGGACAACGTAGAACACGTCTCTGTCCTGGCACATTTTCGTGTGCGATACTTCCCTCCGGGTCTTCGGGCCTTGCGAAGCCCTGTGTACTGCGAGCGCTGCTACTCGCAGCTGAGAAGGACCGTGGAGCTAGCGGCGAATTCGGAGAGCTCTTCGCTGCACTGCGCCGCTCGCAAGCGGCTTCGTTCTTCGCCTTCTGGCGTCCGGCGAGAGCTGAACTCCGGCGGTCAGTTGCAGCTCTGCCCAACAGCGTGTTCTCAGTTCTGCGGGCAAGCACGCCCTCTTGCCTTGGCCCCGAGAGCAAAGTCCCGAGCGAGCACTCGACTCAGTGCAATGCACCCGGAAGGACGCTCTCGCTCGCCTTTCAAGGAGCGATTCCTAACAGCAGAAGCAGCAGAGGCACAAACTGCATGACGAGAAGGGTCAACGTAGAACACGTCTCTGTCCTGGCGCATTTTCGTGTGCGATACTTCCCTCCGGGTCTTCGGGCCTTGCGAAGCCCTGTGTACTGCGAGCGCTGCTACTCGCAGCTGAGAAGGACCGTGGAGCTAGCGGCGAATTCGGAGAGCTCTTCGCTGCACTGCGCCGCTCGCAAGCGGCTTCGTTCTTCGCCTTCTGCCGTCCGGCGAGAGCTGAACTCCAGCGGTCAGTTGCAGCTCTGCCCAACAGCGTGTTCTCAGTTCTGCGGGCAAGCACGCCCTCTTGCCTTGGCCCCGAGAGCAAAGTCCCGAGCGAGCACTCGACTCAGTGCAATGCACCCGGAAGGACGCTCTCGCTCGCCTTTCAAGGAGCGATTCCTAACAGCAGAAGCAGCAGAGGCACAAACTGCATGACGAGAAGGGACAACGTAGAACACGTCTCTGTCCTGGCGCATTTTCGTGTGCGAAACTTCCCTCCGGGTCTTCGGGCCTTGCGAAGCCCTGTGTACTGCGAGCGCTGCTACTCGCAGCTGAGAAGGACCGTGGAGCTAGCGGCGAATTCGGAGAGCTCTTCGCTGCACTGCGCCGCTCGCAAGCGGCTTCGTTCTTCGCCTTCTGCCGTCCGGCGAGAGCTGAACTCCAGCGGTCAGTTGCAGCTCTGCCCAACAGCGTGTTCTCAGTTCTGCGGGCAAGCACGCCCTCTTGCCTTGGCCCCGAGAGCAAAGTCCCGAGCGAGCACTCGACTCAGTGCAATGCACCCGGAAGGACGCTCTCGCTCGCCTTTCAAGGAGCGATTCCTAACAGCAGAAGCAGCAGAGGCACAAACTGCATGACGAGAAGGGACAACGTAGAACACGTCTCTGTCCTGGCACATTTTCGTGTGCGATACTTCCCTCCGGGTCTTCGGGCCTTGCGAAGCCCTGTGTACTGCGAGCGCTGCTACTCGCAGCTGAGAAGGACCGTGGAGCTAGCGGCGAATTCGGAGAGCTCTTCGCTGCACTGCGCCGCTCGCAAGCGGCTTCGTTCTTCGCCTTCTGCCGTCCGGCGAGAGCTGAACTCCGGCGGTCAGTTGCAGCTCTGCCCAACAGCGTGTTCTCAGTTCTGCGGGCAAGCACGCCCTCTTGCCTTGGCCCCGAGAGCAAAGTCCCGAGCGAGCACTCGACTCAGTGCAATGCACCCGGAAGGACGCTCTCGCTCGTCTTTCAAGGAGCGATTCCTAACAGCAGAAGCAGCAGAGGCACAAACTGCATGACGAGAAGGGACAACGTAGAACACGTCTCTGTCCTGGCGCATTTGCGTGTGCCATACTTCCCTCCGGGTCTTCGGGCCTTGCGAAGCTCCGTGTACTGCGAGCGCTGCTACTCGCAGCTGAGAAGGACCGTGGCGCTAGCGGCGAATTCGGAGAGCTCTTCGCTGCACTGCGCCGCTCGCAAGCGGCTTCGTTCTTCGCCTTCTGCCGTCCGGCGAGAGCTGAACTCCGGCGGTCAGTTGCAGCTCTGCCCAACAGCGTGTTCTCAGTTCTGCGGGCAAGCACGCCCTCTTGCCTTGGCCCCGAGAGCAAAGTCCCGAGCGAGCACTCGACTCAGTGCAATGCACCCGGAAGGACGCTCTCGCTCGTCTTTCAAGGAGCGATTCCTAACAGCAGAAGCAGCAGAGGCACAAACTGCATGACGAGAAGGGACAACGTAGAACACGTCTCTGTCCTGGCACATTTTCGTGTGCGAAACTTCCCTCCGGGTCTTCGGGCCTTGCGAAGCTCCGTGTACTGCGAGCGCTGCTACTCGCAGCTGAGAAGGACCGTGGAGCTAGCGGCGAATTCGGAGAGCTCTTCGCTGCACTGCGCCGCTCGCAAGCGGCTTCGTTCTTCGCCTTCTGCCGTCCGGCGAGAGCTGAACTCCGGCGGTCAGTTGCAGCTCTGCACAACAGCGTGTTCTCAGTTCTGCGGGCAAGCACGCCCTCTTGCCTTGGCCCCGAGAGCAAAGTCCCGAGCGAGCACTCGACTCAGTGCAATGCACCCGGAAGGACGCTCTCGCTCGTCTTTCAAGGAGCGATTCCTAACAGCAGAAGCAGCAGAGGCACAAACTGCATGACGAGAAGGGACAACGTAGAACACGTCTCTGTCCTGGCACATTTTCGTGTGCGAAACTTCCCTCCGGGTCTTCGGGCCTTGCGAAGCCCCGTGTACTGCGAGCGCTGCTACTCGCAGCTGAGAAGGACCGTGGAGCTAGCGGCGAATTCGGAGAGCTCTTCGCTGCACTGCGCCGCTCGCAAGCGGCTTCGTTCTACGCCTTCTGCCGTCCGGCGAGAGCTGAACTCCGGCGGTCAGTTGCAGCTCTGCCCAACAGCGTGTTCTCAGTTCTGCGGGCAAGCACGCCCTCTTGCCTTGGCCCCGAGAGCAAAGTCCCGAGCGAGCACTCGACTCAGTGCAATGCACCCGGAAGGACGCTCTCGCTCGTCTTTCAAGGAGCGATTCCTAACAGCAGAAGCAGCAGAGGCACAAACTGCATGACGAGAAGGGACAACGTAGAACACGTCTCTGTCCTGGCACATTTTCGTGTGCGATACTTCCCTCCGGGTCTTCGGGCCTTGCGAAGCTCCGTGTACTGCGAGCGCTGCTACTCGCAGCTGAGAAGGACCGTGGAGCTAGCGGCGAATTCGGAGAGCTCTTCGCTGCACTGCGCCGCTCGCAAGCGGCTTCGTTCTTCGCCTTCTGCCGTCCGGCGAGAGCTGAACTCCGGCGGTCAGTTGCAGCTCTGCCCAACAGCGTGTTCTCAGTTCTGCGGGCAAGCACGCCCTCTTGCCTTGGCCCCGAGAGCAAAGTCCCGAGCGAGCACTCGACTCAGTGCAATGCACCCGGAAGGACGCTCTCGCTCGTCTTTCAAGGAGCGATTCCTAACAGCAGAAGCAGCAGAGGCACAAACTGCATGACGAGAAGGGACAACGTAGAACACGTCTCTGTCCTGGCACATTTTCGTGTGCGAAACTTCCCTCCGGGTCTTCGGGCCTTGCGAAGCCCCGTGTACTGCGAGCGCTGCTACTCGCAGCTGAGAAGGACCGTGGAGCTAGCGGCGAATTCGGAGAGCTCTTCGCTGCACTGCGCCGCTCGCAAGCGGCTTCGTTCTACGCCTTCTGCCGTCCGGCGAGAGCTGAACTCCGGCGGTCAGTTGCAGCTCTGCCCAACAGCGTGTTCTCAGTTCTGCGGGCAAGCACGCCCTCTTGCCTTGGCCCCGAGAGCAAAGTCCCGAGCGAGCACTCGACTCAGTGCAATGCACCCGGAAGGACGCTCTCGCTCGTCTTTCAAGGAGCGATTCCTAACAGCAGAAGCAGCAGAGGCACAAACTGCATGACGAGAAGGCACAACGTAGAACACGTCTCTGTCCTGGCACATTTTCGTGTGCGAAACTTCCCTCCGGGTCTTCGGGCCTTGCGAAGCCCCGTGTACTGCGAGCGCTGCTACTCGCAGCTGAGAAGGACCGTGGAGCTAGCGGCGAATTCGGAGAGCTCTTCGCTGCACTGCGCCGCTCGCAAGCGGCTTCGTTCTACGCCTTCTGCCGTCCGGCGAGAGCTGAACTCCGGCGGTCAGTTGCAGCTCTGCCCAACAGCGTGTTCTCAGTTCTGCGGGCAAGCACGCCCTCTTGCCTTGGCCCCGAGAGCAAAGTCCCGAGCGAGCACTCGACTCAGTGCAATGCACCCGGAAGGACGCTCTCGCTCGTCTTTCAAGGAGCGATTCCTAACAGCAGAAGCAGCAGAGGCACAAACTGCATGACGAGAAGGGACAACGTAGAACACGTCTCTGTCCTGGCACATTTTCGTGTGCGATACTTCCCTCCGGGTCTTCGGGCCTTGCGAAGCTCCGTGTACTGCGAGCGCTGCTACTCGCAGCTGAGAAGGACCGTGGAGCTAGCGGCGAATTCGGAGAGCTCTTCGCTGCACTGCGCCGCTCGCAAGCGGCTTCGTTCTTCGCCTTCTGCCGTCCGGCGAGAGCTGAACTCCGGCGGTCAGTTGCCGCTCTGCCCAACAGCGTGTTCTCAGTTCTGCGGGCAAGCACGCCCTCTTGCCTTGGCCCCGAGAGCAAAGTCCCGAGCGAGCACTCGACTCAGTGCAATGCACCCGGAAGGACGCTCTCGCTCGTCTTTCAAGGAGCGATTCCTAACAGCAGAAGCAGCAGAGGCACAAACTGCATGACGAGAAGGGACAACGTAGAACACG
This sequence comes from Sturnus vulgaris, assembly GCF_052056855.1. NCBI lineage: Eukaryota > Metazoa > Chordata > Aves > Passeriformes > Sturnidae > Sturnus > Sturnus vulgaris. Next base: position 150,321 of record NW_028276069.1, read on the forward strand.
TCTCTGTCCTGGCACATTTTCGTGTGCGAAACTTCCCTCCGGGTCTTCGGGCCTTGCGAAGCCCCGTGTACTGCGAGCGCTGCTACTCGCAGCTGAGAAGGACCGTGGAGCTAGCGGCGAATTCGGAGAGCTCTTCGCTGCACTGCGCCGCTCGCAAGCGGCTTCGTTCTACGCCTTCTGCCGTCCGGCGAGAGCTGAACTCCGGCGGTCAGTTGCAGCTCTGCCCAACAGCGTGTTCTCAGTTCTGCGGGCAAGCACGCCCTCTTGCCTTGGCCCCGAGAGCAAAGTCCCGAGCGAGCACTCGACTCAGTGCAATGCACCCGGAAGGACGCTCTCGCTCGTCTTTCAAGGAGCGATTCCTAACAGCAGAAGCAGCAGAGGCACAAACTGCATGACGAGAAGGCACAACGTAGAACACGTCTCTGTCCTGGCACATTTTCGTGTGCGAAACTTCCCTCCGGGTCTTCGGGCCTTGCGAAGCCCCGTGTACTGCGAGCGCTGCTACTCGCAGCTGAGAAGGACCGTGGAGCTAGCGGCGAATTCGGAGAGCTCTTCGCTGCACTGCGCCGCTCGCAAGCGGCTTCGTTCTACGCCTTCTGCCGTCCGGCGAGAGCTGAACTCCGGCGGTCAGTTGCAGCTCTGCCCAACAGCGTGTTCTCAGTTCTGCGGGCAAGCACGCCCTCTTGCCTTGGCCCCGAGAGCAAAGTCCCGAGCGAGCACTCGACTCAGTGCAATGCACCCGGAAGGACGCTCTCGCTCGTCTTTCAAGGAGCGATTCCTAACAGCAGAAGCAGCAGAGGCACAAACTGCATGACGAGAAGGCACAACGTAGAACACGTCTCTGTCCTGGCACATTTTCGTGTGCGAAACTTCCCTCCGGGTCTTCGGGCCTTGCGAAGCCCCGTGTACTGCGAGCGCTGCTACTCGCAGCTGAGAAGGACCGTGGAGCTAGCGGCGAATTCGGAGAGCTCTTCGCTGCACTGCGCCGCTCGCAAGCGGCTTCGTTCTACGCCTTCTGCCGTCCGGCGAGAGCTGAACTCCGGCGGTCAGTTGCAGCTCTGCCCAACAGCGTGTTCTCAGTTCTGCGGGCAAGCACGCCCTCTTGCCTTGGCCCCGAGAGCAAAGTCCCGAGCGAGCACTCGACTCAGTGCAATGCACCCGGAAGGACGCTCTCGCTCGTCTTTCAAGGAGCGATTCCTAACAGCAGAAGCAGCAGAGGCACAAACTGCATGACGAGAAGGGACAACGTAGAACACGTCTCTGTCCTGGCACATTTTCGTGTGCGAAACTTCCCTCCGGGTCTTCGGGCCTTGCGAAGCTCCGTGTACTGCGAGCGCTGCTACTCGCAGCTGAGAAGGACCGTGGAGCTAGCGGCGAATTCGGAGAGCTCTTCGCTGCACTGCGCCGCTCGCAAGCGGCTTCGTTCTACGCCTTCTGCCGTCCGGCGAGAGCTGAACTCCGGCGGTCAGTTGCAGCTCTGCCCAACAGCGTGTTCTCAGTTCTGCGGGCAAGCACGCCCTCTTGCCTTGGCCCCGAGAGCAAAGTCCCGAGCGAGCACTCGACTCAGTGCAATGCACCCGGAAGGACGCTCTCGCTCGTCTTTCAAGGAGCGATTCCTAACAGCAGAAGCAGCAGAGGCACAAACTGCATGACGAGAAGGGACAACGTAGAACACGTCTCTGTCCTGGCACAGTTTCGTGTGCGATACTTCCCTCCGGGTCTTCGGGCCTTGCGAAGCTCTGTGTACTGCGAGCGCTGCTACTCGCAGCTGAGAAGGACCGTGGAGCTAGCGGCGAATTCGGAGAGCTCTTCGCTGCACTGCGCCGCTCGCAAGCGGCTTCGTTCTTCGCCTTCTGCCGTCCGGCGAGAGCTGAACTCCAGCGGTCAGTTGCAGCTCTGCCCAACAGCGTGTTCTCAGTTCTGCGGGCAAGCACGCCCTCTTGCCTTGGCCCCGAGTGCAAAGTCCCGAGCGAGCACTCGACTCAGTGCAATGCACCCGGAAGGACGCTCTCGCTCGCCTTTCAAGGAGCGATTCCTAACAGCAGAAGCAGCAGAGGCACAAACTGCATGACGAGAAGGGACAACGTAGAACACGTCTCTGTCCTGGCACATTTGCGTGTGCGATACTTCCCTCCGGGTCTTCGGGCCTTGCGAAGCCCTGTGTACTGCGAGCGCTGCTACTCGCAGCTGAGAAGGACCGTGGAGCTAGCGGCGAATTCGGAGAGCTCTTCGCTGCACTGCGCCGCTCGCAAGCGGCTTCGTTCTTCGCCTTCTGCCGTCCGGCGAGAGCTGAACTCCAGCGGTAAGTTTCAGCTCTGCCCAACAGCGTGTTCTCAGTTCTGCGGGCAAGCACGCCCTCTTGCCTTGGCCCCGAGAGCAAAGTCCCGAGCGAGCACTCGACTCAGTGCAATGCACCCGGAAGGACGCTCTCGCTCGCCTTTCAAGGAGCGATTCCTAACAGCAGAAGCATCAGAGGCACAAACTGCATGACGAGAAGGGACAACGTAGAACACGTCTCTGTCCTGGCGCATTTTCGTGTGCGATACTTCCCTCCGGGTCTTCGGGCCTTGCGAAGCCCTGTGTACTGCGAGCGCTGCTACTCGCAGCTGAGAAGGACCGTGGAGCTAGCGGCGAATTCGGAGAGCTCTTCGCTGCACTGCGCCGCTCGCAAGCGGCTTCGTTCTTCGCCTTCTGCCGTCCGGCGAGAGCTGAACTCCAGCGGTAAGTTTCAGCTCTGCCCAACAGCGTGTTCTCAGTTCTGCGGGCAAGCACGCCCTCTTGCCTTGGCCCCGCGTGCAAAGTCCCGAGCGAGCACTCGACTCAGTGCAATGCACCCGGAAGGACGCTCTCGCTCGTCTTTCAAGGAGCGATTCCTAACAGCAGAAGCAGCAGAGGCACAAACTGCATGACGAGAAGGGACAACGTAGAACACGTCTCTGTCCTGGCACATTTTCGTGTGCGATACTTCCCTCCGGGTCTTCGGGCCTTGCGAAGCCCCGTGTACTGCGAGCGCTGCTACTCGCAGCTGAGAAGGACCGTGGAGCTAGCGGCGAATTCGGAGAGCTCTTCGCTGCACTGCGCCGCTCGCAAGCGGCTTCGTTCTTCGCCTTCTGCCGTCCGGCGAGAGCTGAACTCCAGCGGTCAGTTGCAGCTCTGCCCAACAGCGTGTTCTCAGTTCTGCGGGCAAGCACGCCCTCTTGCCTTGGCCCCGAGAGCAAAGTCCCGAGCGAGCACTCGACTCAGTGCAATGCACCCAGAAGGACGCTCTCGCTCGTCTTTCAAGGAGCGATTCCTAACAGCAGAAGCATCAGAGGCACAAACTGCATGACGAGAAGGGACAACGTAGAACACGTCTCTGTCCTGGCGCATTTTCGTGTGCGATACTTCCCTCCGGGTCTTCGGGCCTTGCGAAGCCCTGTGTACTGCGAGCGCTGCTACTCGCAGCTGAGAAGGACCGTGGAGCTAGCGGCGAATTCGGAGAGCTCTTCGCTGCACTGCGCCGCTCGCAAGCGGCTTCGTTCTTCGCCTTCTGCCGTCCGGCGAGAGCTGAACTCCAGCGGTCAGTTGCAGCTCTGCCCAACAGCGTGTTCTCAGTTCTGCGGGCAAGCACGCCCTCTTGCCTTGGCCCCGAGAGCAAAGTCCCGAGCGAGCACTCGACTCAGTGCAATGCACCCGGAAGGACGCTCTCGCTCGCCTTTCAAGGAGCGATTCCTAACAGCAGAAGCAGCAGAGGCACAAACTGCATGACGAGAAGGGACAACGTAGAACACGTCTCTGTCCTGGCACATTTTCGTGTGCGATACTTCCCTCCGGGTCTTCGGGCCTTGCGAAGCCCTGTGTACTGCGAGCGCTGCTACTCGCAGCTGAGAAGGACCGTGGAGCTAGCGGCGAATTCGGAGAGCTCTTCGCTGCACTGCGCCGCTCGCAAGCGGCTTCGTTCTTCGCCTTCTGCCGTCCGGCGAGAGCTGAACTCCAGCGGTAAGTTTCAGCTCTGCCCAACAGCGTGTTCTCAGTTCTGCGGGCAAGCACGCCCTCTTGCCTTGGCCCCGCGTGCAAAGTCCCGAGCGAGCACTCGACTCAGTGCAATGCACCCAGAAGGACGCTCTCGCTCGTCTTTCAAGGAGCGATTCCTAACAGCAGAAGCAGCAGAGGCACAAACTGCATGACGAGAAGGGACAACGTAGAACACGTCTCTGTCCTGGCACATTTTCGTGTGCGATACTTCCCTCCGGGTCTTCGGGCCTTGCGAAGCCCCGTGTACTGCGAGCGCTGCTACTCGCAGCTGAGAAGGACCGTGGAGCTAGCGGCGAATTCGGAGAGCTCTTCGCTGCACTGCGCCGCTCGCAAGCGGCTTCGTTCTTCGCCTTCTGCCGTCCGGCGAGAGCTGAACTCCAGCGGTCAGTTGCAGCTCTGCCCAACAGCGTGTTCTCAGTTCTGCGGGCAAGCACGCCCTCTTGCCTTGGCCCCGAGAGCAAAGTCCCGAGCGAGCACTCGACTCAGTGCAATGCACCCAGAAGGACGCTCTCGCTCGTCTTTCAAGGAGCGATTCCTAACAGCAGAAGCAGCAGAGGCACAAACTGCATGACGAGAAGGGACAACGTAGAACACGTCTCTGTCCTGGCACAGTTTCGTGTGCGATACTTCCCTCCGGGTCTTCGGGCCTTGCGAAGCCCCGTGTACTGCGAGCGCTGCTACTCGCAGCTGAGAAGGACCGTGGAGCTAGCGGCGAATTCGGAGAGCTCTTCGCTGCACTGCGCCGCTCGCAAGCGGCTTCGTTCTTCGCCTTCTGCCGTCCGGCGAGAGCTGAACTCCAGCGGTCAGTTGCAGCTCTGCCCAACAGCGTGTTCTCAGTTCTGCGGGCAAGCACGCCCTCTTGCCTTGGCCCCGAGAGCAAAGTCCCGAGCGAGCACTCGACTCAGTGCAATGCACCCAGAAGGACGCTCTCGCTCGTCTTTCAAGGAGCGATTCCTAACAGCAGAAGCAGCAGAGGCACAAACTGCATGACGAGAAGGGACAACGTAGAACACGTCTCTGTCCTGGCACAGTTTCGTGTGCGATACTTCCCTCCGGGTCTTCGGGCCTTGCGAAGCTCTGTGTACTGCGAGCGCTGCTACTCGCAGCTGAGAAGGACCGTGGAGCTAGCGGCGAATTCGGAGAGCTCTTCGCTGCACTGCGCCGCTCGCAAGCGGCTTCGTTCTTCGCCTTCTGCCGTCCGGCGAGAGCTGAACTCCAGCGGTCAGTTGCAGCTCTGCCCAACAGCGTGTTCTCAGTTCTGCGGGCAAGCACGCCCTCTTGCCTTGGCCCCGAGTGCAAAGTCCCGAGCGAGCACTCGACTCAGTGCAATGCACCCGGAAGGACGCTCTCGCTCGTCTTTCAAGGAGCGATTCCTAACAGCAGAAGCAGCAGAGGCACAAACTGCATGACGAGAAGGGACAACGTAGAACACGTCTCTGTCCTGGCACATTTTCGTGTGCGATACTTCCCTCCGGGTCTTCGGGCCTTGCGAAGCCCTGTGTACTGCGAGCGCTGCTACTCGCAGCTGAGAAGGACCGTGGAGCTAGCGGCGAATTCGGAGAGCTCTTCGCTGCACTGCGCCGCTCGCAAGCGGCTTCGTTCTTCGCCTTCTGCCGTCCGGCGAGAGCTGAACTCCAGCGGTCAGTTGCAGCTCTGCCCAACAGCGTGTTCTCAGTTCTGCGGGCAAGCACGCCCTCTTGCCTTGGCCCCGAGTGCAAAGTCCCGAGCGAGCACTCGACTCAGTGCAATGCACCCGGAAGGACGCTCTCGCTCGTCTTTGAAGGAGCGATTACCTACAGCAGAAGCAGCAGAGGCACAAACTGCATGACGAGAAGGGACAACGTAGAACACGTCTCTGTCCTGGCACATTTTCGTGTGCGATACTTCCCTCCGGGTCTTCGGGCCTTGCGAAGCCCTGTGTACTGCGAGCGCTGCTACTCGCAGCTGAGAAGGACCGTGGAGCTAGCGGCGAATTCGGAGAGCTCTTCGCTGCACTGCGCCGCTCGCAAGCGGCTTCGTTCTTCGCCTTCTGCCGTCCGGCGAGAGCTGAACTCCAGCGGTCAGTTGCAGCTCTGCCCAACAGCGTGTTCTCAGTTCTGCGGGCAAGCACGCCCTCTTCCCTTGGCCCCGAGAGCAAAGTCCCGAGCGAGCACTCGACTCAGTGCAATGCACCCGGAAGGACGCTCTCGCTCGTCTTTGAAGGAGCGATTACCTACAGCAGAAGCAGCAGAGGCACAAACTGCATGACGAGAAGGGACAACGTAGAACACGTCTCTGTCCTGGCGCATTTTCGTGTGCGATACTTCCCTCCGGGTCTTCGGGCCTTGCGAAGCCCTGTGTACTGCGAGCGCTGCTACTCGCAGCTGAGAAGGACCGTGGAGCTAGCGGCGAATTCGGAGAGCTCTTCGCTGCACTGCGCCGCTCGCAAGCGGCTTCGTTCTTCGCCTTCTGCCGTCCGGCGAGAGCTGAACTCCAGCGGTCAGTTGCAGCTCTGCCCAACAGCGTGTTCTCAGTTCTGCGGGCAAGCACGCCCTCTTCCCTTGGCCCCGAGAGCAAAGTCCCGAGCGAGCACTCGACTCAGTGCAATGCACCCGGAAGGACGCTCTCGCTCGCCTTTCAAGGAGCGATTCCTAACAGCAGAAGCAGCAGAGGCACAAACTGCATGACGAGAAGGGTCAACGTAGAACACGTCTCTGTCCTGGCGCATTTTCGTGTGCGATACTTCCCTCCGGGTCTTCGGGCCTTGCGAAGCCCTGTGTACTGCGAGCGCTGCTACTCGCAGCTGAGAAGGACCGTGGAGCTAGCGGCGAATTCGGAGAGCTCTTCGCTGCACTGCGCCGCTCGCAAGCGGCTTCGTTCTTCGCCTTCTGCCGTCCGGCGAGAGCTGAACTCCAGCGGTCAGTTGCAGCTCTGCCCAACAGCGTGTTCTCAGTTCTGCGGGCAAGCACGCCCTCTTGCCTTGGCCCCGAGAGCAAAGTCCCGAGCGAGCACTCGACTCAGTGCAATGCACCCGGAAGGACGCTCTCGCTCGCCTTTCAAGGAGCGATTCCTAACAGCAGAAGCAGCAGAGGCACAAACTGCATGACGAGAAGGGACAACGTAGAACACGTCTCTGTCCTGGCGCATTTTCGTGTGCGATACTTCCCTCCGGGTCTTCGGGCCTTGCGAAGCCCTGTGTACTGCGAGCGCTGCTACTCGCAGCTGAGAAGGACCGTGGAGCTAGCGGCGAATTCGGAGAGCTCTTCGCTGCACTGCGCCGCTCGCAAGCGGCTTCGTTCTTCGCCTTCTGTCGTCCGGCGAGAGCTGAACTCCGGCGGTCAGTTGCAGCTCTGCCCAACAGCGTGTTCTCAGTTCTGCGGGCAAGCACGCCCTCTTGCCTTGGCCCCGAGTGCAAAGTCCCGAGCGAGCACTCGACTCAGTGCAATGCACCCGGAAGGACGCTCTCGCTCGCCTTTCAAGGAGCGATTCCTAACAGCAGAAGCAGCAGAGGCACAAACTGCATGACGAGAAGGGACAACGTAGAACACGTCTCTGTCCTGGCGCATTTTCGTGTGCGATACTTCCCTCCGGGTCTTCGGGCCTTGCGAAGCTCCGTGTACTGCGAGCGCTGCTACTCGCAGCTGAGAGGGACCGTGGAGCTAGCGGCGAATTCGGAGAGCTCTTCGCTGCACTGCGCCGCTCGCAAGCGGCTTCGTTCTTCGCCTTCTGCCGTCCGGCGAGAGCTGAACTCCGGCGGTCAGTTGCAGCTCTGCCCAACAGCGTGTTCTCAGTTCTGCGGGCAAGCACGCCCTCTTGCCTTGGCCCCGAGTGCAAAGTCCCGAGCGAGCACTCGACTCAGTGCAATGCACCCGGAAGGACGCTCTCGCTCGCCTTTCAAGGAGCGATTCCTAACAGCAGAAGCAGCAGAGGCACAAACTGCATGACGAGAAGGGACAACGTAGAACACGTCTCTGTCCTGGCGCATTTTCGTGTGCGATACTTCCCTCCGGGTCTTCGGGCCTTGCGAAGCTCCGTGTACTGCGAGCGCTGCTACTCGCAGCTGAGAAGGACCGTGGAGCTAGCGGCGAATTCGGAGAGCTCTTCGCTGCACTGCGCCGCTCGCAAGCGGCTTCGTTCTTCGCCTTCTGCCGTCCGGCGAGAGCTGAACTCCGGCGGTCAGTTGCAGCTCTGCCCAACAGCGTGTTCTCAGTTCTGCGGGCAAGCACGCCCTCTTGCCTTGGCCCCGAGTGCAAAGTCCCGAGCGAGCACTCGACTCAGTGCAATGCACCCGGAAGGACGCTCTCGCTCGCCTTTCAAGGAGCGATTCCTAACAGCAGAAGCAGCAGAGGCACAAACTGCATGACGAGAAGGGACAACGTAGAACACGTCTCTGTCCTGGCACATTTGCGTGTGCCATACTTCCCTCCGGGTCTTCGGGCCTTGCGAAGCTCCGTGTACTGCGAGCGCTGCTACTCGCAGCTGAGAAGGACCGTGGCGCTAGCGGCGAATTCGGAGAGCTCTTCGCTGCACTGCGCCGCTCGCAAGCGGCTTCGTTCTTCGCCTTCTGCCGTCCGGCGAGAGCTGAACTCCGGCGGTCAGTTGCAGCTCTGCCCAACAGCGTGTTCTCAGTTCTGCGGGCAAGCACGCCCTCTTGCCTTGGCCCCGAGAGCAAAGTCCCGAGCGAGCACTCGACTCAGTGCAATGCACCCGGAAGGACGCTCTCGCTCGTCTTTCAAGGAGCGATTCCTAACAGCAGAAGCAGCAGAGGCACAAACTGCATGACGAGAAGGGACAACGTAGAACACGTCTCTGTCCTGGCACATTTGCGTGTGCCATACTTCCCTCCGGGTCTTCGGGCCTTGCGAAGCTCCGTGTACTGCGAGCGCTGCTACTCGCAGCTGAGAAGGACCGTGGAGCTAGCGGCGAATTCGGAGAGCTCTTCGCTGCACTGCGCCGCTCGCAAGCGGCTTCGTTCTTCGCCTTCTGCCGTCCGGCGAGAGCTGAACTCCGGCGGTCAGTTGCAGCTCTGCCCAACAGCGTGTTCTCAGTTCTGCGGGCAAGCACGCCCTCTTGCCTTGGCCCCGAGAGCAAAGTCCCGAGCGAGCACTCGACTCAGTGCAATGCACCCGGAAGGACGCTCTCGCTCGTCTTTCAAGGAGCGATTCCTAACAGCAGAAGCAGCAGAGGCACAAACTGCATGACGAGAAGGGACAACGTAGAACACGTCTCTGTCCTGGCACATTTTCGTGTGCGATACTTCCCTCCGGGTCTTCGGGCCTTGCGAAGCTCCGTGTACTGCGAGCGCTGCTACTCGCAGCTGAGAAGGACCGTGGAGCTAGCGGCGAATTCGGAGAGCTCTTCGCTGCACTGCGCCGCTCGCAAGCGGCTTCGTTCTTCGCCTTCTGCCGTCCGGCGACAGCTGAACTCCGGCGGTCAGTTGCAGCTCTGCCCAACAGCGTGTTCTCAGTTCTGCGGGCAAGCACGCCCTCTTGCCTTGGCCCCGAGAGCAAAGTCCCGAGCGAGCACTCGACTCAGTGCAATGCACCCGGAAGGACGCTCTCGCTCGTCTTTCAAGGAGCGATTCCTAACAGCAGAAGCAGCAGAGGCACAAACTGCATGACGAGAAGGGACAACGTAGAACACGTCTCTGTCCTGGCACATTTTCGTGTGCGATACTTCCCTCCGGGTCTTCGGGCCTTGCGAAGCTCCGTGTACTGCGAGCGCTGCTACTCGCAGCTGAGAAGGACCGTGGAGCTAGCGGCGAATTCGGAGAGCTCTTCGCTGCACTGCGCCGCTCGCAAGCGGCTTCGTTCTTCGCCTTCTGCCGTCCGGCGAGAGCTGAACTCCGGCGGTCAGTTGCAGCTCTGCCCAACAGCGTGTTCTCAGTTCTGCGGGCAAGCACGCCCTCTTGCCTTGGCCCCGAGAGCAAAGTCCCGAGCGAGCACTCGACTCAGTGCAATGCACCCGGAAGGACGCTCTCGCTCGTCTTTCAAGGAGCGATTCCTAACAGCAGAAGCAGCAGAGGCACAAACTGCATGACGAGAAGGGACAACGTAGAACACGTCTCCGTCCTGGCACATTTTCGTGTGCGAAACTTCCCTCCGGGTCTTCGGGCCTTGCGAAGCCCCGTGTACTGCGAGCGCTGCTACTCGCAGCTGAGAAGGACCGTGGAGCTAGCGGCGAATTCGGAGAGCTCTTCGCTGCACTGCGCCGCTCGCAAGCGGCTTCGTTCTACGCCTTCTGCCGTCCGGCGAGAGCTGAACTCCGGCGGTCAGTTGCAGCTCTGCCCAACAGCGTGTTCTCAGTTCTGCGGGCAAGCACGCCCTCTTGCCTTGGCCCCGAGAGCAAAGTCCCGAGCGAGCACTCGACTCAGTGCAATGCACCCGGAAGGACGCTCTCGCTCGTCTTTCAAGGAGCGATTCCTAACAGCAGAAGCAGCAGAGGCACAAACTGCATGACGAGAAGGCACAACGTAGAACACGTCTCTGTCCTGGCACATTTTCGTGTGCGAAACTTCCCTCCGGGTCTTCGGGCCTTGCGAAGCCCCGTGTACTGCGAGCGCTGCTACTCGCAGCTGAGAAGGACCGTGGAGCTAGCGGCGAATTCGGAGAGCTCTTCGCTGCACTGCGCCGCTCGCAAGCGGCTTCGTTCTACGCCTTCTGCCGTCCGGCGAGAGCTGAACTCCGGCGGTCAGTTGCAGCTCTGCCCAACAGCGTGTTCTCAGTTCTGCGGGCAAGCACGCCCTCTTGCCTTGGCCCCGAGAGCAAAGTCCCGAGCGAGCACTCGACTCAGTGCAATGCACCCGGAAGGACGCTCTCGCTCGTCTTTCAAGGAGCGATTCCTAACAGCAGAAGCAGCAGAGGCACAAACTGCATGACGAGAAGGGACAACGTAGAACACGTCTCTGTCCTGGCACATTTTCGTGTGCGATACTTCCCTCCGGGTCTTCGGGCCTTGCGAAGCCCCGTGTACTGCGAGCGCTGCTACTCGCAGCTGAGAAGGACCGTGGAGCTAGCGGCGAATTCGGAGAGCTCTTCGCTGCACTGCGCCGCTCGCAAGCGGTTTCGTTCTTCGCCTTCTGCCGTCCGGCGAGAGCTGAACTCCGGCGGTCAGTTGCAGCTCTGCCCAACAGCGTGTTCTCAGTTCTGCGGGCAAGCACGCCCTCTTGCCTTGGCCCCGAGAGCAAAGTCCCGAGCGAGCACTCGACTCAGTGCAATGCACCCGGAAGGACGCTCTCGCTCGTCTTTCAAGGAGCGATTCCTAACAGCAGAAGCAGCAGAGGCACAAACTGCATGACGAGAAGGGACAACGTAGAACACGTCTCTGTCCTGGCACATTTTCGTGTGCGATACTTCCCTCCGGGTCTTCGGGCCTTGCGAAGCCCTGTGTACTGCGAGCGCTGCTACTCGCAGCTGAGAAGGACCGTGGAGCTAGCGGCGAATTCGGAGAGCTCTTCGCTGCACTGCGCCGCTCGCAAGCGGCTTCGTTCTTCGCCTTCTGCCGTCCGGCGAGAGCTGAACTCCGGCGGTCAGTTGCAGCTCTGCCCAACAGCGTGTTCTCAGTTCTGCGGGCAAGCACGCCCTCTTGCCTTGGCCCCGGGAGCAAAGTCCCGAGCGAGCACTCGACTCAGTGCAATGCACCCGGAAGGACGCTCTCGCTCGCCTTTCAAGGAGCGATTCCTAACAGCAGAAGCAGCAGAGGCACAAACTGCATGACTAGAAGGGACAACGTAGAACACGTCTCTGTCCTGGCACATTTTCGTGTGCGATACTTCCCTCTGGGTCTTCGGTCCTTGCGAAGCTCTATGTACTGTGAGCGCTGCTACTTGCAGCTGAGAAAGACCGTGGAGCTAGCGGCGAATTCGGAGAGCGCTGAGCACGTAGTCAAGAAGCGAGACGTGTCCCTGCAACGCGGTGCTAATAGCAGCTTCCTCGCGGCGGGGGCGAGCTCCGGCCACAAGACATTCTCGTCCTGGCAACGGATCTCTGTGAAGGGCGTAGGCGAAAAGCTTTCGTTTTCCATTCGAACTGCGAGAGGAGGCAGACTGTTGCACGGAGCTCTGAGAACAAAGGTGCACGCCCTAGGCGGGCTTGGGCAGAAGCAGCGTTCTCTAGCTCTTGGCTGCCGGCGCACTTGTGGTTGTGTGGCGCCCTTGCAGCGGCTTCTGGCCGCCGGCAAGTGAAAGCGACTCCACGCTTAGGCGAGGGCGGTGAACGAAGCGGCACTAGTCCCGTGCTTGTGTGCACCACGTTACAGGCTACTAGGAGAGGAAGGTGGTTGACTCTCGCTTGCCTTCCCAAGTGCCCTTAGCAGTCGGAAGGAGCAAGCTGAAGCACTGCTGCTTGTGCTGCTCCGTGGTTCCCTTGCAACCCGCTGGGAAAGCTTTGGCGGTCGCTTCTAGGCGCCGAGTTGCACACAGCACCACTCTAAGTGCCTCGGAGAAGGGAAATCCAGAGTGCAGCGAGGAGCTGGACGTGGCTTACGTGCAGTAAGGAGAAGGTGAACCTAGGCACTGCCTCTTCAATCTGGCCGCCTCTGCTCTGGTAGCAACTTTTGCAAGTCGGCAGAGGTAGCTGCGAGTATGTAGAACGGAGGGCAGCGAGACGCCGTGTGTTATGCGCCCTTTCAGGGCTGCTGCCAGGGTGCTACTTTAAGAACGCCTTCTTCTTCCTCGCGTCCTTCCTCCACTATAGTCTCCTGGATTCACCTGAGACTCTTCCTAGGCATCTCCCTGATCCTTTTTGCAATGAGTCTCACATCATTCTCCTGAAGAAACTGTCTGCTTATGGTTTGCATGGGTGGGCTGTTTGCTGGGTGACAAACTGGGTGATGGCCAGGCCCACAGAGTGGTAGGAAATAGAGTTCATCCAGCTGGTCCCCAAGGCTCAGTCTTGGGCCCAGTCCTGTTTAATATCTTGCTCAGTGATCTGGACAAGGGGATAGAGTACACGCCCAGGAAGTTCACAGATGATGCAAAATTGGCTGGTAGTGTTTTTTTCTTCTGGAGGACAGCAGGCTCTGCTTCTTCTTCCTCCTGTTCTGAGGTCGCTGCTCCCTCTTCATCCCTCATTAAGTGTGCTGATTTTGTCACTTGGATGAGAAAACAAACAATTTTAGCAACAATACTAGTGGCAGGGTACAAGAAAGGAAGAGTTCACACGAATTCCCCCCCCCCTAACAACAGAAAATACCTGATGGCTCCTCTGCCCAGCTTACTGACTACACCGGAACCCATTGTCCCCCAAAGATACTCCCTTCTCCCTGCCCCCAGCCATGATGTGAGATGGAATAGAATAACTAAGATTAAGATTCTCCCTATGGAACTCCATCATACTTCGATTCTGGGAAAAAAAATTTCTTGAAGTTCTATCATTTCAGATCATTTGAATTTGAATTTGCATACTAAAAAGTCTAGCCAGAAACTCATGACAATATTAATAGCCCATTCTAGAATGTCCGAGATGATAGACACTTCTTTCAAGAGAATGTGATACCTCACGTGACTTCTCCAGAATTTAAATGAACAGCGGGAGTAGTCTACAAGATTCTTGCTGCCATCTGGATTTCCTGGTATTTGGCTGGTCTATGTAAACCAACCAGCTATTCAGCAGAGGGAATATTAGTGTGATACTTGATGGTATGTGAGATGGAACACAGTAATTTATGGCTTTTTGCATAGTGATGAAGCTGTAAAGAAAGCTCCGTAATGCTCAGACAAGGAGGCTGCTGGACTTCAAGCAGCAAAGGCCCAAAACGAACCAGTGAAAAGGTGTCATTGAAAAAAAAAAAAAAAAGCCAGGTGGGGAGCAAAGTGATACTTAAGGGCAGTTTACTGAAAGAGGGAATCTAGTGAAAAAAAAAGTCCAAGAGTGAAGGAATAACAGAGAAAATGAAACTAAGGAAGGAAATCAATCTCAGCTAATCATTTCAGAAGCTAACAAGTTGTCATTGCAATGATGCATAAAGTGAGAAATAATAAATATGTCTGCGCCAAAATCTGAAATATGAACTTTATTGCATTCTGTCTTCCACGGAATCATACAACAGTCTGTGATTAAAGATCATCTAGTCCAACTTCCTTGCCAGGTAGATCTTACAGTAGATCAAATTGCTCAAGACTAGCCAAACTGATAAGGAGCACTCTCAATGATGGGGCATCCACAACTTCTCTGGAACACCCGTTTGAGTGTCTCACCAGCTTCACTGTAGAAAAGTTTTTCCTTTTAGCCAATCTAAACCTAGTCTCAGTTTGAAAGCATGGCCCCTTGTCCTGTCTCTGCAAACTTTCCTAAAAAGTCTTTCTCCATTTGTCTTATACCCTCTTTACATATTCAAAGGCCACAATACTGTCTCTCCAGAAACCTCTCTTCTCCAGGCTAAAAGATCCTACTTTTCACAAGAACCAGGTCATAAACTGAGATGGAAGACATCTCAGGAGATCAGATCATGCAACAGCTCAGCGTAAGAATAGCTCTGAAGTCAGATCAACTAGCTTAGGGCTGTGTCTGTTTGAATTTTGAAAATTAGCAGGACTTGAAATGCTTCAAGGAAGAGAACTCGGGGTGGCTCCAGAAACAGCCTGAGAAACTCGAACAAACTCGAAACCTCAGAAACTACCACTGCTTTCTCTCCCTCAGCCCAAGCAGTCCCAAAGAAGAAGTGTTCCCAGCAGGCTGGGATAGCACACATATACACTGCGTATACGTGACAGGCATCGCCAGCAGCCACATCCTGCTCCTTTCTGTGGCTGGCAAGAGTGAGACTGGATGTTTACATGTGGGCAACCTGGGTCCCTTCAGCAGCTCACACACTCAGCCTGCCCAGTGACCCCACTGAATTCCAGTATTAGCAGTGTGCCAAGGCCACAGCACTACTCCGCTTGCTGGCACAGACCATCACACGCCTCCTAAATCAGTCAGGACTCCCCTGGTCCCACAGCCAGCACCCCACTTGCCCTCCGCCAGGCCACTGCCATTGTTCACCAACTTCTCCACTTTGATCTTTGCTGGTGCTCTCAACACTGGCACACCCAGATGTTCTGCAGCTGTTGTCTCCTGGTGGAAAGGACTTGTAAAGCCATGTTTCCTAACAGGACTTCCACAACCTTTCAAAGCAACCTTTACTGGGGTATGAACAATCTCATTCAAATGTCAACATTTCTTTTCCCGTATGTGAAATCAGAATTTCCTTCTTCCGGGCATGCCCAAAACAAGGCACAAACTACATTGTGCCTTCTGTTTCACATGCTGACTCGTTTGTAAACAATGCTAGGAGAATACCTGTTTTGATCCAAGCTAATCTCTGGCCCTTATAGTGCTTTCGGTAGTTAGTTTTGCTTTGTTATTTACTTGATGTCCCATTGAATTGTTGAATCATAAACAGACTACCTGTCTGTATAGCAGCATAGCAGTGATGAATAAATGCAAGAGAAGGAGCAAGGTGATTGTTTGCTAGACTCTTCCTAGAAACTGAGAAATCTGTTACTTAATGCTGACCACAGCAGATGGAGGAAGCATCCTACATGATGTCAAAGCAATGAAGCTGTAATCACTTTTATGATTACAGTCAAGGCACTGCTTTTGCCACCATAAGTGGAGTGCAGGGAATCTTAAAAGACGACACTCTAACTGTTGTCCATGCTCACTGAGAAAATAATGCTTTTACAGCAGAGCAGGTCTCACCGCAGCTAAATCATGGCTTCAACTGTACACCGCCTTCAAAAAGCCCACAAAAACACAAATGAAAGGATTTGGAACCCAAGGGAATCTCGGATTGTGACATCAGCTCACTCTGGATTCTTTCCAAATTCTCAATTCCATTTTCTTCCGAGCCAATTTTCCCACCTAACTTGAGATGTAATTTATGGATTTCCAACACATCTAGTTACCTTAGAATTAGATTGCCACTAGCCAAAAAGACAGAAACAAGCAGTTAAGTGAAGACTGAAACCATGGGTGTTTAGAACAGCAAAACTTGGGCGAAACTATTCTTAAGAAAACCAAAACTTTTAGGACTTACCCATGTATTTTTGGAGGTGGAAAAAGTTTTACATCGAAAAGTCCCTAGGGAACTCTCTTCAGTGCCTGGAGAGCCGCTGTCGCTCGCCTTTCAAGGACCTATTCGTCACAGCAGAGGCAGCAGAGCACAAGATGGCCGACGAGAAGGGGCAGTGTAGAACTCTCTGTCTGTCTGTGTCTCTACTCAGTGTAGAACGTCTCTATCCTGGCACATTTTCGAGTGCGATACTTCCCTCCGGGTCTTCGGTCCTTGCGAAGCTCTATGTACTGTGAGCGCTGCTACTCGCAGCTGAGAAAGACCGTGGAGCTAGCGGCGAATTCGGAGAGCGCTGAGCACGTAGTCAAGAAGCGAGACGTGTCCCTGCAACGCGGTGCTAATAGCAGCTTCCTCGCGGCGGGGGCGAGCTCCGGCCACAAAGCATTCTCGTCCTGGCAACGGATCTCTGTGAAGGGCGTAGGCGAAAAGCTTTCGTTTTCCATTCGAACTGCGAGAGAGGCAGACTGTTGCACGGAGCTCTGAGAACAAAGGTGCACGCCCTAGGCGGGCTTGGGCAGAAGCAGCGTTCTCTAGCTCTTGGCTGCCGGCGCACTTGTGGTTGTGTGGCGCCCTTGCAGCGGCTTCTGGCCGCCGGCAAGTGAAAGCGACTCCACGCTTGGGCGAGGGCGGTGAACGAAGCGGCACTAGTCCCGTGCTTGTGTGCACCACGTTACAGGCTACTAGGAGAGGAAGGTGGTTGACTCTCGCTTGCCTTCCCAAGTGCCCTTAGCAGTCGGAAGGAGCAAGCTGAAGCACTGCTGCTTGTGCTGCTCCTTGGTTCCCTTGCAGCCCGCTGTGAAAGCATTGGCGGTCGCTTCTAGGCGCCGAGTTGCACACAGCACCACTCTAAGTGCCTCGGAGAAGGGAAATCCAGAGTGCAGCGAGGAGCTGGACGTGGCTTACGTGCAGTAAGGAGAAGGTGAACCTAGGCACTGCCTCTTCAATCTGGCCGCCTCTGCTCTGGTAGCAACTTTTGCAACTCGGCAGAGGGAGCCGCGAGTATGTAGAACGGAGGGCAGCGAGACGCCGTGTGTTATGCGCCTTTTCAGGGCTGCTGCCAGGGTGCTACTTTAAGAACGCCTTTTTCTTCCTCGCGTCCTTCTCGCTTCGCTCTAGCTGCATGGAGTACAGCACAGCGAAGGAGTGAGGAAGGGCTCTGCCCCAGCTTTTGCCCCGGCCTGCCTGTGCTGCGCCTTTAGCTGCACACGAGAACAACGGCATTTCTTACCCGCAAGGTAAAAAAGGCTTTAGTGTAGCCTTAGGAATGGCAAGTGCCTAGGCATTAAGTTGAGCGACCACGTATGAGGGAGTCTTTAGAGGTTTCCTCCCCCATGGCGCAGGTGTATTCTCATTCTCGTGCTGAACTGAAAAGTCCGGGCATGGCAAGACTGGCCTGCCTTGTGCAGAGACGAACACAAATGTGGGGCTATGATCCTCTGTGTTCGGAGCTCTGCTTCCGGGTGTGTGGGCCGCCATGAGCCCGCAGCAGCCGCCGAGGACAGTGTGGATTGTGGATGAGTCTGGGCTGGCCCCCCGCCCCCCCGTTGGTCTGACAGCGGCAGAAGTGGCGTAGGAGCGGCATCGCCTGAGGGCCCCATGGGGGGCGGGAAGAGAGCCGGGAGTGACTCCGAGCGACACCGGAAGCGATATCCGTAGGGCCCGGAAGGCCAGCGTTGCCATCGAGTTTGGCCGGTAGGAGGCGTCTAAGGTGCTTTGAAAGGTGGAGCTTCTTTGCTCTAGGACAGTCTGGGAGAGCTGAGGGTGTCCAATCTGGAGAACAGAAGGCTCCAGGGAGATCTTCGAGCCCTTTGCAGTGCCTGCTGGGGCTCCAAGATAGCTGGGGAGGGACTTTGGAAAAGGGTCTGGACTCGCAGGACAAGGGGGAATAGCTTCAAACTGCCAGAGGGCTGGGATAGATGGGATATTGGAAAGGAAATCTTCCTTGGGTGGGTGCTGAGGCACATGTTGCTCAAAGAGGCTGTGTAGGAGCCCCATGGCAGGAAGCGTCCAGGGCCAGGCTGGAGTGGACATGGAGCAACCTGGACTAGTGGAAAAGTGTCCCTGCCCGTGTCAGGATGTGGGAAGAAGATAATTTGTCTCTAAGGTCGCTTCCAGTCCAAACCATTCTGGGATTCTAGGATTCATGGAAGGCCCTTTTCCAAGTGAAGTGTTGTATCTCTTGGCTCCCAGCTTGTAGTTGCCAGTTCTTCTGGAAGCAGGCGTGGCGAAGCAGCTGTGATGAGCCATGGGTTCTCAATAGGACGAGTGTGATATATTTGCAGAGAGGAAGGCTGCAGACAGATCTTCAAGGTCCAGGTAAAACAAGCAAAGGATTGAATAGAAGCCAAAGATTGGTTGTGTTAGTCAGTTTGCTGGCTGTTGAAATGGCCCCAGGTAATTTTCAACATTTCTAATTTGGATTTGTTTGAGTAAAAAATGAATGTGTTACCTCCAGCGTAGGCTCTCCAATGCATCTCCATGTGCTCCCATCTCTTTGTTGTATATCGGGTTCTATTAACTGAAGACAGAATCATAACACAGTAGTAAAACATTTAGAGGTGTAGTTAGCCAGCTTCAGGAGTTTTCAACTCAGCTGTTGACTTTTCTGGTAACTGTAGGCAAGGCAACACAATCCAGTTACTCCACTTTTCCTCTCTGAGGAAAAGATGATCTTTTTTTTTTTTTTTCTCATTTTGAAAATAGCCTTGAATGAAGAGAGTTATGCACGTGGCATGTAGGATTCATTATTTTACCTTTCTCTTCTGTTGTCTTTCGCGTACTAGTCTTTTTAAAATTTTTTTGTCTCTGTTCTCCATTCAGTAGGTTTGAAAGAATTCTAATTGTTGAGATGATGGTTCTTTGAAGGCTCACTTAGCCCACCTTTTGGGTGAAGGAAAGAAGAAGACAAGGTCCTCTAGGAAGAGTAAAAAGCATACTTTCAAGAGACATTCAGAGATGTCTGCTGATGCCACGCAATTACCGTGTAATCAGCAGAAATGTGTTGGAAAAACACCCATCAGTGACTTCACAAGAAAGCCACACTCAAGACAGGTAAAGAACAGAAGCATAAAACCCCAAAGGTATGAAATGGACAGATTTTCATTGGGAATGAGCAACTCCTGTATTCTTGGTTCTAGAACTAGGGGCTTGTAATAAATAGACTGTCTCCTTGCCAAACGTAAACTTGGTGTCATGAACTGCTCACTGCCCGTTGAAGTGCAGGGCTAGTAGACTAATATTTGCCATGGCAGGCATATTGTATGGCTTTCCTGTTAAAAAGAAATTGGTTTTGCTCATAGCAATCTAGATATGTACCCAGTCTGACACCTATTTTTTAGGCTATATTTCCAAGTAAATGGCTTCCATGATGATGCAGTAAGTTTATGTCATGAACAGGAATGAAGTGATTGCATGCATCCTTTTTTACCCTAAGCCAGCTGCTGAGTAATGAGACAGAGACTCTCACTGACGCCAAGGAGTGCCCGTGCTTTTGGGAAAAGCACTGGGCAGATAAAGCCTATTTCCACATTTCTTGCTAGCGTCTCCTTCAAAGTTCATGGGTTTGTGCATCTTTTAGAGCTGTTCTAGATGTTCTTTGTAGTTTACATGTACTAA
This sequence comes from Sturnus vulgaris, assembly GCF_052056855.1. Lineage (NCBI taxonomy): Eukaryota > Metazoa > Chordata > Aves > Passeriformes > Sturnidae > Sturnus > Sturnus vulgaris. The sequence continues at coordinate 169,983 of NW_028276069.1, forward strand.
ATGTAGCAGGTATTGCTTTCATGCCGTCCTACTAGATTTGAAGTTGGGATCTACTCAGGCTTCAATGTCTCAGAAGAAGCAACGTCGATTCTTTGAATTCTACTCTTGAACGTGAGAATGCTACTTATGTAGTTAATGAATTAATTAAATCGAATTCACTTGAATGGAAAAATTGTCTTGTTCATGTAGATTTTAACTTGGGAAATTGATATTTGAGTTCTACTTTTCATTGTTGTTGCTTTTCTGTATTCTTTGATTGCACAGATAGCAGATGTACTGACCAAGTATTGTGTGAAACTGGAGGAAATGTCCTTCCTCTTGGCAGCTGATGTTCACAAGCTCATTAACGCTAAGGCCATGGTAAATGTTTTACCTGGGGCAAGATAGCAGTCTGAATATTCCTAGAATGTCTTTCTTTCCCCAGATGAAATTCATTTTTTCTGCCTATCAATCACTGAAATATAGAAGAAATTTCTACTTGACGGGGTATTGGTTATCATTTGTGTTCTTTTCTCCCCTCATTTTCTGTAGAAGAGACAATTTTTGGTTTGTTTTTGCATGTTGTATGCTGCTTCTACTTCTGGTTTTGTTTTTTAATACACAGAATATAAACGGAGCACTGCTGGATAATGAGAGGGCAACTGCCAAGCTACTCTTGAATCGAATGAAATCAGAGCTTGAGAAAGAAAAATGGCATCAACTGAAATGGCAAGGGACTGGAAGCTCATGCAAAAGAAGTGTGGAGTTCAGAGTTTCAGGTCAGAAATTTGGCAGTCTTCTTTTGGACAATGAGCAACACCAAGAGGCTAGTGTTCACTTTTGGTTTCTGTTAAAGTAATACTTGATCATTTTTTCTTTCTACGTGATACCACGTATGATATCACATATATCATGTGATTCCATTCTACATATCTACTTTCCATCCTGCAGAGAATTTATGGCAAGTGAAGAAATACAGAATCCCCCAACTGTGAATATGGAAATGGAAAAGTTGATAAAGGAGCAGATGGTACTCAGTGAAGAGAGACTGAAGGTTTTGCAATATATCGGGTATGGCAAAAGAGGGTATAGCATAAAGGAAAACAATTGTTGCTGGAGTTAATGAAGGACTTGGCTACAAAATGCACTTTGCTTCCTGTCAATGTGTGATTGCTAAATGCAGCAGTAAGGCAGGGTCTACATCTATTTCTGTACAGCTCTTTTGAATGGAAAAAATGCATTCTTGATTTTCAGTGCCCCAGCTACACTTAATAGGTGGCGATCAGGCTCTAAAAATGGAGGAATGCAGAAGTAAATCTCGAAACATAGCAGAAATGGGCAAAGAGGGGTGGAGAGCTAGAACTTGGTGTTTTTGTCAAGGCATTTTTTTCTCCATGGCGTGGGATTTTATTTGCGGAATAAATGAAGAGAGGAGTCTGGATAGAAATCTAACGTTGCTACGTTTGAATATCCATCCTGAACACAAGACACATTGGTGTGGGTGCAATGCATTACGATCTTTACAGGGAGGTTTTTTACGGTGGATGTAGGAACCAGGTAGATGACAGTTAGTTCCTTATCGGGCAGTAAACAGTTGGCCTTGAACAACAACAATCTCAGGTTTATTTTCATTGCCAAGATGGCTGTAAATAAAAGAACGCCCAGTAGTATGGATATTCGGATTCATAATTTTATATTTGAAGTACTGACTGGTTTGTATTTTAGGATACCTGACTCTTGTTTCCTGCTTTGATAGCACCCTGTTGCCTCCAACACGTGCCAAATCTGATGGAAACGAATGGTGCAGAACTCTGGAGAATTGAAACAAAAGTCTAGGTAGGTCGGGAAATCCTAAGAACAGTCTGGAATTCAAGCAATATTTTCTTTTCTCCTGGGCAACGATGAGGCAGACGGTTGCTTTGAGAGTGCATGTTTGCTCTATTCTTTGTTCCGTGTGTTGCCACATACCTTCTCAGTTGCTTGGAGGTGGCAGTAAGAGCCAAAGAAGCTGCCTGTGGCATGGCTTTCCTTTGGCCAGTACAAACACCTGTGCATGGGGAGATCTAGCAGGAACTGGCTCGGTTAGAATGAATCTGGGGGAAATCAAATGTTAATTTTGACGTGGATCCCTTCTCAGTCATACAAAAATACTCCTTTTTAACTCCTGGAGAAGAAGAGGGGAAGTATGAGAAGAAGAGGGGAAGTATTGGAGATACTTCCTTTCTCTGTGTCCTTGCAGCATGCCTTCCCGCTCTGTGTCTGCCTTCTCTTGCTCCAGAGCACATCCAGTTGGGATGTTTGTAGCCTGTATGGTAGCAAAGAAGTTGGTAGCGATTGTTAAGTACCTTGCTACTTTGAAGCATAATGAGAAACAGCTGTGTATGAAAATGTCTTGATTTCTTTGGCTGGTAATGTCTGGTGTCTGTAGGCACTGCTGGCATCTGTTCCGTGTGCTGAGATTCAGCACATGGCCTCTGTCATGTTTCCATGTCACACTGCACTGTGAAAGATGGGAATTTTGACTGTGGTCTGTTCCGTATCATTCAGACAGCCCTAATGTGGAGTGCGTGGAGAAAATGAGCATCCAGTATGAGCTGGTCGAGGGCAAATGTCAGGAGAAAGGGCAGATGTGCAAGTTGAGTGCCACAGCTTTTGGCTGTGATAGCCGTGGTCCAATGTGTCATTAGAGAGAGTAAAGATGCACCAGACAGTGAGATAACAAGTGGAATTCCTTTTTAACCTCCGCCTTACTCTGTTCAAAAAGTAAGCCATCCGTTTGGTTTCACAGTAGTAGTTGGTATTTGTGCTTGAAATGTGGAAAAGCCGTAACAAATGCCAGTAATGAAGGGAGTGCTGTCCTACATGAATGTGGAAGATGCAAGGAGCCTCAGCCCTTGTGCTAAATCTGTCTTATCTTGGGAAAGAAATTCCACCTCTGCCTCAATTTCTCCCTTTGTGTCCAACCAGATGGTATTGTTTAGTAATCTAATATGGCATGTGGGAGGCTGAATCTATCTCTGTCCATCACAAGAAAAGAAACACTACGTTTAGCCAGGCTCTCTGAAAGCCACACAGTATTTCTTCTGTGCATGTCAATAATTTGTTCTTCTTTTCCTTCAGATGACCCTGTTGGATGTGAACATTTGCACAGCAGAAGATGCTGAAGTTGTGCACTCCAACATGCTTCAGATGACTGAGAAACGAAAATGTAGGTTTGAAGAAGTGGAGCACGTGGATGTACGTTTCTTTTATTTGATGACATATATCTTCATCACTCCTTGGGATTAGTCTGTTCTTCCTGTGCTCCCACCTGCAATGCCTTCTGCGTGGTAGGCTGTTGATGTCACCTTAGAAAGAGGTCCATAGTGTGACAAAACACTCCAGAGAAACAGTTTGGTGTGGAAGAGTTTCATGTGGAAGTGTTCATAATTCTTGTGTTTATTATTTGTAATAGAAATAGATTGTATTTTTATGATCATTTCTATCTGAAATACATAGGATAGCGATGAATGACATATGGCCCAGTCTGCTTAAGATCAGACTTCAGGAAGAGCTGGAAATGATCTCCCAAATGTCTTCCAATCTTTTCTATACATAAAAAAAGTCGGGCAGTTGTTTCTAAAGGGATAAATTATAGAATGTGATTTGGTGCTTTATGGTGCCAGAATAAACAGAAGTTTTGAGAATCCGCATTCTTACCAGTTTACTTGGAGACTGATTTTTTTTTACTCTCCAGATAGAAGACGCCATGTTGGATACCAGTCGTAAAATTCCAGGCAGCCTTTTATCATGTTACATATCCTCTTACTCATTCATTTCACCTTCCAGCAGTTTAGAAAGAACTTGTTCACTTGAATGTTTTTCTTTGGAGTGATTTGAAGGAGACGGCTAAATGGCCATAATCCAGGTAGAAACATAAAAACAAGGGTGTGCTATAAAGACAGGACTTCTTAATGCAAAGAGCCCTCTGAAATTCAAAATACCTGCTATAAAATTAAAAATGTAATCTTTGACTTTTAGATGGGAATTTCTCCTCTTCAGTTTCATTCTGTCAGGTGCATTTTTGCTAACTGCTTGATTCACGCTGAATGGACAGTCCTGTCTTATTGTTGGTATGGCAACAGCGATAGAGATCACTGCTGCTTTCTGTAGAAAGTGGCTGCAAGTTGCTATGACGAGATCTTGTGCAGGTCTAGAGTCTGATTGGATGTGAGGTTCTCATTGTTTCAGAACACCAACTTGGGGTGGCAGTGTCAGAGGTGTTCATTATCTAGGAAGATTTTCATAGGCGATGAGTTTTGCTGAGGTAGCTTTCTCTTCTGGGTGTAGAAGATATGTGCATAATTAACTTCCTTGAATCCTAAAGAGCTGGGGAGATTTTAGTATCTACGAAACCATTTTTACTAGCTTTTTTATGTGGCCTTAGATGATGAAAGTGATCTGGATACAATCTTAGAAAAAAGGCAAACGGTGAGCTGTGAGGAAGAGCTGAAGGAGTATTTGGAGAACACCCTTTCTTCTTGAGATCAACTTAGAACAAGGTATGAATTTGGTATGTTTTGTAAACTTAAAAGGTAGAGCATCTTTGAACATTGGTTGTACTACTTAGGCCTTGTTTTAATGCTGTTGTGTGAAGGTATGGAAAAAGAGTGCTTTTCACTTCATGTAAGAATATAGAATAATGTCCCTACTGAACAAGGTTAAGGCAAATAATGCCCACGGTTTAGGAATGGGACAAAGGAAGACTGCTATCATTCAAAAACCATAGCACATCAGTATTACTGTGCATACCATCACATCCATGCCTTATTCAGAAGGTAAAAGTAGTAGTGCAGATTCTTGGATCACCGGAATCAGAAGTTGGTCTGCACCATCATCTCTTCACTCATAGATTTGATCTCATTCAAAGTTCTAGGAACTCAGACGTTTAAGACAGCCAAGCACCGGCAACTTTAAAAACCATCTAAAAATGGGTACAATACCGCTCTCCTTCCTGAAGAGCTTAGCAGCAGCTCTGAAGCCGTAGAGGAAGCAGCACTGTTCACACACCCAGGAGGTCTTTCCTACCTGCTCGATCAGAGGCACATTAGAAGAGCAGTGTGGACCTGAGGGGCAGATGCACATACCTTCACACACCTCGCAGTGGGACTGTGGTTAGAGCTGGAGGTTTGATACTCTTCCTAATAATTTGAGCCGTTAAAACAAAGCCAGAGGTAACAGACCAAGTGAAAATACAATGCCAGGTTGCGGAAAGAGAATGTTACCTATCTGAACTCGTACAAAAATTCCCCATCATTCTCTTTGTTTAGGAGACCAAGCCAATGTCCGTGTAAATGAAAACAAGTGTGAATATTGATTTTTCTTGAATCAAGACTCAGCTTTATGTCCAAGTCAAAGGCAAATAAACCAGAAAGGCTCCGCTGAGCACAGTGCAGAACTAACATGGAAGACAGTCATTTGACCTCTTATGTAAGCAGTGTTGGTGTGGTTCCCCATCCAAAAGGAAGGATGTCAAATGCTTCTTTGGAAATATTTTAACTTCTCTGCGTTTCTTTCTTTGTAATGAACTAATCTCTAACAAGCCAGGACGTGATTGTGTTCAGTAGAAACAGATCAATGGCAACATTTAGCCTAAAGGTTTTATGAGATTGATCAGGAAGTTCGATTTCGATTTAAAGGCACTGTAGTCATATTTAATTTTATTTCTCTCCGCACTTGAGTCTCTTAAACAGGGACCTTCAATTGGACAGGAACGGGACACTGAAGCAAATTGTAATGGATGACGTAATGGCTTACCCAGAAGCATTTTGTGGGAATTGATTTCTTCTAGGTATCCATCAGCCAGCATTTTAGTGTGAAGGGAATCTTCAAACAGGTAAAACAAAAATTCCCGTTGGTTTCAAACCTGACTGCTATATTAATTTTTCACTTTGGAGAAAATTTTCATGACCTTTAAAATTCAGACTGTATCAAGTATTGTTTCAGCCATTGAAGAAAGTGCTTTTGATGGAGATAGGAGAGGGAAACCAAAACATTTCTCAGAGCCACACTTTGAGCTCTGTCCTTGTTACAAACGGCACTTGAGCAAATGCATTTGCCTTTGGAACAGAAAACGACAAGGTAACAGGCTTATCATTACGGATTTGAGTGTTCCAGGTTCTTTAGGTAGTAAGTGATCTATTCAAGATGATCTCTTCCTGAAATAGATCCATTTTGAGAAGGGATATGGATTTCTCAGAAGAAGAAGGCAAATCCCTATGTTAAAACGGTGTGGTGGGTGTTTTTTGTTGTTGTTGTTTTGCAAGTTTTAGAACTTGCAAGGCACAATCGACTTCATAGTTGGAGATGCAGATAAGACCACGACATTCCAAACAGGTGTTTCTTTTTGGTTGTTTTTCAATCTGTCTATCTTTGGATTGTAACCAGTAGAACTGTGCTTGAACTGGAAAGAAGTAGCGGAGGTTTCAGAAGTGGAGCATGCGGTGGAACAGTAAGCTGAGAGCATTGTGCAAGGAGAGGAAAGAGGGGAAAATGGTAAGAGTTTCCTGAGTCGGAAGGGACCCCTAGGGATCGTCAAAGTCCAACTCCTGGCCCTGCACAGACACTCCAACAGTCCCACCCTCTGCATCCCTGAGAGCATTGGCCAAACGCTCCTGGATCTCTGGCAGCCTTGGGGCTGTGCCCATTGCCTGGAGAACCTATTCAGTGCCCGACCAGCCTCTGAGGAAAAAAACCTTTCCCTGATAGCCAGCCTAATCGTCCCCTGACACAGCTCCTGGCATTCCCTTGGCTCCTGTCCCTGGTCGCAGAGAGCAGAGAGCAAAGCTGTCCCTGTGCTGCCCTTGGGAGGAGCTGAGAGGTCCCAAGTGAGGTGTGAGCTCAGTGTCCTCTCTGCAGCTGAACCAAATGCCCTGAGCCACTCTTTGTATGGCTTTCCCTCCAGCCTCTTCGCTATCCCTGTGTCCCTCCTTTGGACATTTCTCCAATAGCCTGAGGTCTTTCTGACGCTGTGGCATCCAAAATTGCCCCCAGGGCTTGAAGAGAGCGCAGTCCCAGCCCAGAGCAGAGCGGGACAATCGCCTCTCTCGAGCGAGCGGTGCCAGAAGATAGGGACAGTTGTCAAAAAATCAGCTGGAGAAAGAAATCTAACAGAGAAACGGGTGATCTTGGCACAGGAAATGGAAGAAGCAGAGGAAGAAGAAGATGAGGAGAGGATTCCTTGTAAAAGTGAAGAAAATGAGCATGCAGAACAGGGACTAAGCATTATGCAGGTAAGTGAGCAAGAGAATAAGTTTGAAAGTGAAGGCAGTTTTGTCCAAAAGAAGGAGGAATAGGAAGTCTTTTTGCTGAGAATGAATAGAAAGTTTTTTTGCATTTAGTTTGTATACGAAGCGCACAGGGCTCTAGATCCTTTTGTGGGAAAATGGAGTGTGTAAAGTTGCCAATCATTTTGGAGCGAATTTGGAGGTTTTTGGGGTCCCAGGTGAATTTTGGGTTGAATTCTGGGGATTTGGGAGTGCCCAGGTGAATTGGGGGGGGCGGGGCGGGGCGGGGATTTGGGGAGATCCAGGTGAGTTTTGAGGGGTCCCAGGTTGATTTTGGGGGAGAATTTGTGGAATTTTGGGGGATCCCGGGTAGCGAGGTTTGGGGTGAATTTGTGGAATGTGGGGAGTCCCAGTTGAATTTTAGGGGGAATTTGTGGAATTCTAGGGATCTCAGGGGAATTTTGGGGTGAATTTGGTGAATTTTAGGGTATACTTGTGAATTTTAGGGTTCTCAGGTGAGTTTTGGGAATGCCAGGCGTATTTTGGGGTGAATTCTGTCGATTTTGGGGTATCCAGGTGAGCATTTGGAAGTCGTGGGAGAATTTTGGGATGAATTTGGGGGGATGCAGGTGGATTTTCCGTGGAATTTTGGTGATTTTTGGGAGTCCCAGATGGGTCTGGGAGTGAATTTGGTGGATTTGGGGGTATCTGGGAGGGTTTTGAGGGGGATTGGAGACATTTTGGAGTGAATTTGGGAGGTGTTGGGGGGACTGGGTCTTGGGGGTGATTTGAGGGGTTTTGGGGGTTGCAGGTGGGATTTTGGGGTGAAGCCCTGGAATTTGGGGGTCCCCCGTGAATTTTGGGGTGAATTTGTGGGCTTTTGGGAGTTGCCAGGTGAGTGCTGAGCGTCCCAGGGGGGACTTCGGGGTGAATTTTGGGGATTTGGGGTTTCCCAGGTGAATTTCTGAGGTGGAAAGGTTCAAAAAGGGTTTTTTTTGAAAACAAGTTAAAGCCAGAAGGTTATTGAAAATTAATAGATGTGATGCAAGTAGGTAATATGCAGACAATACACAGCGAGACAAATCATGGGAAAAATACAGTGGTAACACATGAGTGTGTGAGGATGGGATCAGTATAGCTAAGGCTCAGTTGAAGCTGAATTTGGAAAAGCATGCCAAAACTAAGAATAATAAAGGCACCTACGGGTATTTCAGTGGGAAAAGGAAGATGAAAAGAAACCTATCACACCTCCCCTATTCCCCCCCCACCCCCACCCCCATAAGCCAGACAGGACTAGTGACAACAGACAAGGAGAAGGCTGAGGTACTCAACAAGTGTTGGTCTCAATTTTTACTGCCAGTCACTATTTCCACATCTCTCAGGTTATTGGACTGGTGGACTTGATTCTAACCCATAGTAGCAGGTCAGCTTTCAGACCACTTGAGGAACCTGAGCATGCAAGACCATGGGACCCACCCAGAGGCATGTCAGGGCCCTGAGAGAACTGGCAGCTGTAGTTGCTAAGGTGCTTTCTCCATCATATTTGAGAAATCAAGGTAACCAGCTGAAGTCTCCAGACACTGTGTTGTATTGACTCCAGTCCTCTTGGTCTTTTTTGTAAATCTTAGAGCTCTGAGTCAATTTCTGCAGAGGATTCCCAATGCAGTTTCAAAAATGGAATCTTTGTTACTGGTCCTCATGTTGATCTTGGATATTTCCATTTTCTGCACTCCTTTATTTTCGAAACATTTGTAATGACTGAAAAGAAAGCTGAGACGAGGCATTATGCTCTTTCCAGTGATAGAAATGGACCTGTATTCTTTTCAGACAAATATATTTTTGCTGTGTCTAAGCACATGTGCATACCTGTGTTTGATTTATGTGTCCAGGTTTTGGCAATGGGGCAGCCACAGGGCCGTCCTGTGACAATGGCCCAGGTGCTGCCCTGTCCCGCTTTCTTCCAACTGGCTCCACTTCAGGATGTCCTCCCTGCTGAGAGAAGAGGCGGGGACAGCACCTTTAGAAATGTGACTTTCTGGGGGTTTTTTAGTTTTGTTTTGTTTTGTTATTTTTAAAGTTACTAAAAACCTTCACCCTGATTTTTTGTGTTGGGTTTGGGGTATTTTTTCAGTTTTGGGTGGGTTTTTGGTGGGCTTTCTGGGGGCTTTTTTTGTCTCTTTGGGGATTATAGGTTGGGGGGTTTTGTGTGTTTGTTTGGTCTGCTTTTTTTGTTTGTTTGATTGTTTGTTTGTTTTTTTATTACGGTTTTGTAGAGTTTTTTAAGCAAATTGATTGGAAAACTGAATAGTCCTCCACTATAGTCTCCTGGATTCACCTGAGACTCTTCCTAGGCATCTCCCTGATCCTTTTTGCAATGAGTCTCACATCATTCTCCTGAAGAAACTGTCTGCTTATGGTTTGCATGGGTGGGCTGTTTGCTGGGTGACAAACTGGGTGATGGCCAGGCCCACAGAGTGGTGGGAAATAGAGTTCATCCAGCTGGTCCCCAAGGCTCGGTCTTGGGCCCAGTCCTGTTTAATATCTTGCTCAGTGTTCTGGACAAGGGGATAGAGTACACGCCCAGGAAGTTCACAGATGATGCAAAGTTGGCTGGTAGTGTTTTTTTCTTCTGGAGGACAGCAGGCTCTGCTTCTTCTTCCTCCTGTTCTGAGGTCGCTGCTCCCTCTTCATCCCTCATTAAGTGTGCTGATTTTGTCACTTGGATGAGAAAACAAACAATTTTAGCAACAATACTAGTGGCAGGGTACAAGAAAGGAAGAGTTCACACGAATTCCCCCCCCCCTAACAACAGAAAATACCTGATGGCTCCTCTGCCCAGCTTACTGACTACACCGGAACCCATTGTCCCCCAAAGATACTCCCTTCTCCCTGCCCCCAGCCATGATGTGAGATGGAATAGAATAACTAAGATTAAGATTCTCCCTGTGGAACTCCATCATACTTCGATTCTGGGAAAAAAAATTTCTTGAAGTTCTATCATTTCAGATCATTTGAATTTGAATTTGCATACTAAAAAGTCTAGCCAGAAACTCATGACAATATTAATAGCCCATTCTAGAATGTCCGAGATGATAGACACTTCTTTCAAGAGAATGTGATACCTCACACGTGACTTCTCCAGAATTTAAATGAACAGCGGGAGTAGTCTACAAGATTCTTGCTGCCATCCGGATTTCCTGGTATTTGGCTGGTCTATGTAAGCCAATCAGCTATTCAGCAGAGGGAATATTAGTGTGATACTTGATGGTATGTGAGATGGAACACAGTAATTTATGGCTTTTTGCATAGTGATGAAGCTGTAAAGAAAGCTCCGTAATGCTCAGACAAGGAGGCTGCTGGACTTCAAGCAGCAAAGGCCCAAAACGAACCAGTGAAAAGGTGTCATTGAAAAAAAAAAAAAAAGCCAGGTGGGGAGCAAAGTGATACTTAAGGGCAGTTTACTGAAAGAGGGAATCTAGTGAAAAAAAAAGTCCAAGAGTGAAGGAATAACAGAGAAAATGAAACTAAGGAAGGAAATCAATCTCAGCTAATCATTTCAGAAGCTAACAAGTTGTCATTGCAATGATGCATAAAGTGAGAAATAATAAATATGTCTGCGCCAAAATCTGAAATATGAACTTTATTGCATTCTGTCTTCCACGGAATCATACAACAGTCTGTGATTAAAGATCATCTAGTCCAACTTCCTTGCCAGGTAGATCTTACAGTAGATCAAATTGCTCAAGACTAGCCAAACTGATAAGGAGCACTCTCAATGATGGGGCATCCACAACTTCTCTGGAACACCCGTTTGAGTGTCTCACCAGCTTCACTGTAGAAAAGTTTTTCCTTTTAGCCAATCTAAACCTAGTCTCAGTTTGAAAGCATGGCCCCTTGTCCTGTCTCTGCAAACTTTCCTAAAAAGTCTTTCTCCATTTGTCTTATACCCTCTTTACATATTCAAAGGCCACAATACTGTCTCTCCAGAAACCTCTCTTCTCCAGGCTAAAAGATCCTACTTTTCACAAGAACCAGGTCATAAACTGAGATGGAAGACATCTCAGGAGATCAGATCATGCAACAGCTCAGCGTAAGAATAGCTCTGAAGTCAGATCAACTAGCTTAGGGCTGTGTCTGTTTGAATTTTGAAAATTAGCAGGACTTGAAATGCTTCAAGGAAGAGAACTCGGGGTGGCTCCAGAAACAGCCTGAGAAACTCGAGCAAACTCGAAACCTCAGAAACTACCACTGCTTTCTCTCCCTCAGCCCAAGCAGTCCCAAAGAAGAAGTGTTCCCAGCAGGCTGGGATAGCACACATATACACTGCGTATACGTGACAGGCATCGCCAGCAGCCACATCCTGCTCCTTTCTGTGGCTGGCAAGAGTGAGACTGGATGTTTACATGTGGGCAACCTGGGTCCCTTCAGCAGCTCACACACTCAGCCTGCCCAGTGACCCCACTGAATTCCAGTATTAGCAGTGTGCCAAGGCCACAGCACTACTCCGCTTGCTGGCACAGACCATCACACGCCTCCTAAATCAGTCAGGACTCCCCTGGTCCCACAGCCAGCACCCCACTTGCCCTCCGCCAGGCCACTGCCATTGTTCACCAACTTCTCCACTTTGATCTTTGCTGGTGCTCTCAACACTGGCACACCCAGATGTTCTGCAGCTGTTGTCTCCTGGTGGAAAGGACTTGTAAAGCCATGTTTCCTAACAGGACTTCCACAACCTTTCAAAGCAACCTTTACTGGGGTATGAACAATCTCATTCAAATGTCAACATTTCTTTTCCCGTATGTGAAATCAGAATTTCCTTCTTCCGGGCATGCCCAAAACAAGGCACAAACTACATTGTGCCTTCTGTTTCACATGCTGACTCGTTTGTAAACAATGCTAGGAGAATACCTGTTTTGATCCAAGCTAATCTCTGGCCCTTATAGTGCTTTCGGTAGTTAGTTTTGCTTTGTTATTTACTTGATGTCCCATTGAATTGTTGAATCATAAACAGACTACCTGTCTGTATAGCAGCATAGCAGTGATGAATAAATGCAAGAGAAGGAGCAAGGTGATTGTTTGCTAGACTCTTCCTAGAAACTGAGAAATCTGTTACTTAATGCTGACCACAGCAGATGGAGGAAGCATCCTACATGATGTCAAAGCAATGAAGCTGTAATCACTTTTATGATTACAGTCAAGGCACTGCTTTTGCCACCATAAGTGGAGTGCAGGGAATCTTAAAAGACGACACTCTAACTGTTGTCCATGCTCACTGAGAAAATAATGCTTTTACAGCAGAGCAGGTCTCACCGCAGCTAAATCATGGCTTCAACTGTACACCGCCTTCAAAAAGCCCACAAAAACACAAATGAAAGGATTTGGAACCCAAGGGAATCTCGGATTGTGACATCAGCTCACTCTGGATTCTTTCCAAATTCTCAATTCCATTTTCTTCCGAGCCAATTTTCCCACCTAACTTGAGATGTAATTTATGGATTTCCAACACATCTAGTTACCTTAGAATTAGATTGCCACTAGCCAAAAAGACAGAAACAAGCAGTTAAGTGAAGACTGAAACCATGGGTGTTTAGAACAGCAAAACTTGGGCGAAACTATTCTTAAGAAAACCAAAACTTTTAGGACTTACCCATGTATTTTTGGAGGTGGAAAAAGTTTTACATCGAAAAGTCCCTAGGGAACTCTCTTCAGTGCCTGGAGAGCCGCTGTCGCTCGCCTTTCAAGGACCTATTCGTCACAGCAGAGGCAGCAGAGCACAAGATGGCCGACGAGAAGGGGCAGTGTAGAACTCTCTGTCTGTCTGTGTCTCTACTCAGTGTAGAACGTCTCTATCCTGGCACATTTTCGAGTGCGATACTTCCCTCCGGGTCTTCGGTCCTTGCGAAGCTCTATGTACTGTGAGCGCTGCTACTCGCAGCTGAGAAAGACCGTGGAGCTAGCGGCGAATTCGGAGAGCGCTGAGCACGTAGTCAAGAAGCGAGACGTGTCCCTGCAACGCGGTGCTAATAGCAGCTTCCTCGCGGCGGGGGCGAGCTCCGGCCACAAAGCATTCTCGTCCTGGCAACGGATCTCTGTGACGGGCGTAGGCGAAAAGCTTTCGTTTTCCATTCGAACTGCGAGAGAGGCAGACTGTTGCACGGAGCTCTGAGAACAAAGATGCACGCCCTAGGCGGGCTTGGGCAGAAGCAGCGTTCTCGAGCTCTTGGCTGCCGGCACACTGCTGGCTGTGTGGCGCCCTTGCAGCGGCTTCTGGCCGCCGGCAAGTGAAAGCAGCGCCAGGCGTGGGCGAGGGTGGTGAACGAAGCAGCACTCGTCCCGTGCTTGTGTGCACCACGTTACAGGCTACTAGGAGAGGAAGGTGGTTGACTCTCGCTTGCCCTCCCAAGTGCCCTTAGCAGTCGGAAGGAGCAAGCTGAAGCACTGCTGCTTGTGCTGCTCCTTGGTTCCCTTGCAGCCCGCTGTGAAAGCATTGGCGGTCACTTCTAGGCGCCGAGTTGCACACAGCACCACGGTAAGTGCCGCGGAGAAGGGAAATCCAGAGTGCAGCGAGGAGCTGGACGTAGCTTACGCGCAGTAAGGAGAAGGTTAACCAAGGCACTGCCGCCTCTGCTCTGGTAACAACTTTCGCAAGTCGGCAGAGGGAGCTGCGAGTGTGTAGAACGGAGGGCAGCGAGACGCCGTGTGTTATGTGCCCTTTCAGGGCTGCTGCCAGGGGGCTAGTTTAAGTACGCTTTTTTCTTCCTCGCGTCCTTCTCGCTTCGCTCTAGCTGCATGGAGTACAGTACAGCGAAGGAGTGAGGACGGGCACTGCCGCAGCTTTTGCCCTGGCGTGCAACGGCTGTGTGCTGCTTTTCCAAGCAGTAAGACCACTGAGAAGTGAAAGCGATAGCGAAGGAGCTCTTTGACTGCTCGTGTGCTCTTCGCTGCACTGCGCCGCTCGCAAGCGGCTTCGTTCTTCGCCTTCTGCCGTCCGGCGAGAGCTGAACTCCGGCGGTCAGTTGCAGCTCTGACCAACAGCGTGTTCTCAGTTCTGCGGGCAAGCACGCCCTCTTGCCTTGGCCCCGAGAGCAAAGTCCCGAGCGAGCACTCGACTCAGTGCAATGCACCCGGAAGGACGCTCTCGCTCGCCTTTCAAGGAACGATTCCTAACAGCAGAAGCAGCAGAGGCACAAACTGCATGACGAGAAGGGACAACGTAGAACACGTCTCTGTCCTGGCACATTTTCGTGTGCGAAACTTCCCTCCGGGTCTTCGGGCCTTGCGAAGCTCCGTGTACTGCGAGCGCTGCTACTCGCAGCTGAGAAGGACCGTGGAGCTAGCGGCGAATTCGGAGAGCTCTTCGCTGCACTGCGCCGCTCGCAAGCGGCTTCGTTCTTCGCCTTCTGCCGTCCGGCGAGAGCTGAACTCCGGCGGTCAGTTGCAGCTCTGCCCAACAGCGTGTTCTCAGTTCTGCGGGCAAGCACGCCCTCTTGCCTTGGCCCCGAGAGCAAAGTCCCGAGCGAGCACTCGACTCAGTGCAATGCACCCGGAAGGACGCTCTCGCTCGTCTTTCAAGGAGCGATTCCTAACAGCAGAAGCAGCAGAGGCACAAACTGCATGACGAGAAGGGACAACGTAGAACACGTCTCTGTCCTGGCACATTTTCGTGTGCGATACTTCCCTCCGGGTCTTCGGGCCTTGCGAAGCTCCGTGTACTGCGAGCGCTGCTACTCGCAGCTGAGAAGGACCGTGGAGCTAGCGGCGAATTCGGAGAGCTCTTCGCTGCACTGCGCCGCTCGCAAGCGGCTTCGTTCTTCGCCTTCTGCCGTCCGGAGAGAGCTGAACTCCGGCGGTCAGTTGCAGCTCTGCCCAACAGCGTGTTCTCAGTTCTGCGGGCAAGCACGCCCTCTTGCCTTGGCCCCGGGAGCAAAGTCCCGAGCGAGCACTCGACTCAGTGCAATGCACCCGGAAGGACGCTCTCGCTCGTCTTTCAAGGAGCGATTCCTAACAGCAGAAGCAGCAGAGGCACAAACTGCATGACGAGAAGGGACAACGTAGAACACGTCTCTGTCCTGGCACATTTTCGTGTGCGATACTTCCCTCCGGGTCTTCGGGCCTTGCGAAGCTCCGTGTACTGCGAGCGCTGCTACTCGCAGCTGAGAAGGACCGTGGAGCTAGCGGCGAATTCGGAGAGCTCTTCGCTGCACTGCGCCGCTCGCAAGCGGCTTCGTTCTTCGCCTTCTGCCGTCCGGCGAGAGCTGAACTCCGGCGGTCAGTTGCAGCTCTGCCCAACAGCGTGTTCTCAGTTCTGCGGGCAAGCACGCCCTCTTGCCTTAGCCCCGAGAGCAAAGTCCCGAGCGAGCACTCGACTCAGTGCAATGCACCCGGAAGGACGCTCTCGCTCGTCTTTCAAGGAGCGATTCCTAACAGCAGAAGCAGCAGAGGCACAAACTGCATGACGAGAAGGGACAACGTAGAACACGTCTCTGTCCTGGCACATTTTCGTGTGCGATACTTCCCTCCGGGTCTTCGGGCCTTGCGAAGCTCCGTGTACTGCGAGCGCTGCTACTCGCAGCTGAGAAGGACCGTGGAGCTAGCGGCGAATTCGGAGAGCTCTTCGCTGCACTGCGCCGCTCGCAAGCGGCTTCGTTCTTCGCCTTCTGCCGTCCGGCGAGAGCTGAACTCCGGCGGTCAGTTGCAGCTCTGCCCAACAGCGTGTTCTCAGTTCTGCGGGCAAGCACGCCCTCTTGCCTTGCCTCCGAGTGCAAAGTCCCGAGCCAGCACTCGACTCAGTGCAATGCACCCGGAAGGACGCTCTCGCTCGTCTTTCAAGGAGCGATTCCTAACAGCAGAAGCAGCAGAGGCACAAACTGCATGACGAGAAGGGACAACGTAGAACACGTCTCTGTCCTGGCACATTTTCGTGTGCGATACTTCCCTCCGGGTCTTCGGGCCTTGCGAAGCTCCGTGTACTGCGAGCGCTGCTACTCGCAGCTGAGAAGGACCGTGGAGCTAGCGGCGAATTCGGAGAGCTCTTCGCTGCACTGCGCCGCTCGCAAGCGGCTTCGTTCTTCGCCTTCTGCCGTCCGGCGAGAGCTGAACTCCGGCGGTCAGTTGCAGCTCTGCCCAACAGCGTGTTCTCAGTTCTGCGGGCAAGCACGCCCTCTTGCCTTAGCCCCGAGAGCAAAGTCCCGAGCGAGCACTCGACTCAGTGCAATGCACCCGGAAGGACGCTCTCGCTCGTCTTTCAAGGAGCGATTCCTAACAGCAGAAGCAGCAGAGGCACAAACTGCATGACGAGAAGAGACAACGTAGAACACGTCTCTGTCCAGGCACATTTTCGTGTGCGATACTTCCCTCCGGGTCTTCGGGCCTTGCGAAGCTCCGTGTACTGCGAGCGCTGCTACTCGCAGCTGAGAAGGACCGTGGAGCTAGCGGCGAATTCGGAGACCTCTTCGCTGCACTGCGCCGCTCGCAAGCGGCTTCGTTCTTCGCCTTCTGCCGTCCGGCGAGAGCTGAACTCCGGCGGTCAGTTGCAGCTCTGCCCAACAGCGTGTTCTCAGTTCTGCGGGCAAGCACGCCCTCTTGCCTTGGCCCCGAGAGCAAAGTCCCGAGCGAGCACTCGACTCAGTGCAATGCACCCGGAAGGACGCTCTCGCTCGCCTTTCAAGGAACGATTCCTAACAGCAGAAGCAGCAGAGGCACAAACTGCATGACGAGAAGGGACAACGTAGAACACGTCTCTGTCCTGGCACATTTTCGTGTGCGAAACTTCCCTCCTGGTCTTCGGGCCTTGCGAAGCCCTGTGTACTGCGAGCGCTGCTACTCGCAGCTGAGAAGGACCGTGGAGCTAGCGGCGAATTCGGAGAGCTCTTCGCTGCACTGCGCCGCTCGCAAGCGGCTTCGTTCTTCGCCTTCTGCCGTCCGGCGAGAGCTGAACTCCGGCGGTCAGTTGCAGCTCTGCCCAACAGCGTGTTCTCAGTTCTGCGGGCAAGCACGCCCTCTTGCCTTGGCCCCGAGAGCAAAGTCCCGAGCGAGCACTCGACTCAGTGCAATGCACCCGGAAGGACGCTCTCGCTCGTCTTTCAAGGAGCGATTCCTAACAGCAGAAGCAGCAGAGGCACAAACTGCATGACGAGAAGGGACAACGTAGAACACGTCTCTGTCCTGGCACATTTTCGTGTGCGATACTTCCCTCCGGGTCTTCGGGCCTTGCGAAGCTCCGTGTACTGCGAGCGCTGCTACTCGCAGCTGAGAAGGACCGTGGAGCTAGCGGCGAATTCGGAGAGCTCTTCGCTGCACTGCGCCGCTCGCAAGCGGCTTCGTTCTTCGCCTTCTGCCGTCCGGCGAGAGCTGAACTCCGGCGGTCAGTTGCAGCTCTGCCCAACAGCGTGTTCTCAGTTCTGCGGGCAAGCACGCCCTCTTGCCTTGGCCCCGGGAGCAAAGTCCCGAGCGAGCACTCGACTCAGTGCAATGCACCCGGAAGGACGCTCTCGCTCGCCTTTCAAGGAGCGATTCCTAACAGCAGAAGCAGCAGAGGCACAAACTGCATGACTAGAAGGGACAACGTAGAACACGTCTCTGTCCTGGCACATTTTCGTGTGCGATACTTCCCTCTGGGTCTTCGGTCCTTGCGAAGCTCTATGTACTGTGAGCGCTGCTACTTGCAGCTGAGAAAGACCGTGGAGCTAGCGGCGAATTCGGAGAGCGCTGAGCACGTAGTCAAGAAGCGAGACGTGTCCCTGCAATGCGGTGCTAATAGCAGCTTCCTCGCGGCGGGCGCCAGCTCCGGCCACAAAGCATTCTCGTCCTGGCAACGGATCTCTGTGACGGGCGTAGGCGAAAAGCTTTCGTTTTCCATTCGAACTGCGAGAGGCAGACTGCTGCACGGAGGTCTGAGAACAAGGGTGCACGCCCTAGGCGGGCTTGGGCAGAAGCAGCGTTCTCTAGCTCTTGGCTGCCGGCGCACTTGTGGTTGTGTGGCGCCCTTGCAGCGGCTTCTGGCCGCCGGCAAGTGAAAGCAGCGCCAGGCGTGGGCGAGGGCGGTGAACGAAGCGGCACTAGTCCCGTGCTTGTGTGCACCACGTTACAGGCTACTAGGAGAGGGAGGTTGTTGACTCTCACTTGCCTTTCCAAGTGCCCTTAGCAGTCGGAAGGAGCAAGTTGAAGCACTGCTGCTTGTGCTGCTCCGTGGTTCCCTTGCAGCCCGCCTGGAAAGCTTTGGCGGTCGCTTCTAGGCGCCGAGTTGCACACAGCACCACGGTAAGTGCCTCGGAGAAGGGAAATCCAGAGTGCAGCGAGGAGCTGGACGTGGCTTACGCGCAGTAAGGAGAAGGTGAACCTAGGCACTGCCTCTTCAATCTGGCCGCCTCTGCTCTGGTAACAACTTTTGCAACTCGGCAGAGGGAGCCGCGAGTATGTAGAACGGAGGGCAGCGAGACGCCGTGTGTTATGCGCCCTTTCAGGGCTGCTGCCAGGGGGCTACTTTAAGAACGCTTTTTTCTTCCTCGCGTCCTTCTCGCTTAGCTCTAGCTGCATGGAGTACAGCACAGCGAAGGAGTGAGGACGGGCACTGTCCCAGCTTTTGCCCTGGCGTGCAACGGCTGTGTGCTGCTTTTTCAAGTAGCAAGAGCACAGAGAAGTGAAAGCGATTGTGAAGGAGCTCTTTGGCTGCTCGTGTGCTCTTCGCTGCACTGCGCCGCTCGCAAGCGGCTTCGTTCTTCGCCTTCTGCCGTCCGGAGAGAGCTGAACTCCGGCGGTCAGTTTCAGCTCTGCCCAACAGCGTGTTCTCAGTTCTGCGGGCAAGCACGCCCTCTTGCCTTGGCTCCGAGTGCAAAGTCCCGAGCCAGCACTCGACTCAGTGCAATGCACCCGGAAGGACGCTCTCGCTCGTCTTTCAAGGAGCGATTCCTAACAGCAGAAGCAGCAGAGGCACAAACTGGATGACGAGAAGGGACAATGTAGAACACGTCTCTGTCCCGGCACATTTTAGTGTGCGATACTTTTTTTTTTTTTTTTCCCTCCGGGTCTTCGGTCCTTGCGAAGCTCTATGTACTGCGAGCGCTGCTACTTGCAGCTGGGAAGGACCGTGGAGCTAGCGGCGAATTCGGAGAGCGCTAAGCACGAAGTCAAGAAGCGAGACGTGTCCCTGCAATGCGGTGTTAATAGCAGCTTCCTCGCGGCGGGCGTGAGCTCCAGCCACAAAGCATTCTCGTCCTGGCAACGGATCTCTGTGACGGGCGTAGGCGAAAAGCTTTCGTTTTCCATTCGAACTTCGAGAGAGGCAGACTGTTGCACGGAGCTCTGAGAACAAGGGTGCACGCCCTAGGCGGGCTTGGGCAGAAGCAGCGTTCTCGAGCTCTTGGCTGCCGGCGCACGTGGTTGTGTGGCGCCCTTGCAGCGGCTTCTGGCCGCCGGCAAGTGAAAGCGGCTCCACGCTTAGGCGATGGCGGTGAACGAAGCAGCACTAGTCCCGTGCTTGTGTGCACCACGTTACAGGCTACTAGGAGAGGAAGGTGGTTGACTCTCGCTTGCCTTCCCATGTGCCCTTAGCAGTCGGAAGGAGCAAGTTGAAGCACTGCTGCTTGTGCTGCTCCTTGGTTCCCTTGCAGCCCGCTGGGAAAGCATTGGCGGTCTCTTCTAGGCGCCGAGTTGCACACAGCACCACTGTAAGTGCCTCGGAGAAGAGAAATCCAGAGTGCAGCGAGGAGCTGGACGTGGCTTACGTGCAGTAAGAAGGTGAACCAAGGCACTGCCTCTTCAATCTGGCCGCCTCTGCTCTGGTAGCAACTTTTGCAACTCGGCAAAGGGAGAAGCGAGTATGTAGAACGGAGGGCAGCGAGACGCCGTGTGTTATGCGCCCTTTCAGGGCTGCTGCCAGGGGGCTACTTTAAGAACGCTTTTTTCTTCCTCGCGTCCTTCTCGCTTCGCTCTAGCTGCATGGAGTACAGCACAGCGAAGGAGTGAGGACGGGCACTGTCCCAGCTTTTGCCCTGGCGTGCAACGGCTGTGTGCTGCTTTTCCAAGAAGCAAGAGCACAGAGAAGTGAAAGCGATTGTGAAGGAGCTCTTTGGCTGCTCGTGTGCTCTTCGCTGCACTGCGCCGCTCGCAAGCGGCTTCGTTCTTCGCCTTCTGCCGTCCGGAGAGAGCTGAACTCCGGCGATCAGTTTCAGCTCTGCCCAACAGCGTGTTCTCAGTTCTGCGGGCAAGCACGCCCTCTTGCCTTGGCTCCGAGTGCAAAGTCCCGAGCGAGCCCTCGACTCAGTGCAATGCACCCAGAAAGACGCTCTCGATCGTCTTTCAAGGAGCGATTCCTAACAGCAGAAGCAGCAGAGGCACAAACTGGATGACGAGAAGGGACAATGTAGAACACGTCTCTGTCCCGGCACATTTTAGTGTGCGATACTTCCCTCCGGGTCGTCGGTCCTTGCGCAGCTCTATGTACTGCGAGCGCTGCTACTTGCCGCTGAGAAGGACCGTGGAGCTGGCGGCGAATTCGGAGAGCGCTAAGCACGAAGTCAAGAAGCGAGACGTGTCTCTGCAATGCGGTGCTAAGAGCAGCTTCCTCGCGGCGGGCGCGAGCTCCGGCCACAAAGCATTCACGTCCTGGCAACGGATCTCTGTGACGGGCGTAGGGGAAAAGCTTTCGTTTTCCATTCGAACTGCGAGAGAGGCAGACTGTTGCACGGAGCTCTGAGAACAAGGGTGCACGCCCTAGGCGGGCTTGGGCAGAAGCAGCGTTCTCTAGCTCTTGGCTGCCGGCGCACTTGTGGTTGTGTGGCGCCCTTGCAGCGGCTTCTGGCCGCCGGCAAGTGAAAGCAGCGCCAGGCGTGGGCGAGGGCGGTGAACGAAGCGGCACTAGTCCCGTGCTTGTGTGCACCACGTTACAGGCTACTAGGAGAGGGAGGTTGTTGACTCTCACTTACCTTTCCAAGTGCCCTTAGCAGTCGGAAGGAGCAAGTTGAAGCACTGCTGCTTGTGCTGCTCCGTGGCTCCCTTGCAGCCCGCCTGGAAAGCTTTGGCGGTCTCTTCTAGGCGCCGAGTTGCACACAGCACCACTGTAAGTGCCTCGGAGAAGAGAAATCCAGAGTGCAGCGAGGAGCTGGACGTGGCTTACGTGCAGTAAGAAGGTGAACCAAGGCACTGCCTCTTCAATCTGGCCGCCTCTGCTCTGGTAGCAACTTTTGCAACTCGGCAAAGGGAGAAGCGAGTATGTAGAACGGAGGGCAGCGAGACGCCGTGTGTTATGCGCCCTTTCAGGGCTGCTGCCAGGGGGCTACTTTAAGAACGCTTTTTTCTTCCTCGCGTCCTTCTCGCTTCGCTCTAGCTGCATGGAGTACAGCACAGCGAAGGAGTGAGGACGGGCACTGTCCCAGCTTTTGCCCTGGCGTGCAACGGCTGTGTGCTGCTTTTCCAAGAAGCAAGAGCACAGAGAAGTGAAAGCGATTGTGAAGGAGCTCTTTGGCTGCTCGTGTGCTCTTCGCTGCACTGCGCCGCTCGCAAGCGGCTTCGTTCTTCGCCTTCTGCCGTCCGGAGAGAGCTGAACTCCGGCGATCAGTTTCAGCTCTGCCCAACAGCGTGTTCTCAGTTCTGCGGGCAAGCACGCCCTCTTGCCTTGGCTCCGAGTGCAAAGTCCCGAGCGAGCCCTCGACTCAGTGCAATGCACCCAGAAAGACGCTCTCGATCGTCTTTCAAGGAGCGATTCCTAACAGCAGAAGCAGCAGAGGCACAAACTGGATGACGAGAAGGGACAATGTAGAACACGTCTCTGTCCCGGCACATTTTAGTGTGCGATACTTCCCTCCGGGTCGTCGGTCCTTGCGCAGCTCTATGTACTGCGAGCGCTGCTACTTGCCGCTGAGAAGGACCGTGGAGCTGGCGGCGAATTCGGAGAGCGCTAAGCACGAAGTCAAGAAGCGAGACGTGTCTCTGCAATGCGGTGCTAAGAGCAGCTTCCTCGCGGCGGGCGCGAGCTCCGGCCACAAAGCATTCACGTCCTGGCAACGGATCTCTGTGACGGGCGTAGGGGAAAAGCTTTCGTTTTCCATTCGAACTGCGAGAGAGGCAGACTGTTGCACGGAGCTCTGAGAACAAGGGTGCACGCCCTAGGCGGGCTTGGGCAGAAGCAGCGTTCTCTAGCTCTTGGCTGCCGGCGCACTTGTGGTTGTGTGGCGCCCTTGCAGCGGCTTCTGGCCGCCGGCAAGTGAAAGCAGCGCCAGGCGTGGGCGAGGGCGGTGAACGAAGCGGCACTAGTCCCGTGCTTGTGTGCACCACGTTACAGGCTACTAGGAGAGGGAGGTTGTTGACTCTCACTTGCCTTTCCAAGTGCCCTTAGCAGTCGGAAGGAGCAAGTTGAAGCACTGCTGCTTGTGCTGCTCCGTGGCTCCCTTGCAGCCCGCCTGGAAAGCTTTGGCGGTCGCTTCTAGGCGCCGAGTTGCACACAGCACCACGGTAAGTGCCTCGGAGAAGGGAAATCCAGAGTGCAGCGAGGAGCTGGACGTGGCTTACGTGCAGTAAGGAGAAGGTTAACCAAGGCACTGCTTCTTCAATCTGGCCGCCTCTGCTCTGGTAGCAACTTTTGCAAGTCGGCAAAGGGAGCCGCGAGTATGTAGAACGGAGGGCAGCGAGACGCCGTGTGTTATGCGCCCGTTCAGGGCTGCTGCCAGGGGGCTACTTTAAGAACGCTTTTTTCTTCCTCGCGTCCTTCTCGCTTCGCTCTAGCTGCATGGAGTACAGCACAGCGAAGGAGTGAGGACGGGCACTGTCCCAGCTTTTGCCCTGGCGTGCAACGGCTGTGTGCTGCTTTTCCAAGCAGCAAGAGCACAGAGAAGTGAAAGCGATTGTGAAGGAGCTCTTTGGCTGCTCGTGTGCTCTTCGCTGCACTGCGCCGCTCGCAAGCGGCTTCGTTCTTCGCCTTCTGCCGTCCGGAGAGAGCTGAACTCCGGCGGTCAGTTTCAGCTCTGCCCAACAGCGTGTTCTCAGTTCTGCGGGCAAGCACGCCCTCTTGCCTTGGCTCCGAGTGCAAAGTCCCGAGCCAGCACTCGACTCAGTGCAATGCACCCAGAAAGACGCTCTCGCTCGTCTTTCAAGGAGCGATTCCTAACAGCAGAAGCAGCAGAGGCACAAACTGGATGACGAGAAGGGACAATGTAGAACACGTCTCTGTCCCGGCACATTTTCGTGTGCGATACTTCCCTCCGGGTCTTCGGTCCTTGCGAAGCTCTATGTACTGCGAGCGCTGCTACTTGCAGCTGAGAAGGACCGTGGAGCTAGCGGCGAATTCGGAGAGCGCTAAGCACGAAGTCAAGAAGCGAGACGTGTCCCTGCAATGCGGTCCTAATAGCAGCTTCCTCGCGGCGGGCCCGAGCTCCGGCCACAAAGCATTCACGTCCTGGCAACGGATCTCTGTGACGGGCGTAGGCGAAAAGCTTTCGTTTTCCATTCGAACTGCCAGAGAGGCAGACTGCTGCACGGAGCTCTGAGAACAAGGGTGCACGCCCTAGGCGGGCTTGGGCAGAAGCAGCGTTCTCTAGCTCTTGGCTGCCGGCGCACTTGTGGTTGTGTGGCGCCCTTGCAGCGGCTTCTGGCCGCCGGCAAGTGAAAGCGGCTCCACGCTTAGACGATGGCGGTGAACGAAGCGGCACTAGTCCCGTGCTTGTGTGCACCACGTTACAGGCTACTAGGAGAGGGAGGTTGTTGACTCTCACTTGCCTTTCCAAGTGCCCTTAGCAGTCGGAAGGAGCAAGCTGAAGCACTGCTGCTTGTGCTGCTCCGTGGTTCCCTTGCAGCCCGCCTGGAAAGCTTTGGCGGTCGCTTCTAGGCGCCGAGTTGCACACAGCACCACGGTAAGTGCCTCGGAGAAGGGAAATCCAGAGTGCAGCGAGGAGCTGGACGTGGCTTACGTGCAGTAAGGAGAAGGTTAACCAAGGCACTGCTTCTTCAATCTGGCCGCCTCTGCTCTGGTAGCAACTTTTGCAAGTCGGCAAAGGGAGCCGCGAGTATGTAGAACGGAGGGCAGCGAGACGCCGTGTGTTATGCGCCCTTTCAGGGCTGCTGCCAGGGGGCTACTTTAAGAACGCTTTTTTCTTCCTCGCGTCCTTCTCGCTTCGCTCTAGCTGCATGGAGTACAGCACAGCGAAGGAGTGAGGACGGGCACTGTCCCAGCTTTTGCCCTGGCGTGCAACGGCTGTGTGCTGCTTTTCCAAGCAGCAAGAGCACAGAGAAGTGAAAGCGATTGTGAAGGAGCTCTTTGGCTGCTCGTGTGCTCTTCGCTGCACTGCGCCGCTCGCAAGCGGCTTCGTTCTTCGCCTTCTGCCGTCCGGAGAGAGCTGAACTCCGGCGATCAGTTTCAGCTCTGCCCAACAGCGTGTTCTCAGTTCCGCGGGCAAGCACGCCCTCTTGCCTTGGCTCCGAGTGCAAAGTCCCGAGCGAGCACTCGACTCAGTGCAATGCACCCAGAAAGACGCTCTCGCTCGTCTTTCAAGGAGCGATTCCTAACAGCAGAAGCAGCAGAGGCACAAACTGGATGACGAGAAGGGACAATGTAGAACACGTCTCTGTCTCGGCACATTATCGTGTGCGATACTTCCCTCCGGGTCTTCGGTCCTTGCGAAGCTCTATGTACTGCGAGCGCTGCTACTCGCAGCTGAGAAGGACCGTGGAGCTAGCGGCGAATTCGGAGAGCTCTTCGCTGCACTGCGCCGCTCGCAAGCGGCTTCGTTCTTCGCCTTCTGCCGTCCGGAGAGAGCTGAACTCCGGCGATCAGTTTCAGCTCTGCCCAACAGCGTGTTCTCAGTTCCGCGGGCAAGCACGCCCTCTTGCCTTGGCTCCGAGTGCAAAGTCCCGAGCGAGCACTCGACTCAGTGCAATGCACCCAGAAAGACGCTCTCGATCGTCTTTCAAGGAGCGATTCCTAACAGCAGAAGCAGCAGAGGCACAAACTGGATGACGTGAAGGGACAATGTAGAACACGTCTCTGTCCCGGCACATTTTAGTGTGCGATACTTCCCTCCGGGTCTTCGGTCCTTGCGAAGCTCTATGTACTGCGAGCGCTGCTACTTGCAGCTGAGAAGGGCCGTGGGGCTAGCAGCGAATTCGGAGAGCGCTAAGCACGTAGTCAAGAAGCGAGACGTGTCCCTGCAATGCGGTGCTAAGAGCAGCTTCCTCGCGGCGGGGGCGAGCTCCGGCTACAAGTCATTCTCGTCCTGGCAACGGATCTCTGTGAAGGGCGTAGGCGAAAAGCTTTCGTTTTCCATTCGAACTGCCAGAGAGGCAGACTGTTGCACGGAGCTCTGAGAACAAAGGTGCACGTCCTAGGCGGGCTTGGGCAGAAGCAGCGTTCTCTAGCTCTTGGCTGCGAGCACACTGCTGGCGGTGGGGCGCCCCTGCAGCGGCTTCTGGCCGCCGGGAAGTGAAAGCGGCGCCAGGCGAGGGGGAGGGAGAGGGCGGTGAACGAAGCGGCACAAGAGCCGTGCTTGTGTGCACCACGATACAGGCTACTAGGAGAGGAAGGTGGTTGACTCTCGCTTTCCTTCGCAAGTGCCCTTAGCATTCGGAAGGAGCTGAACTCCAGCGGTCAGTTTCAGCTCTGCCCAACAGCGTGTTCTCAGTTCAGCTGGCAAGCACGCCCTGTTGCCTTGGCTCCGAATGCATAGTCACTAGCGAGCACTCACTCGTGTGCTCTTCGCTGCACTGCGCCGCTCGCAAGCGGCTTCGTTCTTCGCCTTCTGCCGTCCGGAGAGAGCTGAACTGCAGCGGTCAGTTTCAGCTCTGCCCAAAAGCGTGTTCTCAGTTCTGCGAGCAAGCACGCCCTCTTGCCTTGGCTCCGAGTGCAAAGACCCTAGCGAGCACTCACTCAGTGCAGTGCACCCAGAAAGACGCTCTCGGCTCGTCTTTCAAGGAGCGATTCCTAACAGCAAAGGAAGCAGATGTACAAACTGGATGACGAGAAAGGACAATGTAGAACACGTCTCTGTCCTCGTACATTTTCGTGTGCGATATGTCCCTCCGGGTCTTCGGTCCTTGCGAAGATCTATGTACTGCGAGCGCTGCTACTTGCAGCTGAGAAGGACCGTGGGGCTAGCAGCGAATTCGGAGAGCACTAAGCACGTAGTCAAGAAGCGAGACGTGTCCCTGCAATGCGGTGCTAAGAGCAGCTTCCTCGCGGCGTGGGTGAGCTCCGGCTACAAGTCATTCTAGTTCTGGCAACGGATCTCTGTGAAGGGCGTAGGCGAAAATCTTTCGTTTTCCGTTCGAAGTGCGAGAGAGGCAGACTGTTGCACGGAGCTCTGAGAACAAAGGTGCACGCCCTAGGCGGGCTTGGGCAGAAGCAG
The DNA here is from genome assembly GCF_052056855.1 of Sturnus vulgaris. Classification (NCBI taxonomy): domain Eukaryota; kingdom Metazoa; phylum Chordata; class Aves; order Passeriformes; family Sturnidae; genus Sturnus; species Sturnus vulgaris. The sequence goes on from NW_028276069.1 coordinate 196,555, forward strand.
CGTTCTCTAGCTCTTGGCTGCCGGCACACTGCTGGCTATGTGGCGCCCCTGCAGGGGCTTCTGGCCGCCGGGAAGTGAAAGCGGCGCCAGGCGAGGGCGAGGGAGAGAGCGGTGAACGAAGCGGCACTAGTCCCGTGCTTGTGTGCACCACGTTACAGGCTACTAGGAGAGGAAGGTGGTTGACTCTCGCTTGCCTTCCCAAGTGCCCTTAGCAGTCGGAAGGAGCAAGCTGAAGCGCTGCTGCTTGTGCTGCTCCTTGGTTCCCTTGCAGCCTGCTGGGAAAGCATTGGCGGTCGCTTCTAGGCGCCGAGTTGCACACAGCACCACGCTAAGTGCCGCGGAGAGGGGAAATCCAGAGTGCAGCGAGGAGCTGGACGTGGCTTACGTGCAGTTAGTAAGGAGAAGGTGAACCTAGGCACTGCCTCTTCAATCTGGCCGCCTCTGCTCTGGTAGCAACTTTTGCAAGTCGGCAGAGGGAGCCGCGAGTATGTAGAACGGAGGGCAGCGAGACGCCGTGTGTTATGCGCCCTTTCAGGGCTGCTGCCAGGGGGCTACTTTAAGAACGGCTTCTTCTTCCTCGCGTCCTTCTCGCTTCGCTCTAGCTGCATGGAGTACAGCACAGCGAAGGAGTGAGGACGGGCACTGTCCCAGCTTTTGCCCTGGCGTGCAACGGCTGTGTGCTGCTTTTCCAAGCAGCAAGAGCACAGAGAAGTGAAAGCGATTGTGAAGGAGCTCTTTGGCTGCTCGTGTGCTCTTCGCTGCACTGCGCCGCTCGCAAGCGGCTTCGTTCTTCGCCTTCTGCCGTCCGGAGAGAGCTGAACTCCGGCGATCAGTTTCAGCTCTGCCCAACAGCGTGTTCTCAGTTCCGCGGGCAAGCACGCCCTCTTGCCTTGGCTCCGAGTGCAAAGTCCCGAGCGAGCACTCGACTCAGTGCAATGCACCCAGAAAGACGCTCTCGATCGTCTTTCAAGGAGCGATTCCTAACAGCAGAAGCAGCAGAGGCACAAACTGGATGACGTGAAGGGACAATGTAGAACACGTCTCTGTCCCGGCACATTTTAGTGTGCGATTCTTCCCTCCGGGTCTTCGGTCCTTGCGAAGCTCTATGTACTGCGAGCGCTGCTACTTGCAGCTGAGAAGGACCGTGGAGCTAGCGGCGAATTCGGAGAGCGCTAAGCACGAAGTCAAGAAGCGAGACGTGTCCCTGCAATGCGGTGCTAAGAGCAGCTTCCTCGCGGCGGGCGCGAGCTCCGGCCACAAAGCATTCTCGTCCTGGCAACGGATCTCTGTGACGGGCGTAGGGGAAAAGCTTTCGTTTTCCATTCGAACTGCGAGAGAGGCAGACTGTTGCACGGAGCTCTGAGAACAAGGGTGCACGCCCTAGGCGGGCTTGGGCAGAAGCAGCGTTCTCTAGCTCTTGGCTGCCGGCGCACTTGTGGTTGTGTGGCGCCCTTGCAGCGGCTTCTGGCCGCCGGCAAGTGAAAGCAGCGGCAGGCGTGGGCGAGGGCGGTGAACGAAGCGGCACTAGTCCCGTGCTTGTGTGCACCACGTTACAGGCTACTAGGAGAGGGAGGTTGTTGACTCTCACTTGCCTTTCCAAGTGCCCTTAGCAGTCGGAAGGAGCAAGTTGAAGCACTGCTGCTTGTGCTGCTCCGTGGTTCCCTTGCAGCCCGCCTGGAAAGCTTTGGCGGTCGCTTCTAGGCGCCGAGTTGCACACAGCACCACGGTAAGTGCCTCGGAGAAGGGAAATCCAGAGTGCAGCGAGGAGCTGGACGTGGCTTACGTGCATTAAGGAGAAGGTTAACCAAGGCACTGCTTCTTCAATCTGGCCGCCTCTGCTCTGGTAGCAACTTTTGCAACTCGGCAAAGGGAGCCGCGAGTATGTAGAACGGAGGGCAGCGAGACACCGTGTGTTATGCGCCCTTTCAGGGCTGCTGCCAGGGGGCTACTTTAAGAACGCTTTTTTCTTCCTCGCGTCCTTCTCGCTTCGCTCTAGCTGCATGGAGTACAGCACAGCGAAGGAGTGAGGACGGGCACTGTCCCAGCTTTTGCCCTGGCGTGCAACGGCTGTGTGCTGCTTTTCCAAGCAGCAAGAGCACAGAGAAGTGAAAGCGATTGTGAAGGAGCTCTTTGGCTGCTCGTGTGCTCTTCGCTGCACTGCGCCGCTCGCAAGCGGCTTCGTTCTTCGCCTTCTGCCGTCCGGAGAGAGCTGAACTCCGGCGGTCAGTTTCAGCTCTGCCCAACAGCGTGTTCTCAGTTCTGCGGGCAAGCACGCCCTCTTGCCTTGGCTCCGAGTGCAAAGTCCCGAGCCAGCACTCGACTCAGTGCAATGCACCCAGAAAGACGCTCTCGATCGTCTTTCAAGGAGCGATTCCTAACAGCAGAAGCAGCAGAGGCACAAACTGGATGACGAGAAGGGACAATGTAGAACACGTCTCTGTCCCGGCACATTATTGCGTGCGATACTTCCCTCCGGGTCTTCGGTCCTTGCGAAGCTCTATGTACTGCGAGCGCTGCTACTTGCAGCTCAGAAGGACCGTGGAGCTAGCGGCGAATTCGGAGAGCTCTTCGCTGCACTGCGCCGCTCGCAAGCGGCTTCGTTCTTCGCCTTCTGCCGTCCAGAGAGAGCTGAACTCCGGCGATCAGTTTCAGCTCTGCCCAACAGCGTGTTCTCAGTTCCGCGGGCAAGCACGCCCTCTTGCCTTGGCTCCGAGTGCAAAGTCCCGAGCGAGCACTCGACTCAGTGCAATGCACCCAGAAAGACGCTCTCGCTCGTCTTTCAAGGAGCGATTCCTAACAGCAGAAGCAGCAGAGGCACAAACTGCATGACGAGAAGGGACAATGTAGAACACGTCTCTGTCCCGGCACATTATTGCGTGCGATACTTCCCTCCGGGTCTTCGGTCCTTGCGAAGCTCTATGTACTGCGAGCGCTGCTACTTGCAGCTGGGAAGGACCGTGGAGCTAGCGGCGAATTCGGAGAGCGCTAAGCACGAAGTCAAGAAGCGAGACGTGTCCCTGCAATGCGGTGTTAATAGCAGCTTCCTCGCGGCGGGCGTGAGCTCCAGCCACAAAGCATTCTCGTCCTGGCAACGGATCTCTGTGACGGGCGTAGGCGAAAAGCTTTCGTTTTCCATTCGAACTTCGAGAGAGGCAGACTGTTGCACGGAGCTCTGAGAACAAGGGTGCACGCCCTAGGCGGGCTTGGGCAGAAGCAGCGTTCTCGAGCTCTTGGCTGCCGGCGCACGTGGTTGTGTGGCGCCCTTGCAGCGGCTTCTGGCCGCCGGCAAGTGAAAGCGGCTCCACGCTTAGGCGATGGCGGTGAACGAAGCAGCACTAGTCCCGTGCTTGTGTGCACCACGTTACAGGCTACTAGGAGAGGAAGGTGGTTGACTCTCGCTTGCCTTCCCATGTGCCCTTAGCAGTCGGAAGGAGCAAGTTGAAGCACTGCTGCTTGTGCTGCTCCTTGGTTCCCTTGCAGCCCGCTGGGAAAGCATTGGCGGTCTCTTCTAGGCGCCGAGTTGCACACAGCACCACTGTAAGTGCCTCGGAGAAGGGAAATCCAGAGTGCAGCGAGGAGCTGGACGTGGCTTACGTGCAGTAAGAAGGTGAACCAAGGCACTGCCTCTTCAATCTGGCCGCCTCTGCTCTGGTAGCAACTTTTGCAACTCGGCAAAGGGAGAAGCGAGTATGTAGAACGGAGGGCAGCGAGACGCCGTGTGTTATGCGCCCTTTCAGGGCTGCTGCCAGGGGGCTACTTTAAGAACGCTTTTTTCTTCCTCGCGTCCTTCTCGCTTCGCTCTAGCTGCATGGAGTACAGCACAGCGAAGGAGTGAGGACGGGCACTGTCCCAGCTTTTGCCCTGGCGTGCAACGGCTGTGTGCTGCTTTTCCAAGAAGCAAGAGCACAGAGAAGTGAAAGCGATTGTGAAGGAGCTCTTTGGCTGCTCGTGTGCTCTTCGCTGCACTGCGCCGCTCGCAAGCGGCTTCGTTCTTCGCCTTCTGCCGTCCGGAGAGAGCTGAACTCCGGCGATCAGTTTCAGCTCTGCCCAACAGCGTGTTCTCAGTTCTGCGGGCAAGCACGCCCTCTTGCCTTGGCTCCGAGTGCAAAGTCCCGAGCGAGCACTCGACTCAGTGCAATGCACCCAGAAAGACGCTCTCGATCGTCTTTCAAGGAGCGATTCCTAACAGCAGAAGCAGCAGAGGCACAAACTGGATGACGAGAAGGGACAATGTAGAACACGTCTCTGTCCCGGCACATTTTAGTGTGCGATACTTCCCTCCGGGTCGTCGGTCCTTGCGCAGCTCTATGTACTGCGAGCGCTGCTACTTGCCGCTGAGAAGGACCGTGGAGCTGGCGGCGAATTCGGAGAGCGCTAAGCACGAAGTCAAGAAGCGAGACGTGTCTCTGCAATGCGGTGCTAAGAGCAGCTTCCTCGCGGCGGGCGCGAGCTCCGGCCACAAAGCATTCACGTCCTGGCAACGGATCTCTGTGACGGGCGTAGGGGAAAAGCTTTCGTTTTCCATTCGAACTGCGAGAGAGGCAGACTGTTGCACGGAGCTCTGAGAACAAGGGTGCACGCCCTAGGCGGGCTTGGGCAGAAGCAGCGTTCTCTAGCTCTTGGCTGCCGGCGCACTTGTGGTTGTGTGGCGCCCTTGCAGCGGCTTCTGGCCGCCGGCAAGTGAAAGCAGCGCCAGGCGTGGGCGAGGGCGGTGAACGAAGCGGCACTAGTCCCGTGCTTGTGTGCACCACGTTACAGGCTACTAGGAGAGGGAGGTTGTTGACTCTCACTTGCCTTTCCAAGTGCCCTTAGCAGTCGGAAGGAGCAAGTTGAAGCACTGCTGCTTGTGCTGCTCCGTGGCTCCCTTGCAGCCCGCCTGGAAAGCTTTGGCGGTCTCTTCTAGGCGCCGAGTTGCACACAGCACCACTGTAAGTGCCTCGGAGAAGAGAAATCCAGAGTGCAGCGAGGAGCTGGACGTGGCTTACGTGCAGTAAGAAGGTGAACCAAGGCACTGCCTCTTCAATCTGGCCGCCTCTGCTCTGGTAGCAACTTTTGCAACTCGGCAAAGGGAGAAGCGAGTATGTAGAACGGAGGGCAGCGAGACGCCGTGTGTTATGCGCCCTTTCAGGGCTGCTGCCAGGGGGCTACTTTAAGAACGCTTTTTTCTTCCTCGCGTCCTTCTCGCTTCGCTCTAGCTGCATGGAGTACAGCACAGCGAAGGAGTGAGGACGGGCACTGTCCCAGCTTTTGCCCTGGCGTGCAACGGCTGTGTGCTGCTTTTCCAAGCAGCAAGAGCACAGAGAAGTGAAAGCGATTGTGAAGGAGCTCTTTGGCTGCTCGTGTGCTCTTCGCTGCACTGCGCCGCTCGCAAGCGGCTTCGTTCTTCGCCTTCTGCCGTCCGGAGAGAGCTGAACTCCGGCGATCAGTTTCAGCTCTGCCCAACAGCGTGTTCTCAGTTCCGCGGGCAAGCACGCCCTCTTGCCTTGGCTCCGAGTGCAAAGTCCCGAGCGAGCACTCGACTCAGTGCAATGCACCCAGAAAGACGCTCTCGCTCGTCTTTCAAGGAGCGATTCCTAACAGCAGAAGCAGCAGAGGCACAAACTGGATGACGTGAAGGGACAATGTAGAACACGTCTCTGTCCCGGCACATTTTAGTGTGCGATTCTTCCCTCCGGGTCTTCGGTCCTTGCGAAGCTCTATGTACTGCGAGCGCTGCTACTTGCAGCTGAGAAGGACCGTGGAGCTAGCGGCGAATTCGGAGAGCGCTAAGCACGAAGTCAAGAAGCGAGACGTGTCCCTGCAATGCGGTGCTAAGAGCAGCTTCCTCGCGGCGGGCGCGAGCTCCGGCCACAAAGCATTCTCGTCCTGGCAACGGATCTCTGTGACGGGCGTAGGGGAAAAGCTTTCGTTTTCCATTCGAACTGCGAGAGAGGCAGACTGTTGCACGGAGCTCTGAGAACAAGGGTGCACGCCCTAGGCGGGCTTGGGCAGAAGCAGCGTTCTCTAGCTCTTGGCTGCCGGCGCACTTGTGGTTGTGTGGCGCCCTTGCAGCGGCTTCTGGCCGCCGGCAAGTGAAAGCAGCGGCAGGCGTGGGCGAGGGCGGTGAACGAAGCGGCACTAGTCCCGTGCTTGTGTGCACCACGTTACAGGCTACTAGGAGAGGGAGGTTGTTGACTCTCACTTGCCTTTCCAAGTGCCCTTAGCAGTCGGAAGGAGCAAGTTGAAGCACTGCTGCTTGTGCTGCTCCGTGGTTCCCTTGCAGCCCGCCTGGAAAGCTTTGGCGGTCGCTTCTAGGCGCCGAGTTGCACACAGCACCACGGTAAGTGCCTCGGAGAAGGGAAATCCAGAGTGCAGCGAGGAGCTGGACGTGGCTTACGTGCATTAAGGAGAAGGTTAACCAAGGCACTGCTTCTTCAATCTGGCCGCCTCTGCTCTGGTAGCAACTTTTGCAACTCGGCAAAGGGAGCCGCGAGTATGTAGAACGGAGGGCAGCGAGACACCGTGTGTTATGCGCCCTTTCAGGGCTGCTGCCAGGGGGCTACTTTAAGAACGCTTTTTTCTTCCTCGCGTCCTTCTCGCTTCGCTCTAGCTGCATGGAGTACAGCACAGCGAAGGAGTGAGGACGGGCACTGTCCCAGCTTTTGCCCTGGCGTGCAACGGCTGTGTGCTGCTTTTCCAAGCAGCAAGAGCACAGAGAAGTGAAAGCGATTGTGAAGGAGCTCTTTGGCTGCTCGTGTGCTCTTCGCTGCACTGCGCCGCTCGCAAGCGGCTTCGTTCTTCGCCTTCTGCCGTCCGGAGAGAGCTGAACTCCGGCGGTCAGTTTCAGCTCTGCCCAACAGCGTGTTCTCAGTTCTGCGGGCAAGCACGCCCTCTTGCCTTGGCTCCGAGTGCAAAGTCCCGAGCGAGCACTCGACTCAGTGCAATGCACCCAGAAAGACGCTCTCGATCGTCTTTCAAGGAGCGATTCCTAACAGCAGAAGCAGCAGAGGCACAAACTGGATGACGAGAAGGGACAATGTAGAACACGTCTCTGTCCCGGCACATTATTGCGTGCGATACTTCCCTCCGGGTCTTCGGTCCTTGCGAAGCTCTATGTACTGCGAGCGCTGCTACTTGCAGCTCAGAAGGACCGTGGAGCTAGCGGCGAATTCGGAGAGCTCTTCGCTGCACTGCGCCGCTCGCAAGCGGCTTCGTTCTTCGCCTTCTGCCGTCCAGAGAGAGCTGAACTCCGGCGATCAGTTTCAGCTCTGCCCAACAGCGTGTTCTCAGTTCCGCGGGCAAGCACGCCCTCTTGCCTTGGCTCCGAGTGCAAAGTCCCGAGCGAGCACTCGACTCAGTGCAATGCACCCAGAAAGACGCTCTCGCTCGTCTTTCAAGGAGCGATTCCTAACAGCAGAAGCAGCAGAGGCACAAACTGCATGACGAGAAGGGACAATGTAGAACACGTCTCTGTCCCGGCACATTATTGCGTGCGATACTTCCCTCCGGGTCTTCGGTCCTTGCGAAGCTCTATGTACTGCGAGCGCTGCTACTTGCAGCTGGGAAGGACCGTGGAGCTAGCGGCGAATTCGGAGAGCGCTAAGCACGAAGTCAAGAAGCGAGACGTGTCCCTGCAATGCGGTGTTAATAGCAGCTTCCTCGCGGCGGGCGTGAGCTCCAGCCACAAAGCATTCTCGTCCTGGCAACGGATCTCTGTGACGGGCGTAGGCGAAAAGCTTTCGTTTTCCATTCGAACTTCGAGAGAGGCAGACTGTTGCACGGAGCTCTGAGAACAAGGGTGCACGCCCTAGGCGGGCTTGGGCAGAAGCAGCGTTCTCGAGCTCTTGGCTGCCGGCGCACGTGGTTGTGTGGCGCCCTTGCAGCGGCTTCTGGCCGCCGGCAAGTGAAAGCGGCTCCACGCTTAGGCGATGGCGGTGAACGAAGCAGCACTAGTCCCGTGCTTGTGTGCACCACGTTACAGGCTACTAGGAGAGGAAGGTGGTTGACTCTCGCTTGCCTTCCCATGTGCCCTTAGCAGTCGGAAGGAGCAAGTTGAAGCACTGCTGCTTGTGCTGCTCCTTGGTTCCCTTGCAGCCCGCTGGGAAAGCATTGGCGGTCTCTTCTAGGCGCCGAGTTGCACACAGCACCACTGTAAGTGCCTCGGAGAAGGGAAATCCAGAGTGCAGCGAGGAGCTGGACGTGGCTTACGTGCAGTAAGAAGGTTAACCAAGGCACTGCCTCTTCAATCTGGCCGCCTCTGCTCTGGTAGCAACTTTTGCAACTCGGCAAAGGGAGAAGCGAGTATGTAGAACGGAGGGCAGCGAGACGCCGTGTGTTATGCGCCCTTTCAGGGCTGCTGCCAGGGGGCTACTTTAAGAACGCTTTTTTCTTCCTCGCGTCCTTCTCGCTTCGCTCTAGCTGCATGGAGTACAGCACAGCGAAGGAGTGAGGACGGGCACTGTCCCAGCTTTTGCCCTGGCGTGCAACGGCTGTGTGCTGCTTTTCCAAGAAGCAAGAGCACAGAGAAGTGAAAGCGATTGTGAAGGAGCTCTTTGGCTGCTCGTGTGCTCTTCGCTGCACTGCGCCGCTCGCAAGCGGCTTCGTTCTTCGCCTTCTGCCGTCCGGAGAGAGCTGAACTCCGGCGATCAGTTTCAGCTCTGCCCAACAGCGTGTTCTCAGTTCTGCGGGCAAGCACGCCCTCTTGCCTTGGCTCCGAGTGCAAAGTCCCGAGCGAGCACTCGACTCAGTGCAATGCACCCAGAAAGACGCTCTCGATCGTCTTTCAAGGAGCGATTCCTAACAGCAGAAGCAGCAGAGGCACAAACTGGATGACGAGAAGGGACAATGTAGAACACGTCTCTGTCCCGGCACATTTTAGTGTGCGATACTTCCCTCCGGGTCGTCGGTCCTTGCGCAGCTCTATGTACTGCGAGCGCTGCTACTTGCCGCTGAGAAGGACCGTGGAGCTGGCGGCGAATTCGGAGAGCGCTAAGCACGAAGTCAAGAAGCGAGACGTGTCTCTGCAATGCGGTGCTAAGAGCAGCTTCCTCGCGGCGGGCGCGAGCTCCGGCCACAAAGCATTCACGTCCTGGCAACGGATCTCTGTGACGGGCGTAGGGGAAAAGCTTTCGTTTTCCATTCGAACTGCGAGAGAGGCAGACTGTTGCACGGAGCTCTGAGAACAAGGGTGCACGCCCTAGGCGGGCTTGGGCAGAAGCAGCGTTCTCTAGCTCTTGGCTGCCGGCGCACTTGTGGTTGTGTGGCGCCCTTGCAGCGGCTTCTGGCCGCCGGCAAGTGAAAGCAGCGCCAGGCGTGGGCGAGGGCGGTGAACGAAGCGGCACTAGTCCCGTGCTTGTGTGCACCACGTTACAGGCTACTAGGAGAGGGAGGTTGTTGACTCTCACTTGCCTTTCCAAGTGCCCTTAGCAGTCGGAAGGAGCAAGTTGAAGCACTGCTGCTTGTGCTGCTCCGTGGCTCCCTTGCAGCCCGCCTGGAAAGCTTTGGCGGTCTCTTCTAGGCGCCGAGTTGCACACAGCACCACTGTAAGTGCCTCGGAGAAGAGAAATCCAGAGTGCAGCGAGGAGCTGGACGTGGCTTACGTGCAGTAAGAAGGTGAACCAAGGCACTGCCTCTTCAATCTGGCCGCCTCTGCTCTGGTAGCAACTTTTGCAACTCGGCAAAGGGAGAAGCGAGTATGTAGAACGGAGGGCAGCGAGACGCCGTGTGTTATGCGCCCTTTCAGGGCTGCTGCCAGGGGGCTACTTTAAGAACGCTTTTTTCTTCCTCGCGTCCTTCTCGCTTCGCTCTAGCTGCATGGAGTACAGCACAGCGAAGGAGTGAGGACGGGCACTGTCCCAGCTTTTGCCCTGGCGTGCAACGGCTGTGTGCTGCTTTTCCAAGAAGCAAGAGCACAGAGAAGTGAAAGCGATTGTGAAGGAGCTCTTTGGCTGCTCGTGTGCTCTTCGCTGCACTGCGCCGCTCGCAAGCGGCTTCGTTCTTCGCCTTCTGCCGTCCGGAGAGAGCTGAACTCCGGCGATCAGTTTCAGCTCTGCCCAACAGCGTGTTCTCAGTTCTGCGGGCAAGCACGCCCTCTTGCCTTGGCTCCGAGTGCAAAGTCCCGAGCGAGCCCTCGACTCAGTGCAATGCACCCAGAAAGACGCTCTCGATCGTCTTTCAAGGAGCGATTCCTAACAGCAGAAGCAGCAGAGGCACAAACTGGATGACGTGAAGGGACAATGTAGAACACGTCTCTGTCCCGGCACATTTTAGTGTGCGATACTTCCCTCCGGGTCGTCGGTCCTTGCGCAGCTCTATGTACTGCGAGCGCTGCTACTTGCCGCTGAGAAGGACCGTGGAGCTGGCGGCGAATTCGGAGAGCGCTAAGCACGAAGTCAAGAAGCGAGACGTGTCTCTGCAATGCGGTGCTAAGAGCAGCTTCCTCGCGGCGGGCGCGAGCTCCGGCCACAAAGCATTCACGTCCTGGCAACGGATCTCTGTGACGGGCGTAGGGGAAAAGCTTTCGTTTTCCATTCGAACTGCGAGAGAGGCAGACTGTTGCACGGAGCTCTGAGAACAAGGGTGCACGCCCTAGGCGGGCTTGGGCAGAAGCAGCGTTCTCTAGCTCTTGGCTGCCGGCGCACTTGTGGTTGTGTGGCGCCCTTGCAGCGGCTTCTGGCCGCCGGCAAGTGAAAGCAGCGCCAGGCGTGGGCGAGGGCGGTGAACGAAGCGGCACTAGTCCCGTGCTTGTGTGCACCACGTTACAGGCTACTAGGAGAGGGAGGTTGTTGACTCTCACTTGCCTTTCCAAGTGCCCTTAGCAGTCGGAAGGAGCAAGTTGAAGCACTGCTGCTTGTGCTGCTCCGTGGCTCCCTTGCAGCCCGCCTGGAAAGCTTTGGCGGTCTCTTCTAGGCGCCGAGTTGCACACAGCACCACTGTAAGTGCCTCGGAGAAGAGAAATCCAGAGTGCAGCGAGGAGCTGGACGTGGCTTACGTGCAGTAAGAAGGTGAACCAAGGCACTGCCTCTTCAATCTGGCCGCCTCTGCTCTGGTAGCAACTTTTGCAACTCGGCAAAGGGAGAAGCGAGTATGTAGAACGGAGGGCAGCGAGACGCCGTGTGTTATGCGCCCTTTCAGGGCTGCTGCCAGGGGGCTACTTTAAGAACGCTTTTTTCTTCCTCGCGTCCTTCTCGCTTCGCTCTAGCTGCATGGAGTACAGCACAGCGAAGGAGTGAGGACGGGCACTGTCCCAGCTTTTGCCCTGGCGTGCAACGGCTGTGTGCTGCTTTTCCAAGCAGCAAGAGCACAGAGAAGTGAAAGCGATTGTGAAGGAGCTCTTTGGCTGCTCGTGTGCTCTTCGCTGCACTGCGCCGCTCGCAAGCGGCTTCGTTCTTCGCCTTCTGCCGTCCGGAGAGAGCTGAACTCCGGCGATCAGTTTCAGCTCTGCCCAACAGCGTGTTCTCAGTTCCGCGGGCAAGCACGCCCTCTTGCCTTGGCTCCGAGTGCAAAGTCCCGAGCGAGCACTCGACTCAGTGCAATGCACCCAGAAAGACGCTCTCGCTCGTCTTTCAAGGAGCGATTCCTAACAGCAGAAGCAGCAGAGGCACAAACTGGATGACGTGAAGGGACAATGTAGAACACGTCTCTGTCCCGGCACATTTTAGTGTGCGATTCTTCCCTCCGGGTCTTCGGTCCTTGCGAAGCTCTATGTACTGCGAGCGCTGCTACTTGCAGCTGAGAAGGACCGTGGAGCTAGCGGCGAATTCGGAGAGCGCTAAGCACGAAGTCAAGAAGCGAGACGTGTCCCTGCAATGCGGTGCTAAGAGCAGCTTCCTCGCGGCGGGCGCGAGCTCCGGCCACAAAGCATTCTCGTCCTGGCAACGGATCTCTGTGACGGGCGTAGGGGAAAAGCTTTCGTTTTCCATTCGAACTGCGAGAGAGGCAGACTGTTGCACGGAGCTCTGAGAACAAGGGTGCACGCCCTAGGCGGGCTTGGGCAGAAGCAGCGTTCTCTAGCTCTTGGCTGCCGGCGCACTTGTGGTTGTGTGGCGCCCTTGCAGCGGCTTCTGGCCGCCGGCAAGTGAAAGCAGCGGCAGGCGTGGGCGAGGGCGGTGAACGAAGCGGCACTAGTCCCGTGCTTGTGTGCACCACGTTACAGGCTACTAGGAGAGGGAGGTTGTTGACTCTCACTTGCCTTTCCAAGTGCCCTTAGCAGTCGGAAGGAGCAAGTTGAAGCACTGCTGCTTGTGCTGCTCCGTGGTTCCCTTGCAGCCCGCCTGGAAAGCTTTGGCGGTCGCTTCTAGGCGCCGAGTTGCACACAGCACCACGGTAAGTGCCTCGGAGAAGGGAAATCCAGAGTGCAGCGAGGAGCTGGACGTGGCTTACGTGCATTAAGGAGAAGGTTAACCAAGGCACTGCTTCTTCAATCTGGCCGCCTCTGCTCTGGTAGCAACTTTTGCAACTCGGCAAAGGGAGCCGCGAGTATGTAGAACGGAGGGCAGCGAGACACCGTGTGTTATGCGCCCTTTCAGGGCTGCTGCCAGGGGGCTACTTTAAGAACGCTTTTTTCTTCCTCGCGTCCTTCTCGCTTCGCTCTAGCTGCATGGAGTACAGCACAGCGAAGGAGTGAGGACGGGCACTGTCCCAGCTTTTGCCCTGGCGTGCAACGGCTGTGTGCTGCTTTTCCAAGCAGCAAGAGCACAGAGAAGTGAAAGCGATTGTGAAGGAGCTCTTTGGCTGCTCGTGTGCTCTTCGCTGCACTGCGCCGCTCGCAAGCGGCTTCGTTCTTCGCCTTCTGCCGTCCGGAGAGAGCTGAACTCCGGCGGTCAGTTTCAGCTCTGCCCAACAGCGTGTTCTCAGTTCTGCGGGCAAGCACGCCCTCTTGCCTTGGCTCCGAGTGCAAAGTCCCGAGCGAGCACTCGACTCAGTGCAATGCACCCAGAAAGACGCTCTCGATCGTCTTTCAAGGAGCGATTCCTAACAGCAGAAGCAGCAGAGGCACAAACTGGATGACGAGAAGGGACAATGTAGAACACGTCTCTGTCCCGGCACATTATTGCGTGCGATACTTCCCTCCGGGTCTTCGGTCCTTGCGAAGCTCTATGTACTGCGAGCGCTGCTACTTGCAGCTCAGAAGGACCGTGGAGCTAGCGGCGAATTCGGAGAGCTCTTCGCTGCACTGCGCCGCTCGCAAGCGGCTTCGTTCTTCGCCTTCTGCCGTCCAGAGAGAGCTGAACTCCGGCGATCAGTTTCAGCTCTGCCCAACAGCGTGTTCTCAGTTCCGCGGGCAAGCACGCCCTCTTGCCTTGGCTCCGAGTGCAAAGTCCCGAGCGAGCACTCGACTCAGTGCAATGCACCCAGAAAGACGCTCTCGCTCGTCTTTCAAGGAGCGATTCCTAACAGCAGAAGCAGCAGAGGCACAAACTGCATGACGAGAAGGGACAATGTAGAACACGTCTCTGTCCCGGCACATTATTGCGTGCGATACTTCCCTCCGGGTCTTCGGTCCTTGCGAAGCTCTATGTACTGCGAGCGCTGCTACTTGCAGCTGGGAAGGACCGTGGAGCTAGCGGCGAATTCGGAGAGCGCTAAGCACGAAGTCAAGAAGCGAGACGTGTCCCTGCAATGCGGTGTTAATAGCAGCTTCCTCGCGGCGGGCGTGAGCTCCAGCCACAAAGCATTCTCGTCCTGGCAACGGATCTCTGTGACGGGCGTAGGCGAAAAGCTTTCGTTTTCCATTCGAACTTCGAGAGAGGCAGACTGTTGCACGGAGCTCTGAGAACAAGGGTGCACGCCCTAGGCGGGCTTGGGCAGAAGCAGCGTTCTCGAGCTCTTGGCTGCCGGCGCACGTGGTTGTGTGGCGCCCTTGCAGCGGCTTCTGGCCGCCGGCAAGTGAAAGCGGCTCCACGCTTAGGCGATGGCGGTGAACGAAGCAGCACTAGTCCCGTGCTTGTGTGCACCACGTTACAGGCTACTAGGAGAGGAAGGTGGTTGACTCTCGCTTGCCTTCCCATGTGCCCTTAGCAGTCGGAAGGAGCAAGTTGAAGCACTGCTGCTTGTGCTGCTCCTTGGTTCCCTTGCAGCCCGCTGGGAAAGCATTGGCGGTCTCTTCTAGGCGCCGAGTTGCACACAGCACCACTGTAAGTGCCTCGGAGAAGGGAAATCCAGAGTGCAGCGAGGAGCTGGACGTGGCTTACGTGCAGTAAGAAGGTGAACCAAGGCACTGCCTCTTCAATCTGGCCGCCTCTGCTCTGGTAGCAACTTTTGCAACTCGGCAAAGGGAGAAGCGAGTATGTAGAACGGAGGGCAGCGAGACGCCGTGTGTTATGCGCCCTTTCAGGGCTGCTGCCAGGGGGCTACTTTAAGAACGCTTTTTTCTTCCTCGCGTCCTTCTCGCTTCGCTCTAGCTGCATGGAGTACAGCACAGCGAAGGAGTGAGGACGGGCACTGTCCCAGCTTTTGCCCTGGCGTGCAACGGCTGTGTGCTGCTTTTCCAAGAAGCAAGAGCACAGAGAAGTGAAAGCGATTGTGAAGGAGCTCTTTGGCTGCTCGTGTGCTCTTCGCTGCACTGCGCCGCTCGCAAGCGGCTTCGTTCTTCGCCTTCTGCCGTCCGGAGAGAGCTGAACTCCGGCGATCAGTTTCAGCTCTGCCCAACAGCGTGTTCTCAGTTCTGCGGGCAAGCACGCCCTCTTGCCTTGGCTCCGAGTGCAAAGTCCCGAGCGAGCCCTCGACTCAGTGCAATGCACCCAGAAAGACGCTCTCGATCGTCTTTCAAGGAGCGATTCCTAACAGCAGAAGCAGCAGAGGCACAAACTGGATGACGTGAAGGGACAATGTAGAACACGTCTCTGTCCCGGCACATTTTAGTGTGCGATACTTCCCTCCGGGTCGTCGGTCCTTGCGCAGCTCTATGTACTGCGAGCGCTGCTACTTGCCGCTGAGAAGGACCGTGGAGCTGGCGGCGAATTCGGAGAGCGCTAAGCACGAAGTCAAGAAGCGAGACGTGTCTCTGCAATGCGGTGCTAAGAGCAGCTTCCTCGCGGCGGGCGCGAGCTCCGGCCACAAAGCATTCACGTCCTGGCAACGGATCTCTGTGACGGGCGTAGGGGAAAAGCTTTCGTTTTCCATTCGAACTGCGAGAGAGGCAGACTGTTGCACGGAGCTCTGAGAACAAGGGTGCACGCCCTAGGCGGGCTTGGGCAGAAGCAGCGTTCTCTAGCTCTTGGCTGCCGGCGCACTTGTGGTTGTGTGGCGCCCTTGCAGCGGCTTCTGGCCGCCGGCAAGTGAAAGCAGCGCCAGGCGTGGGCGAGGGCGGTGAACGAAGCGGCACTAGTCCCGTGCTTGTGTGCACCACGTTACAGGCTACTAGGAGAGGGAGGTTGTTGACTCTCACTTGCCTTTCCAAGTGCCCTTAGCAGTCGGAAGGAGCAAGTTGAAGCACTGCTGCTTGTGCTGCTCCGTGGCTCCCTTGCAGCCCGCCTGGAAAGCTTTGGCGGTCTCTTCTAGGCGCCGAGTTGCACACAGCACCACTGTAAGTGCCTCGGAGAAGAGAAATCCAGAGTGCAGCGAGGAGCTGGACGTGGCTTACGTGCAGTAAGAAGGTGAACCAAGGCACTGCCTCTTCAATCTGGCCGCCTCTGCTCTGGTAGCAACTTTTGCAACTCGGCAAAGGGAGAAGCGAGTATGTAGAACGGAGGGCAGCGAGACGCCGTGTGTTATGCGCCCTTTCAGGGCTGCTGCCAGGGGGCTACTTTAAGAACGCTTTTTTCTTCCTCGCGTCCTTCTCGCTTCGCTCTAGCTGCATGGAGTACAGCACAGCGAAGGAGTGAGGACGGGCACTGTCCCAGCTTTTGCCCTGGCGTGCAACGGCTGTGTGCTGCTTTTCCAAGCAGCAAGAGCACAGAGAAGTGAAAGCGATTGTGAAGGAGCTCTTTGGCTGCTCGTGTGCTCTTCGCTGCACTGCGCCGCTCGCAAGCGGCTTCGTTCTTCGCCTTCTGCCGTCCGGAGAGAGCTGAACTCCGGCGATCAGTTTCAGCTCTGCCCAACAGCGTGTTCTCAGTTCCGCGGGCAAGCACGCCCTCTTGCCTTGGCTCCGAGTGCAAAGTCCCGAGCGAGCACTCGACTCAGTGCAATGCACCCAGAAAGACGCTCTCGCTCGTCTTTCAAGGAGCGATTCCTAACAGCAGAAGCAGCAGAGGCACAAACTGGATGACGTGAAGGGACAATGTAGAACACGTCTCTGTCCCGGCACATTTTAGTGTGCGATTCTTCCCTCCGGGTCTTCGGTCCTTGCGAAGCTCTATGTACTGCGAGCGCTGCTACTTGCAGCTGAGAAGGACCGTGGAGCTAGCGGCGAATTCGGAGAGCGCTAAGCACGAAGTCAAGAAGCGAGACGTGTCCCTGCAATGCGGTGCTAAGAGCAGCTTCCTCGCGGCGGGCGCGAGCTCCGGCCACAAAGCATTCTCGTCCTGGCAACGGATCTCTGTGACGGGCGTAGGGGAAAAGCTTTCGTTTTCCATTCGAACTGCGAGAGAGGCAGACTGTTGCACGGAGCTCTGAGAACAAGGGTGCACGCCCTAGGCGGGCTTGGGCAGAAGCAGCGTTCTCTAGCTCTTGGCTGCCGGCGCACTTGTGGTTGTGTGGCGCCCTTGCAGCGGCTTCTGGCCGCCGGCAAGTGAAAGCAGCGGCAGGCGTGGGCGAGGGCGGTGAACGAAGCGGCACTAGTCCCGTGCTTGTGTGCACCACGTTACAGGCTACTAGGAGAGGGAGGTTGTTGACTCTCACTTGCCTTTCCAAGTGCCCTTAGCAGTCGGAAGGAGCAAGTTGAAGCACTGCTGCTTGTGCTGCTCCGTGGTTCCCTTGCAGCCCGCCTGGAAAGCTTTGGCGGTCGCTTCTAGGCGCCGAGTTGCACACAGCACCACGGTAAGTGCCTCGGAGAAGGGAAATCCAGAGTGCAGCGAGGAGCTGGACGTGGCTTACGTGCATTAAGGAGAAGGTTAACCAAGGCACTGCTTCTTCAATCTGGCCGCCTCTGCTCTGGTAGCAACTTTTGCAACTCGGCAAAGGGAGCCGCGAGTATGTAGAACGGAGGGCAGCGAGACACCGTGTGTTATGCGCCCTTTCAGGGCTGCTGCCAGGGGGCTACTTTAAGAACGCTTTTTTCTTCCTCGCGTCCTTCTCGCTTCGCTCTAGCTGCATGGAGTACAGCACAGCGAAGGAGTGAGGACGGGCACTGTCCCAGCTTTTGCCCTGGCGTGCAACGGCTGTGTGCTGCTTTTCCAAGCAGCAAGAGCACAGAGAAGTGAAAGCGATTGTGAAGGAGCTCTTTGGCTGCTCGTGTGCTCTTCGCTGCACTGCGCCGCTCGCAAGCGGCTTCGTTCTTCGCCTTCTGCCGTCCGGAGAGAGCTGAACTCCGGCGGTCAGTTTCAGCTCTGCCCAACAGCGTGTTCTCAGTTCTGCGGGCAAGCACGCCCTCTTGCCTTGGCTCCGAGTGCAAAGTCCCGAGCGAGCACTCGACTCAGTGCAATGCACCCAGAAAGACGCTCTCGATCGTCTTTCAAGGAGCGATTCCTAACAGCAGAAGCAGCAGAGGCACAAACTGGATGACGAGAAGGGACAATGTAGAACACGTCTCTGTCCCGGCACATTATTGCGTGCGATACTTCCCTCCGGGTCTTCGGTCCTTGCGAAGCTCTATGTACTGCGAGCGCTGCTACTTGCAGCTCAGAAGGACCGTGGAGCTAGCGGCGAATTCGGAGAGCTCTTCGCTGCACTGCGCCGCTCGCAAGCGGCTTCGTTCTTCGCCTTCTGCCGTCCAGAGAGAGCTGAACTCCGGCGATCAGTTTCAGCTCTGCCCAACAGCGTGTTCTCAGTTCCGCGGGCAAGCACGCCCTCTTGCCTTGGCTCCGAGTGCAAAGTCCCGAGCGAGCACTCGACTCAGTGCAATGCACCCAGAAAGACGCTCTCGCTCGTCTTTCAAGGAGCGATTCCTAACAGCAGAAGCAGCAGAGGCACAAACTGCATGACGAGAAGGGACAATGTAGAACACGTCTCTGTCCCGGCACATTATTGCGTGCGATACTTCCCTCCGGGTCTTCGGTCCTTGCGAAGCTCTATGTACTGCGAGCGCTGCTACTTGCAGCTGGGAAGGACCGTGGAGCTAGCGGCGAATTCGGAGAGCGCTAAGCACGAAGTCAAGAAGCGAGACGTGTCCCTGCAATGCGGTGTTAATAGCAGCTTCCTCGCGGCGGGCGTGAGCTCCAGCCACAAAGCATTCTCGTCCTGGCAACGGATCTCTGTGACGGGCGTAGGCGAAAAGCTTTCGTTTTCCATTCGAACTTCGAGAGAGGCAGACTGTTGCACGGAGCTCTGAGAACAAGGGTGCACGCCCTAGGCGGGCTTGGGCAGAAGCAGCGTTCTCGAGCTCTTGGCTGCCGGCGCACGTGGTTGTGTGGCGCCCTTGCAGCGGCTTCTGGCCGCCGGCAAGTGAAAGCGGCTCCACGCTTAGGCGATGGCGGTGAACGAAGCAGCACTAGTCCCGTGCTTGTGTGCACCACGTTACAGGCTACTAGGAGAGGAAGGTGGTTGACTCTCGCTTGCCTTCCCATGTGCCCTTAGCAGTCGGAAGGAGCAAGTTGAAGCACTGCTGCTTGTGCTGCTCCTTGGTTCCCTTGCAGCCCGCTGGGAAAGCATTGGCGGTCTCTTCTAGGCGCCGAGTTGCACACAGCACCACTGTAAGTGCCTCGGAGAAGGGAAATCCAGAGTGCAGCGAGGAGCTGGACGTGGCTTACGTGCAGTAAGAAGGTTAACCAAGGCACTGCCTCTTCAATCTGGCCGCCTCTGCTCTGGTAGCAACTTTTGCAACTCGGCAAAGGGAGAAGCGAGTATGTAGAACGGAGGGCAGCGAGACGCCGTGTGTTATGCGCCCTTTCAGGGCTGCTGCCAGGGGGCTACTTTAAGAACGCTTTTTTCTTCCTCGCGTCCTTCTCGCTTCGCTCTAGCTGCATGGAGTACAGCACAGCGAAGGAGTGAGGACGGGCACTGTCCCAGCTTTTGCCCTGGCGTGCAACGGCTGTGTGCTGCTTTTCCAAGAAGCAAGAGCACAGAGAAGTGAAAGCGATTGTGAAGGAGCTCTTTGGCTGCTCGTGTGCTCTTCGCTGCACTGCGCCGCTCGCAAGCGGCTTCGTTCTTCGCCTTCTGCCGTCCGGAGAGAGCTGAACTCCGGCGATCAGTTTCAGCTCTGCCCAACAGCGTGTTCTCAGTTCTGCGGGCAAGCACGCCCTCTTGCCTTGGCTCCGAGTGCAAAGTCCCGAGCGAGCACTCGACTCAGTGCAATGCACCCAGAAAGACGCTCTCGATCGTCTTTCAAGGAGCGATTCCTAACAGCAGAAGCAGCAGAGGCACAAACTGGATGACGAGAAGGGACAATGTAGAACACGTCTCTGTCCCGGCACATTTTAGTGTGCGATACTTCCCTCCGGGTCGTCGGTCCTTGCGCAGCTCTATGTACTGCGAGCGCTGCTACTTGCCGCTGAGAAGGACCGTGGAGCTGGCGGCGAATTCGGAGAGCGCTAAGCACGAAGTCAAGAAGCGAGACGTGTCTCTGCAATGCGGTGCTAAGAGCAGCTTCCTCGCGGCGGGCGCGAGCTCCGGCCACAAAGCATTCACGTCCTGGCAACGGATCTCTGTGACGGGCGTAGGGGAAAAGCTTTCGTTTTCCATTCGAACTGCGAGAGAGGCAGACTGTTGCACGGAGCTCTGAGAACAAGGGTGCACGCCCTAGGCGGGCTTGGGCAGAAGCAGCGTTCTCTAGCTCTTGGCTGCCGGCGCACTTGTGGTTGTGTGGCGCCCTTGCAGCGGCTTCTGGCCGCCGGCAAGTGAAAGCAGCGCCAGGCGTGGGCGAGGGCGGTGAACGAAGCGGCACTAGTCCCGTGCTTGTGTGCACCACGTTACAGGCTACTAGGAGAGGGAGGTTGTTGACTCTCACTTGCCTTTCCAAGTGCCCTTAGCAGTCGGAAGGAGCAAGTTGAAGCACTGCTGCTTGTGCTGCTCCGTGGCTCCCTTGCAGCCCGCCTGGAAAGCTTTGGCGGTCTCTTCTAGGCGCCGAGTTGCACACAGCACCACTGTAAGTGCCTCGGAGAAGAGAAATCCAGAGTGCAGCGAGGAGCTGGACGTGGCTTACGTGCAGTAAGAAGGTGAACCAAGGCACTGCCTCTTCAATCTGGCCGCCTCTGCTCTGGTAGCAACTTTTGCAACTCGGCAAAGGGAGAAGCGAGTATGTAGAACGGAGGGCAGCGAGACGCCGTGTGTTATGCGCCCTTTCAGGGCTGCTGCCAGGGGGCTACTTTAAGAACGCTTTTTTCTTCCTCGCGTCCTTCTCGCTTCGCTCTAGCTGCATGGAGTACAGCACAGCGAAGGAGTGAGGACGGGCACTGTCCCAGCTTTTGCCCTGGCGTGCAACGGCTGTGTGCTGCTTTTCCAAGAAGCAAGAGCACAGAGAAGTGAAAGCGATTGTGAAGGAGCTCTTTGGCTGCTCGTGTGCTCTTCGCTGCACTGCGCCGCTCGCAAGCGGCTTCGTTCTTCGCCTTCTGCCGTCCGGAGAGAGCTGAACTCCGGCGATCAGTTTCAGCTCTGCCCAACAGCGTGTTCTCAGTTCTGCGGGCAAGCACGCCCTCTTGCCTTGGCTCCGAGTGCAAAGTCCCGAGCGAGCCCTCGACTCAGTGCAATGCACCCAGAAAGACGCTCTCGATCGTCTTTCAAGGAGCGATTCCTAACAGCAGAAGCAGCAGAGGCACAAACTGGATGACGTGAAGGGACAATGTAGAACACGTCTCTGTCCCGGCACATTTTAGTGTGCGATACTTCCCTCCGGGTCGTCGGTCCTTGCGCAGCTCTATGTACTGCGAGCGCTGCTACTTGCCGCTGAGAAGGACCGTGGAGCTGGCGGCGAATTCGGAGAGCGCTAAGCACGAAGTCAAGAAGCGAGACGTGTCTCTGCAATGCGGTGCTAAGAGCAGCTTCCTCGCGGCGGGCGCGAGCTCCGGCCACAAAGCATTCACGTCCTGGCAACGGATCTCTGTGACGGGCGTAGGGGAAAAGCTTTCGTTTTCCATTCGAACTGCGAGAGAGGCAGACTGTTGCACGGAGCTCTGAGAACAAGGGTGCACGCCCTAGGCGGGCTTGGGCAGAAGCAGCGTTCTCTAGCTCTTGGCTGCCGGCGCACTTGTGGTTGTGTGGCGCCCTTGCAGCGGCTTCTGGCCGCCGGCAAGTGAAAGCAGCGCCAGGCGTGGGCGAGGGCGGTGAACGAAGCGGCACTAGTCCCGTGCTTGTGTGCACCACGTTACAGGCTACTAGGAGAGGGAGGTTGTTGACTCTCACTTGCCTTTCCAAGTGCCCTTAGCAGTCGGAAGGAGCAAGTTGAAGCACTGCTGCTTGTGCTGCTCCGTGGCTCCCTTGCAGCCCGCCTGGAAAGCTTTGGCGGTCTCTTCTAGGCGCCGAGTTGCACACAGCACCACTGTAAGTGCCTCGGAGAAGAGAAATCCAGAGTGCAGCGAGGAGCTGGACGTGGCTTACGTGCAGTAAGAAGGTGAACCAAGGCACTGCCTCTTCAATCTGGCCGCCTCTGCTCTGGTAGCAACTTTTGCAACTCGGCAAAGGGAGAAGCGAGTATGTAGAACGGAGGGCAGCGAGACGCCGTGTGTTATGCGCCCTTTCAGGGCTGCTGCCAGGGGGCTACTTTAAGAACGCTTTTTTCTTCCTCGCGTCCTTCTCGCTTCGCTCTAGCTGCATGGAGTACAGCACAGCGAAGGAGTGAGGACGGGCACTGTCCCAGCTTTTGCCCTGGCGTGCAACGGCTGTGTGCTGCTTTTCCAAGCAGCAAGAGCACAGAGAAGTGAAAGCGATTGTGAAGGAGCTCTTTGGCTGCTCGTGTGCTCTTCGCTGCACTGCGCCGCTCGCAAGCGGCTTCGTTCTTCGCCTTCTGCCGTCCGGAGAGAGCTGAACTCCGGCGATCAGTTTCAGCTCTGCCCAACAGCGTGTTCTCAGTTCCGCGGGCAAGCACGCCCTCTTGCCTTGGCTCCGAGTGCAAAGTCCCGAGCGAGCACTCGACTCAGTGCAATGCACCCAGAAAGACGCTCTCGCTCGTCTTTCAAGGAGCGATTCCTAACAGCAGAAGCAGCAGAGGCACAAACTGGATGACGTGAAGGGACAATGTAGAACACGTCTCTGTCCCGGCACATTTTAGTGTGCGATTCTTCCCTCCGGGTCTTCGGTCCTTGCGAAGCTCTATGTACTGCGAGCGCTGCTACTTGCAGCTGAGAAGGACCGTGGAGCTAGCGGCGAATTCGGAGAGCGCTAAGCACGAAGTCAAGAAGCGAGACGTGTCCCTGCAATGCGGTGCTAAGAGCAGCTTCCTCGCGGCGGGCGCGAGCTCCGGCCACAAAGCATTCTCGTCCTGGCAACGGATCTCTGTGACGGGCGTAGGGGAAAAGCTTTCGTTTTCCATTCGAACTGCGAGAGAGGCAGACTGTTGCACGGAGCTCTGAGAACAAGGGTGCACGCCCTAGGCGGGCTTGGGCAGAAGCAGCGTTCTCTAGCTCTTGGCTGCCGGCGCACTTGTGGTTGTGTGGCGCCCTTGCAGCGGCTTCTGGCCGCCGGCAAGTGAAAGCAGCGGCAGGCGTGGGCGAGGGCGGTGAACGAAGCGGCACTAGTCCCGTGCTTGTGTGCACCACGTTACAGGCTACTAGGAGAGGGAGGTTGTTGACTCTCACTTGCCTTTCCAAGTGCCCTTAGCAGTCGGAAGGAGCAAGTTGAAGCACTGCTGCTTGTGCTGCTCCGTGGTTCCCTTGCAGCCCGCCTGGAAAGCTTTGGCGGTCGCTTCTAGGCGCCGAGTTGCACACAGCACCACGGTAAGTGCCTCGGAGAAGGGAAATCCAGAGTGCAGCGAGGAGCTGGACGTGGCTTACGTGCATTAAGGAGAAGGTTAACCAAGGCACTGCTTCTTCAATCTGGCCGCCTCTGCTCTGGTAGCAACTTTTGCAACTCGGCAAAGGGAGCCGCGAGTATGTAGAACGGAGGGCAGCGAGACACCGTGTGTTATGCGCCCTTTCAGGGCTGCTGCCAGGGGGCTACTTTAAGAACGCTTTTTTCTTCCTCGCGTCCTTCTCGCTTCGCTCTAGCTGCATGGAGTACAGCACAGCGAAGGAGTGAGGACGGGCACTGTCCCAGCTTTTGCCCTGGCGTGCAACGGCTGTGTGCTGCTTTTCCAAGCAGCAAGAGCACAGAGAAGTGAAAGCGATTGTGAAGGAGCTCTTTGGCTGCTCGTGTGCTCTTCGCTGCACTGCGCCGCTCGCAAGCGGCTTCGTTCTTCGCCTTCTGCCGTCCGGAGAGAGCTGAACTCCGGCGGTCAGTTTCAGCTCTGCCCAACAGCGTGTTCTCAGTTCTGCGGGCAAGCACGCCCTCTTGCCTTGGCTCCGAGTGCAAAGTCCCGAGCGAGCACTCGACTCAGTGCAATGCACCCAGAAAGACGCTCTCGATCGTCTTTCAAGGAGCGATTCCTAACAGCAGAAGCAGCAGAGGCACAAACTGGATGACGAGAAGGGACAATGTAGAACACGTCTCTGTCCCGGCACATTATTGCGTGCGATACTTCCCTCCGGGTCTTCGGTCCTTGCGAAGCTCTATGTACTGCGAGCGCTGCTACTTGCAGCTCAGAAGGACCGTGGAGCTAGCGGCGAATTCGGAGAGCTCTTCGCTGCACTGCGCCGCTCGCAAGCGGCTTCGTTCTTCGCCTTCTGCCGTCCAGAGAGAGCTGAACTCCGGCGATCAGTTTCAGCTCTGCCCAACAGCGTGTTCTCAGTTCCGCGGGCAAGCACGCCCTCTTGCCTTGGCTCCGAGTGCAAAGTCCCGAGCGAGCACTCGACTCAGTGCAATGCACCCAGAAAGACGCTCTCGCTCGTCTTTCAAGGAGCGATTCCTAACAGCAGAAGCAGCAGAGGCACAAACTGCATGACGAGAAGGGACAATGTAGAACACGTCTCTGTCCCGGCACATTATTGCGTGCGATACTTCCCTCCGGGTCTTCGGTCCTTGCGAAGCTCTATGTACTGCGAGCGCTGCTACTTGCAGCTGGGAAGGACCGTGGAGCTAGCGGCGAATTCGGAGAGCGCTAAGCACGAAGTCAAGAAGCGAGACGTGTCCCTGCAATGCGGTGTTAATAGCAGCTTCCTCGCGGCGGGCGTGAGCTCCAGCCACAAAGCATTCTCGTCCTGGCAACGGATCTCTGTGACGGGCGTAGGCGAAAAGCTTTCGTTTTCCATTCGAACTTCGAGAGAGGCAGACTGTTGCACGGAGCTCTGAGAACAAGGGTGCACGCCCTAGGCGGGCTTGGGCAGAAGCAGCGTTCTCGAGCTCTTGGCTGCCGGCGCACGTGGTTGTGTGGCGCCCTTGCAGCGGCTTCTGGCCGCCGGCAAGTGAAAGCGGCTCCACGCTTAGGCGATGGCGGTGAACGAAGCAGCACTAGTCCCGTGCTTGTGTGCACCACGTTACAGGCTACTAGGAGAGGAAGGTGGTTGACTCTCGCTTGCCTTCCCATGTGCCCTTAGCAGTCGGAAGGAGCAAGTTGAAGCACTGCTGCTTGTGCTGCTCCTTGGTTCCCTTGCAGCCCGCTGGGAAAGCATTGGCGGTCTCTTCTAGGCGCCGAGTTGCACACAGCACCACTGTAAGTGCCTCGGAGAAGGGAAATCCAGAGTGCAGCGAGGAGCTGGACGTGGCTTACGTGCAGTAAGAAGGTGAACCAAGGCACTGCCTCTTCAATCTGGCCGCCTCTGCTCTGGTAGCAACTTTTGCAACTCGGCAAAGGGAGAAGCGAGTATGTAGAACGGAGGGCAGCGAGACGCCGTGTGTTATGCGCCCTTTCAGGGCTGCTGCCAGGGGGCTACTTTAAGAACGCTTTTTTCTTCCTCGCGTCCTTCTCGCTTCGCTCTAGCTGCATGGAGTACAGCACAGCGAAGGAGTGAGGACGGGCACTGTCCCAGCTTTTGCCCTGGCGTGCAACGGCTGTGTGCTGCTTTTCCAAGAAGCAAGAGCACAGAGAAGTGAAAGCGATTGTGAAGGAGCTCTTTGGCTGCTCGTGTGCTCTTCGCTGCACTGCGCCGCTCGCAAGCGGCTTCGTTCTTCGCCTTCTGCCGTCCGGAGAGAGCTGAACTCCGGCGATCAGTTTCAGCTCTGCCCAACAGCGTGTTCTCAGTTCTGCGGGCAAGCACGCCCTCTTGCCTTGGCTCCGAGTGCAAAGTCCCGAGCGAGCCCTCGACTCAGTGCAATGCACCCAGAAAGACGCTCTCGATCGTCTTTCAAGGAGCGATTCCTAACAGCAGAAGCAGCAGAGGCACAAACTGGATGACGTGAAGGGACAATGTAGAACACGTCTCTGTCCCGGCACATTTTAGTGTGCGATACTTCCCTCCGGGTCGTCGGTCCTTGCGCAGCTCTATGTACTGCGAGCGCTGCTACTTGCCGCTGAGAAGGACCGTGGAGCTGGCGGCGAATTCGGAGAGCGCTAAGCACGAAGTCAAGAAGCGAGACGTGTCTCTGCAATGCGGTGCTAAGAGCAGCTTCCTCGCGGCGGGCGCGAGCTCCGGCCACAAAGCATTCACGTCCTGGCAACGGATCTCTGTGACGGGCGTAGGGGAAAAGCTTTCGTTTTCCATTCGAACTGCGAGAGAGGCAGACTGTTGCACGGAGCTCTGAGAACAAGGGTGCACGCCCTAGGCGGGCTTGGGCAGAAGCAGCGTTCTCTAGCTCTTGGCTGCCGGCGCACTTGTGGTTGTGTGGCGCCCTTGCAGCGGCTTCTGGCCGCCGGCAAGTGAAAGCAGCGCCAGGCGTGGGCGAGGGCGGTGAACGAAGCGGCACTAGTCCCGTGCTTGTGTGCACCACGTTACAGGCTACTAGGAGAGGGAGGTTGTTGACTCTCACTTGCCTTTCCAAGTGCCCTTAGCAGTCGGAAGGAGCAAGTTGAAGCACTGCTGCTTGTGCTGCTCCGTGGCTCCCTTGC
The DNA here is from genome assembly GCF_052056855.1 of Sturnus vulgaris. Taxonomy (NCBI): domain Eukaryota; kingdom Metazoa; phylum Chordata; class Aves; order Passeriformes; family Sturnidae; genus Sturnus; species Sturnus vulgaris. The sequence continues at coordinate 222,578 of NW_028276069.1, forward strand.
AGCCCGCCTGGAAAGCTTTGGCGGTCTCTTCTAGGCGCCGAGTTGCACACAGCACCACTGTAAGTGCCTCGGAGAAGAGAAATCCAGAGTGCAGCGAGGAGCTGGACGTGGCTTACGTGCAGTAAGAAGGTGAACCAAGGCACTGCCTCTTCAATCTGGCCGCCTCTGCTCTGGTAGCAACTTTTGCAACTCGGCAAAGGGAGAAGCGAGTATGTAGAACGGAGGGCAGCGAGACGCCGTGTGTTATGCGCCCTTTCAGGGCTGCTGCCAGGGGGCTACTTTAAGAACGCTTTTTTCTTCCTCGCGTCCTTCTCGCTTCGCTCTAGCTGCATGGAGTACAGCACAGCGAAGGAGTGAGGACGGGCACTGTCCCAGCTTTTGCCCTGGCGTGCAACGGCTGTGTGCTGCTTTTCCAAGCAGCAAGAGCACAGAGAAGTGAAAGCGATTGTGAAGGAGCTCTTTGGCTGCTCGTGTGCTCTTCGCTGCACTGCGCCGCTCGCAAGCGGCTTCGTTCTTCGCCTTCTGCCGTCCGGAGAGAGCTGAACTCCGGCGATCAGTTTCAGCTCTGCCCAACAGCGTGTTCTCAGTTCCGCGGGCAAGCACGCCCTCTTGCCTTGGCTCCGAGTGCAAAGTCCCGAGCGAGCACTCGACTCAGTGCAATGCACCCAGAAAGACGCTCTCGCTCGTCTTTCAAGGAGCGATTCCTAACAGCAGAAGCAGCAGAGGCACAAACTGGATGACGTGAAGGGACAATGTAGAACACGTCTCTGTCCCGGCACATTTTAGTGTGCGATTCTTCCCTCCGGGTCTTCGGTCCTTGCGAAGCTCTATGTACTGCGAGCGCTGCTACTTGCAGCTGAGAAGGACCGTGGAGCTAGCGGCGAATTCGGAGAGCGCTAAGCACGAAGTCAAGAAGCGAGACGTGTCCCTGCAATGCGGTGCTAAGAGCAGCTTCCTCGCGGCGGGCGCGAGCTCCGGCCACAAAGCATTCTCGTCCTGGCAACGGATCTCTGTGACGGGCGTAGGGGAAAAGCTTTCGTTTTCCATTCGAACTGCGAGAGAGGCAGACTGTTGCACGGAGCTCTGAGAACAAGGGTGCACGCCCTAGGCGGGCTTGGGCAGAAGCAGCGTTCTCTAGCTCTTGGCTGCCGGCGCACTTGTGGTTGTGTGGCGCCCTTGCAGCGGCTTCTGGCCGCCGGCAAGTGAAAGCAGCGGCAGGCGTGGGCGAGGGCGGTGAACGAAGCGGCACTAGTCCCGTGCTTGTGTGCACCACGTTACAGGCTACTAGGAGAGGGAGGTTGTTGACTCTCACTTGCCTTTCCAAGTGCCCTTAGCAGTCGGAAGGAGCAAGTTGAAGCACTGCTGCTTGTGCTGCTCCGTGGTTCCCTTGCAGCCCGCCTGGAAAGCTTTGGCGGTCGCTTCTAGGCGCCGAGTTGCACACAGCACCACGGTAAGTGCCTCGGAGAAGGGAAATCCAGAGTGCAGCGAGGAGCTGGACGTGGCTTACGTGCATTAAGGAGAAGGTTAACCAAGGCACTGCTTCTTCAATCTGGCCGCCTCTGCTCTGGTAGCAACTTTTGCAACTCGGCAAAGGGAGCCGCGAGTATGTAGAACGGAGGGCAGCGAGACACCGTGTGTTATGCGCCCTTTCAGGGCTGCTGCCAGGGGGCTACTTTAAGAACGCTTTTTTCTTCCTCGCGTCCTTCTCGCTTCGCTCTAGCTGCATGGAGTACAGCACAGCGAAGGAGTGAGGACGGGCACTGTCCCAGCTTTTGCCCTGGCGTGCAACGGCTGTGTGCTGCTTTTCCAAGCAGCAAGAGCACAGAGAAGTGAAAGCGATTGTGAAGGAGCTCTTTGGCTGCTCGTGTGCTCTTCGCTGCACTGCGCCGCTCGCAAGCGGCTTCGTTCTTCGCCTTCTGCCGTCCGGAGAGAGCTGAACTCCGGCGGTCAGTTTCAGCTCTGCCCAACAGCGTGTTCTCAGTTCTGCGGGCAAGCACGCCCTCTTGCCTTGGCTCCGAGTGCAAAGTCCCGAGCGAGCACTCGACTCAGTGCAATGCACCCAGAAAGACGCTCTCGATCGTCTTTCAAGGAGCGATTCCTAACAGCAGAAGCAGCAGAGGCACAAACTGGATGACGAGAAGGGACAATGTAGAACACGTCTCTGTCCCGGCACATTATTGCGTGCGATACTTCCCTCCGGGTCTTCGGTCCTTGCGAAGCTCTATGTACTGCGAGCGCTGCTACTTGCAGCTCAGAAGGACCGTGGAGCTAGCGGCGAATTCGGAGAGCTCTTCGCTGCACTGCGCCGCTCGCAAGCGGCTTCGTTCTTCGCCTTCTGCCGTCCAGAGAGAGCTGAACTCCGGCGATCAGTTTCAGCTCTGCCCAACAGCGTGTTCTCAGTTCCGCGGGCAAGCACGCCCTCTTGCCTTGGCTCCGAGTGCAAAGTCCCGAGCGAGCACTCGACTCAGTGCAATGCACCCAGAAAGACGCTCTCGCTCGTCTTTCAAGGAGCGATTCCTAACAGCAGAAGCAGCAGAGGCACAAACTGCATGACGAGAAGGGACAATGTAGAACACGTCTCTGTCCCGGCACATTATTGCGTGCGATACTTCCCTCCGGGTCTTCGGTCCTTGCGAAGCTCTATGTACTGCGAGCGCTGCTACTTGCAGCTGGGAAGGACCGTGGAGCTAGCGGCGAATTCGGAGAGCGCTAAGCACGAAGTCAAGAAGCGAGACGTGTCCCTGCAATGCGGTGTTAATAGCAGCTTCCTCGCGGCGGGCGTGAGCTCCAGCCACAAAGCATTCTCGTCCTGGCAACGGATCTCTGTGACGGGCGTAGGCGAAAAGCTTTCGTTTTCCATTCGAACTTCGAGAGAGGCAGACTGTTGCACGGAGCTCTGAGAACAAGGGTGCACGCCCTAGGCGGGCTTGGGCAGAAGCAGCGTTCTCGAGCTCTTGGCTGCCGGCGCACGTGGTTGTGTGGCGCCCTTGCAGCGGCTTCTGGCCGCCGGCAAGTGAAAGCGGCTCCACGCTTAGGCGATGGCGGTGAACGAAGCAGCACTAGTCCCGTGCTTGTGTGCACCACGTTACAGGCTACTAGGAGAGGAAGGTGGTTGACTCTCGCTTGCCTTCCCATGTGCCCTTAGCAGTCGGAAGGAGCAAGTTGAAGCACTGCTGCTTGTGCTGCTCCTTGGTTCCCTTGCAGCCCGCTGGGAAAGCATTGGCGGTCTCTTCTAGGCGCCGAGTTGCACACAGCACCACTGTAAGTGCCTCGGAGAAGGGAAATCCAGAGTGCAGCGAGGAGCTGGACGTGGCTTACGTGCAGTAAGAAGGTTAACCAAGGCACTGCCTCTTCAATCTGGCCGCCTCTGCTCTGGTAGCAACTTTTGCAACTCGGCAAAGGGAGAAGCGAGTATGTAGAACGGAGGGCAGCGAGACGCCGTGTGTTATGCGCCCTTTCAGGGCTGCTGCCAGGGGGCTACTTTAAGAACGCTTTTTTCTTCCTCGCGTCCTTCTCGCTTCGCTCTAGCTGCATGGAGTACAGCACAGCGAAGGAGTGAGGACGGGCACTGTCCCAGCTTTTGCCCTGGCGTGCAACGGCTGTGTGCTGCTTTTCCAAGAAGCAAGAGCACAGAGAAGTGAAAGCGATTGTGAAGGAGCTCTTTGGCTGCTCGTGTGCTCTTCGCTGCACTGCGCCGCTCGCAAGCGGCTTCGTTCTTCGCCTTCTGCCGTCCGGAGAGAGCTGAACTCCGGCGATCAGTTTCAGCTCTGCCCAACAGCGTGTTCTCAGTTCTGCGGGCAAGCACGCCCTCTTGCCTTGGCTCCGAGTGCAAAGTCCCGAGCGAGCCCTCGACTCAGTGCAATGCACCCAGAAAGACGCTCTCGATCGTCTTTCAAGGAGCGATTCCTAACAGCAGAAGCAGCAGAGGCACAAACTGGATGACGAGAAGGGACAATGTAGAACACGTCTCTGTCCCGGCACATTTTAGTGTGCGATACTTCCCTCCGGGTCGTCGGTCCTTGCGCAGCTCTATGTACTGCGAGCGCTGCTACTTGCCGCTGAGAAGGACCGTGGAGCTGGCGGCGAATTCGGAGAGCGCTAAGCACGAAGTCAAGAAGCGAGACGTGTCTCTGCAATGCGGTGCTAAGAGCAGCTTCCTCGCGGCGGGCGCGAGCTCCGGCCACAAAGCATTCACGTCCTGGCAACGGATCTCTGTGACGGGCGTAGGGGAAAAGCTTTCGTTTTCCATTCGAACTGCGAGAGAGGCAGACTGTTGCACGGAGCTCTGAGAACAAGGGTGCACGCCCTAGGCGGGCTTGGGCAGAAGCAGCGTTCTCTAGCTCTTGGCTGCCGGCGCACTTGTGGTTGTGTGGCGCCCTTGCAGCGGCTTCTGGCCGCCGGCAAGTGAAAGCAGCGCCAGGCGTGGGCGAGGGCGGTGAACGAAGCGGCACTAGTCCCGTGCTTGTGTGCACCACGTTACAGGCTACTAGGAGAGGGAGGTTGTTGACTCTCACTTGCCTTTCCAAGTGCCCTTAGCAGTCGGAAGGAGCAAGTTGAAGCACTGCTGCTTGTGCTGCTCCGTGGCTCCCTTGCAGCCCGCCTGGAAAGCTTTGGCGGTCTCTTCTAGGCGCCGAGTTGCACACAGCACCACTGTAAGTGCCTCGGAGAAGAGAAATCCAGAGTGCAGCGAGGAGCTGGACGTGGCTTACGTGCAGTAAGAAGGTGAACCAAGGCACTGCCTCTTCAATCTGGCCGCCTCTGCTCTGGTAGCAACTTTTGCAACTCGGCAAAGGGAGAAGCGAGTATGTAGAACGGAGGGCAGCGAGACGCCGTGTGTTATGCGCCCTTTCAGGGCTGCTGCCAGGGGGCTACTTTAAGAACGCTTTTTTCTTCCTCGCGTCCTTCTCGCTTCGCTCTAGCTGCATGGAGTACAGCACAGCGAAGGAGTGAGGACGGGCACTGTCCCAGCTTTTGCCCTGGCGTGCAACGGCTGTGTGCTGCTTTTCCAAGAAGCAAGAGCACAGAGAAGTGAAAGCGATTGTGAAGGAGCTCTTTGGCTGCTCGTGTGCTCTTCGCTGCACTGCGCCGCTCGCAAGCGGCTTCGTTCTTCGCCTTCTGCCGTCCGGAGAGAGCTGAACTCCGGCGATCAGTTTCAGCTCTGCCCAACAGCGTGTTCTCAGTTCTGCGGGCAAGCACGCCCTCTTGCCTTGGCTCCGAGTGCAAAGTCCCGAGCGAGCCCTCGACTCAGTGCAATGCACCCAGAAAGACGCTCTCGATCGTCTTTCAAGGAGCGATTCCTAACAGCAGAAGCAGCAGAGGCACAAACTGGATGACGAGAAGGGACAATGTAGAACACGTCTCTGTCCCGGCACATTTTAGTGTGCGATACTTCCCTCCGGGTCGTCGGTCCTTGCGCAGCTCTATGTACTGCGAGCGCTGCTACTTGCCGCTGAGAAGGACCGTGGAGCTGGCGGCGAATTCGGAGAGCGCTAAGCACGAAGTCAAGAAGCGAGACGTGTCTCTGCAATGCGGTGCTAAGAGCAGCTTCCTCGCGGCGGGCGCGAGCTCCGGCCACAAAGCATTCACGTCCTGGCAACGGATCTCTGTGACGGGCGTAGGGGAAAAGCTTTCGTTTTCCATTCGAACTGCGAGAGAGGCAGACTGTTGCACGGAGCTCTGAGAACAAGGGTGCACGCCCTAGGCGGGCTTGGGCAGAAGCAGCGTTCTCTAGCTCTTGGCTGCCGGCGCACTTGTGGTTGTGTGGCGCCCTTGCAGCGGCTTCTGGCCGCCGGCAAGTGAAAGCAGCGCCAGGCGTGGGCGAGGGCGGTGAACGAAGCGGCACTAGTCCCGTGCTTGTGTGCACCACGTTACAGGCTACTAGGAGAGGGAGGTTGTTGACTCTCACTTGCCTTTCCAAGTGCCCTTAGCAGTCGGAAGGAGCAAGTTGAAGCACTGCTGCTTGTGCTGCTCCGTGGCTCCCTTGCAGCCCGCCTGGAAAGCTTTGGCGGTCTCTTCTAGGCGCCGAGTTGCACACAGCACCACTGTAAGTGCCTCGGAGAAGAGAAATCCAGAGTGCAGCGAGGAGCTGGACGTGGCTTACGTGCAGTAAGAAGGTGAACCAAGGCACTGCCTCTTCAATCTGGCCGCCTCTGCTCTGGTAGCAACTTTTGCAACTCGGCAAAGGGAGAAGCGAGTATGTAGAACGGAGGGCAGCGAGACGCCGTGTGTTATGCGCCCTTTCAGGGCTGCTGCCAGGGGGCTACTTTAAGAACGCTTTTTTCTTCCTCGCGTCCTTCTCGCTTCGCTCTAGCTGCATGGAGTACAGCACAGCGAAGGAGTGAGGACGGGCACTGTCCCAGCTTTTGCCCTGGCGTGCAACGGCTGTGTGCTGCTTTTCCAAGAAGCAAGAGCACAGAGAAGTGAAAGCGATTGTGAAGGAGCTCTTTGGCTGCTCGTGTGCTCTTCGCTGCACTGCGCCGCTCGCAAGCGGCTTCGTTCTTCGCCTTCTGCCGTCCGGAGAGAGCTGAACTCCGGCGATCAGTTTCAGCTCTGCCCAACAGCGTGTTCTCAGTTCTGCGGGCAAGCACGCCCTCTTGCCTTGGCTCCGAGTGCAAAGTCCCGAGCGAGCCCTCGACTCAGTGCAATGCACCCAGAAAGACGCTCTCGATCGTCTTTCAAGGAGCGATTCCTAACAGCAGAAGCAGCAGAGGCACAAACTGGATGACGAGAAGGGACAATGTAGAACACGTCTCTGTCCCGGCACATTTTAGTGTGCGATACTTCCCTCCGGGTCGTCGGTCCTTGCGCAGCTCTATGTACTGCGAGCGCTGCTACTTGCCGCTGAGAAGGACCGTGGAGCTGGCGGCGAATTCGGAGAGCGCTAAGCACGAAGTCAAGAAGCGAGACGTGTCTCTGCAATGCGGTGCTAAGAGCAGCTTCCTCGCGGCGGGCGCGAGCTCCGGCCACAAAGCATTCACGTCCTGGCAACGGATCTCTGTGACGGGCGTAGGGGAAAAGCTTTCGTTTTCCATTCGAACTGCGAGAGAGGCAGACTGTTGCACGGAGCTCTGAGAACAAGGGTGCACGCCCTAGGCGGGCTTGGGCAGAAGCAGCGTTCTCTAGCTCTTGGCTGCCGGCGCACTTGTGGTTGTGTGGCGCCCTTGCAGCGGCTTCTGGCCGCCGGCAAGTGAAAGCAGCGCCAGGCGTGGGCGAGGGCGGTGAACGAAGCGGCACTAGTCCCGTGCTTGTGTGCACCACGTTACAGGCTACTAGGAGAGGGAGGTTGTTGACTCTCACTTGCCTTTCCAAGTGCCCTTAGCAGTCGGAAGGAGCAAGTTGAAGCACTGCTGCTTGTGCTGCTCCGTGGCTCCCTTGCAGCCCGCCTGGAAAGCTTTGGCGGTCGCTTCTAGGCGCCGAGTTGCACACAGCACCACGGTAAGTGCCTCGGAGAAGGGAAATCCAGAGTGCAGCGAGGAGCTGGACGTGGCTTACGTGCAGTAAGGAGAAGGTTAACCAAGGCACTGCTTCTTCAATCTGGCCGCCTCTGCTCTGGTAGCAACTTTTGCAAGTCGGCAAAGGGAGCCGCGAGTATGTAGAACGGAGGGCAGCGAGACGCCGTGTGTTATGCGCCCGTTCAGGGCTGCTGCCAGGGGGCTACTTTAAGAACGCTTTTTTCTTCCTCGCGTCCTTCTCGCTTCGCTCTAGCTGCATGGAGTACAGCACAGCGAAGGAGTGAGGACGGGCACTGTCCCAGCTTTTGCCCTGGCGTGCAACGGCTGTGTGCTGCTTTTCCAAGAAGCAAGAGCACAGAGAAGTGAAAGCGATTGTGAAGGAGCTCTTTGGCTGCTCGTGTGCTCTTCGCTGCACTGCGCCGCTCGCAAGCGGCTTCGTTCTTCGCCTTCTGCCGTCCGGCGAGAGCTGAACTCCGGCGGTCAGTTGCAGCTCTGCCCAACAGCGTGTTCTCAGTTCTGCGGGCAAGCACGCCCTCTTGCCTTGGCTCCGAGTGCAAAGTCCCGAGCCAGCACTCGACTCAGTGCAATGCACCCAGAAAGACGCTCTCGATCGTCTTTCAAGGAGCGATTCCTAACAGCAGAAGCAGCAGAGGCACAAACTGGATGACGAGAAGGGACAATGTAGAACACGTCTCTGTCCTGGCACATTTTCGTGTGCGATACTTCCCTCCGGGTCTTCGGTCCTTGCGAAGCTCTATGTACTGCGAGCGCTGCTACTTGCAGCTGAGAAGGACCGTGGAGCTAGCGGCGAATTCGGAGAGCGCTAAGCACGAAGTCAAGAAGCGAGACGTGTCCCTGCAATGCGGTCCTAATAGCAGCTTCCTCGCGGCGGGCCCGAGCTCCGGCCACAAAGCATTCTCGTCCTGGCAACGGATCTCTGTGACGGGCGTAGGCGAAAAGCTTTCGTTTTCCATTCGAACTGCGAGAGAGGCAGACTGCTGCACGGAGCTCTGAGAACAAGGGTGCACGCCCTAGGCGGGCTTGGGCAGAAGCAGCGTTCTCTAGCTCTTGGCTGCCGGCGCACTTGTGGTTGTGTGGCGCCCTTGCAGCGGCTTCTGGCCGCCGGCAAGTGAAAGCGGCTCCACGCTTAGACGATGGCGGTGAACGAAGCGGCACTAGTCCCGTGCTTGTGTGCACCACGTTACAGGCTACTAGGAGAGGGAGGTTGTTGACTCTCACTTGCCTTTCCAAGTGCCCTTAGCAGTCGGAAGGAGCAAGCTGAAGCACTGCTGCTTGTGCTGCTCCGTGGTTCCCTTGCAGCCCGCCTGGAAAGCTTTGGCGGTCGCTTCTAGGCGCCGAGTTGCACACAGCACCACGGTAAGTGCCTCGGAGAAGGGAAATCCAGAGTGCAGCGAGGAGCTGGACGTGGCTTACGTGCAGTAAGGAGAAGGTTAACCAAGGCACTGCTTCTTCAATCTGGCCGCCTCTGCTCTGGTAGCAACTTTTGCAAGTCGGCAAAGGGAGCCGCGAGTATGTAGAACGGAGGGCAGCGAGACGCCGTGTGTTATGCGCCCTTTCAGGGCTGCTGCCAGGGGGCTACTTTAAGAACGCTTTTTTCTTCCTCGCGTCCTTCTCGCTTCGCTCTAGCTGCATGGAGTACAGCACAGCGAAGGAGTGAGGACGGGCACTGTCCCAGCTTTTGCCCTGGCGTGCAACGGCTGTGTGCTGCTTTTCCAAGCAGCAAGAGCACAGAGAAGTGAAAGCGATTGTGAAGGAGCTCTTTGGCTGCTCGTGTGCTCTTCGCTGCACTGCGCCGCTCGCAAGCGGCTTCGTTCTTCGCCTTCTGCCGTCCGGAGAGAGCTGAACTCCGGCGGTCAGTTTCAGCTCTGCCCAACAGCGTGTTCTCAGTTCTGCGGGCAAGCACGCCCTCTTGCCTTGGCTCCGAGTGCAAAGTCCCGAGCCAGCACTCGACTCAGTGCAATGCACCCAGAAAGACGCTCTCGCTCGTCTTTCAAGGAGCGATTCCTAACAGCAGAAGCAGCAGAGGCACAAACTGGATGACGAGAAGGGACAATGTAGAACACGTCTCTGTCCCGGCACATTTTCGTGTGCGATACTTCCCTCCGGGTCTTCGGTCCTTGCGAAGCTCTATGTACTGCGAGCGCTGCTACTTGCAGCTGAGAAGGACCGTGGAGCTAGCGGCGAATTCGGAGAGCGCTAAGCACGAAGTCAAGAAGCGAGACGTGTCCCTGCAATGCGGTCCTAATAGCAGCTTCCTCGCGGCGGGCCCGAGCTCCGGCCACAAAGCATTCACGTCCTGGCAACGGATCTCTGTGACGGGCGTAGGCGAAAAGCTTTCGTTTTCCATTCGAACTGCCAGAGAGGCAGACTGCTGCACGGAGCTCTGAGAACAAGGGTGCACGCCCTAGGCGGGCTTGGGCAGAAGCAGCGTTCTCTAGCTCTTGGCTGCCGGCGCACTTGTGGTTGTGTGGCGCCCTTGCAGCGGCTTCTGGCCGCCGGCAAGTGAAAGCGGCTCCACGCTTAGACGATGGCGGTGAACGAAGCGGCACTAGTCCCGTGCTTGTGTGCACCACGTTACAGGCTACTAGGAGAGGGAGGTTGTTGACTCTCACTTGCCTTTCCAAGTGCCCTTAGCAGTCGGAAGGAGCAAGCTGAAGCACTGCTGCTTGTGCTGCTCCGTGGTTCCCTTGCAGCCCGCCTGGAAAGCTTTGGCGGTCGCTTCTAGGCGCCGAGTTGCACACAGCACCACGGTAAGTGCCTCGGAGAAGGGAAATCCAGAGTGCAGCGAGGAGCTGGACGTGGCTTACGTGCAGTAAGGAGAAGGTTAACCAAGGCACTGCTTCTTCAATCTGGCCGCCTCTGCTCTGGTAGCAACTTTTGCAAGTCGGCAAAGGGAGCCGCGAGTATGTAGAACGGAGGGCAGCGAGACGCCGTGTGTTATGCGCCCTTTCAGGGCTGCTGCCAGGGGGCTACTTTAAGAACGCTTTTTTCTTCCTCGCGTCCTTCTCGCTTCGCTCTAGCTGCATGGAGTACAGCACAGCGAAGGAGTGAGGACGGGCACTGTCCCAGCTTTTGCCCTGGCGTGCAACGGCTGTGTGCTGCTTTTCCAAGCAGCAAGAGCACAGAGAAGTGAAAGCGATTGTGAAGGAGCTCTTTGGCTGCTCGTGTGCTCTTCGCTGCACTGCGCCGCTCGCAAGCGGCTTCGTTCTTCGCCTTCTGCCGTCCGGAGAGAGCTGAACTCCGGCGATCAGTTTCAGCTCTGCCCAACAGCGTGTTCTCAGTTCCGCGGGCAAGCACGCCCTCTTGCCTTGGCTCCGAGTGCAAAGTCCCGAGCGAGCACTCGACTCAGTGCAATGCACCCAGAAAGACGCTCTCGCTCGTCTTTCAAGGAGCGATTCCTAACAGCAGAAGCAGCAGAGGCACAAACTGGATGACGAGAAGGGACAATGTAGAACACGTCTCTGTCTCGGCACATTATCGTGTGCGATACTTCCCTCCGGGTCTTCGGTCCTTGCGAAGCTCTATGTACTGCGAGCGCTGCTACTCGCAGCTGAGAAGGACCGTGGAGCTAGCGGCGAATTCGGAGAGCTCTTCGCTGCACTGCGCCGCTCGCAAGCGGCTTCGTTCTTCGCCTTCTGCCGTCCGGAGAGAGCTGAACTCCGGCGATCAGTTTCAGCTCTGCCCAACAGCGTGTTCTCAGTTCCGCGGGCAAGCACGCCCTCTTGCCTTGGCTCCGAGTGCAAAGTCCCGAGCGAGCACTCGACTCAGTGCAATGCACCCAGAAAGACGCTCTCGATCGTCTTTCAAGGAGCGATTCCTAACAGCAGAAGCAGCAGAGGCACAAACTGGATGACGTGAAGGGACAATGTAGAACACGTCTCTGTCCCGGCACATTTTAGTGTGCGATACTTCCCTCCGGGTCTTCGGTCCTTGCGAAGCTCTATGTACTGCGAGCGCTGCTACTTGCAGCTGAGAAGGGCCGTGGGGCTAGCAGCGAATTCGGAGAGCGCTAAGCACGTAGTCAAGAAGCGAGACGTGTCCCTGCAATGCGGTGCTAAGAGCAGCTTCCTCGCGGCGGGGGCGAGCTCCGGCTACAAGTCATTCTCGTCCTGGCAACGGATCTCTGTGAAGGGCGTAGGCGAAAAGCTTTCGTTTTCCATTCGAACTGCCAGAGAGGCAGACTGTTGCACGGAGCTCTGAGAACAAAGGTGCACGTCCTAGGCGGGCTTGGGCAGAAGCAGCGTTCTCTAGCTCTTGGCTGCGAGCACACTGCTGGCGGTGGGGCGCCCCTGCAGCGGCTTCTGGCCGCCGGGAAGTGAAAGCGGCGCCAGGCGAGGGGGAGGGAGAGGGCGGTGAACGAAGCGGCACAAGAGCCGTGCTTGTGTGCACCACGATACAGGCTACTAGGAGAGGAAGGTGGTTGACTCTCGCTTTCCTTCGCAAGTGCCCTTAGCATTCGGAAGGAGCTGAACTCCAGCGGTCAGTTTCAGCTCTGCCCAACAGCGTGTTCTCAGTTCAGCTGGCAAGCACGCCCTGTTGCCTTGGCTCCGAATGCATAGTCACTAGCGAGCACTCACTCGTGTGCTCTTCGCTGCACTGCGCCGCTCGCAAGCGGCTTCGTTCTTCGCCTTCTGCCGTCCGGAGAGAGCTGAACTGCAGCGGTCAGTTTCAGCTCTGCCCAAAAGCGTGTTCTCAGTTCTGCGAGCAAGCACGCCCTCTTGCCTTGGCTCCGAGTGCAAAGACCCTAGCGAGCACTCACTCAGTGCAGTGCACCCAGAAAGACGCTCTCGGCTCGTCTTTCAAGGAGCGATTCCTAACAGCAAAGGAAGCAGATGTACAAACTGGATGACGAGAAAGGACAATGTAGAACACGTCTCTGTCCTCGTACATTTTCGTGTGCGATATGTCCCTCCGGGTCTTCGGTCCTTGCGAAGATCTATGTACTGCGAGCGCTGCTACTTGCAGCTGAGAAGGACCGTGGGGCTAGCAGCGAATTCGGAGAGCACTAAGCACGTAGTCAAGAAGCGAGACGTGTCCCTGCAATGCGGTGCTAAGAGCAGCTTCCTCGCGGCGTGGGTGAGCTCCGGCTACAAGTCATTCTAGTTCTGGCAACGGATCTCTGTGAAGGGCGTAGGCGAAAATCTTTCGTTTTCCGTTCGAAGTGCGAGAGAGGCAGACTGTTGCACGGAGCTCTGAGAACAAAGGTGCACGCCCTAGGCGGGCTTGGGCAGAAGCAGCGTTCTCTAGCTCTTGGCTGCCGGCACACTGCTGGCTATGTGGCGCCCCTGCAGGGGCTTCTGGCCGCCGGGAAGTGAAAGCGGCGCCAGGCGAGGGCGAGGGAGAGAGCGGTGAACGAAGCGGCACTAGTCCCGTGCTTGTGTGCACCACGTTACAGGCTACTAGGAGAGGAAGGTGGTTGACTCTCGCTTGCCTTCCCAAGTGCCCTTAGCAGTCGGAAGGAGCAAGCTGAAGCGCTGCTGCTTGTGCTGCTCCTTGGTTCCCTTGCAGCCTGCTGGGAAAGCATTGGCGGTCGCTTCTAGGCGCCGAGTTGCACACAGCACCACGCTAAGTGCCGCGGAGAGGGGAAATCCAGAGTGCAGCGAGGAGCTGGACGTGGCTTACGTGCAGTTAGTAAGGAGAAGGTGAACCTAGGCACTGCCTCTTCAATCTGGCCGCCTCTGCTCTGGTAGCAACTTTTGCAAGTCGGCAGAGGGAGCCGCGAGTATGTAGAACGGAGGGCAGCGAGACGCCGTGTGTTATGCGCCCTTTCAGGGCTGCTGCCAGGGGGCTACTTTAAGAACGGCTTCTTCTTCCTCGCGTCCTTCTCGCTTCGCTCTAGCTGCATGGAGTACAGCACAGCGAAGGAGTGAGGACGGGCACTGTCCCAGCTTTTGCCCTGGCGTGCAACGGCTGTGTGCTGCTTTTCCAAGAAGCAAGAGCACAGAGAAGTGAAAGCGATTGTGAAGGAGCTCTTTGGCTGCTCGTGTGCTCTTCGCTGCACTGCGCCGCTCGCAAGCGGCTTCGTTCTTCGCCTTCTGCCGTCCGGAGAGAGCTGAACTCCGGCGATCAGTTTCAGCTCTGCCCAACAGCGTGTTCTCAGTTCCGCGGGCAAGCACGCCCTCTTGCCTTGGCTCCGAGTGCAAAGTCCCGAGCGAGCACTCGACTCAGTGCAATGCACCCAGAAAGACGCTCTCGCTCGTCTTTCAAGGAGCGATTCCTAACAGCAGAAGCAGCAGAGGCACAAACTGGATGACGTGAAGGGACAATGTAGAACACGTCTCTGTCCCGGCACATTTTAGTGTGCGATTCTTCCCTCCGGGTCTTCGGTCCTTGCGAAGCTCTATGTACTGCGAGCGCTGCTACTTGCAGCTGAGAAGGACCGTGGAGCTAGCGGCGAATTCGGAGAGCGCTAAGCACGAAGTCAAGAAGCGAGACGTGTCCCTGCAATGCGGTGCTAAGAGCAGCTTCCTCGCGGCGGGCGCGAGCTCCGGCCACAAAGCATTCTCGTCCTGGCAACGGATCTCTGTGACGGGCGTAGGGGAAAAGCTTTCGTTTTCCATTCGAACTGCGAGAGAGGCAGACTGTTGCACGGAGCTCTGAGAACAAGGGTGCACGCCCTAGGCGGGCTTGGGCAGAAGCAGCGTTCTCTAGCTCTTGGCTGCCGGCGCACTTGTGGTTGTGTGGCGCCCTTGCAGCGGCTTCTGGCCGCCGGCAAGTGAAAGCAGCGGCAGGCGTGGGCGAGGGCGGTGAACGAAGCGGCACTAGTCCCGTGCTTGTGTGCACCACGTTACAGGCTACTAGGAGAGGGAGGTTGTTGACTCTCACTTGCCTTTCCAAGTGCCCTTAGCAGTCGGAAGGAGCAAGTTGAAGCACTGCTGCTTGTGCTGCTCCGTGGTTCCCTTGCAGCCCGCCTGGAAAGCTTTGGCGGTCGCTTCTAGGCGCCGAGTTGCACACAGCACCACGGTAAGTGCCTCGGAGAAGGGAAATCCAGAGTGCAGCGAGGAGCTGGACGTGGCTTACGTGCATTAAGGAGAAGGTTAACCAAGGCACTGCTTCTTCAATCTGGCCGCCTCTGCTCTGGTAGCAACTTTTGCAACTCGGCAAAGGGAGCCGCGAGTATGTAGAACGGAGGGCAGCGAGACACCGTGTGTTATGCGCCCTTTCAGGGCTGCTGCCAGGGGGCTACTTTAAGAACGCTTTTTTCTTCCTCGCGTCCTTCTCGCTTCGCTCTAGCTGCATGGAGTACAGCACAGCGAAGGAGTGAGGACGGGCACTGTCCCAGCTTTTGCCCTGGCGTGCAACGGCTGTGTGCTGCTTTTCCAAGCAGCAAGAGCACAGAGAAGTGAAAGCGATTGTGAAGGAGCTCTTTGGCTGCTCGTGTGCTCTTCGCTGCACTGCGCCGCTCGCAAGCGGCTTCGTTCTTCGCCTTCTGCCGTCCGGAGAGAGCTGAACTCCGGCGGTCAGTTTCAGCTCTGCCCAACAGCGTGTTCTCAGTTCTGCGGGCAAGCACGCCCTCTTGCCTTGGCTCCGAGTGCAAAGTCCCGAGCCAGCACTCGACTCAGTGCAATGCACCCAGAAAGACGCTCTCGATCGTCTTTCAAGGAGCGATTCCTAACAGCAGAAGCAGCAGAGGCACAAACTGGATGACGAGAAGGGACAATGTAGAACACGTCTCTGTCCCGGCACATTATTGCGTGCGATACTTCCCTCCGGGTCTTCGGTCCTTGCGAAGCTCTATGTACTGCGAGCGCTGCTACTTGCAGCTCAGAAGGACCGTGGAGCTAGCGGCGAATTCGGAGAGCTCTTCGCTGCACTGCGCCGCTCGCAAGCGGCTTCGTTCTTCGCCTTCTGCCGTCCAGAGAGAGCTGAACTCCGGCGATCAGTTTCAGCTCTGCCCAACAGCGTGTTCTCAGTTCCGCGGGCAAGCACGCCCTCTTGCCTTGGCTCCGAGTGCAAAGTCCCGAGCGAGCACTCGACTCAGTGCAATGCACCCAGAAAGACGCTCTCGATCGTCTTTCAAGGAGCGATTCCTAACAGCAGAAGCAGCAGAGGCACAAACTGCATGACGAGAAGGGACAATGTAGAACACGTCTCTGTCCCGGCACATTATTGCGTGCGATACTTCCCTCCGGGTCTTCGGTCCTTGCGAAGCTCTATGTACTGCGAGCGCTGCTACTTGCAGCTGGGAAGGACCGTGGAGCTAGCGGCGAATTCGGAGAGCGCTAAGCACGAAGTCAAGAAGCGAGACGTGTCCCTGCAATGCGGTGTTAATAGCAGCTTCCTCGCGGCGGGCGTGAGCTCCAGCCACAAAGCATTCTCGTCCTGGCAACGGATCTCTGTGACGGGCGTAGGCGAAAAGCTTTCGTTTTCCATTCGAACTTCGAGAGAGGCAGACTGTTGCACGGAGCTCTGAGAACAAGGGTGCACGCCCTAGGCGGGCTTGGGCAGAAGCAGCGTTCTCGAGCTCTTGGCTGCCGGCGCACGTGGTTGTGTGGCGCCCTTGCAGCGGCTTCTGGCCGCCGGCAAGTGAAAGCGGCTCCACGCTTAGGCGATGGCGGTGAACGAAGCAGCACTAGTCCCGTGCTTGTGTGCACCACGTTACAGGCTACTAGGAGAGGAAGGTGGTTGACTCTCGCTTGCCTTCCCATGTGCCCTTAGCAGTCGGAAGGAGCAAGTTGAAGCACTGCTGCTTGTGCTGCTCCTTGGTTCCCTTGCAGCCCGCTGGGAAAGCATTGGCGGTCTCTTCTAGGCGCCGAGTTGCACACAGCACCACTGTAAGTGCCTCGGAGAAGGGAAATCCAGAGTGCAGCGAGGAGCTGGACGTGGCTTACGTGCAGTAAGAAGGTGAACCAAGGCACTGCCTCTTCAATCTGGCCGCCTCTGCTCTGGTAGCAACTTTTGCAACTCGGCAAAGGGAGAAGCGAGTATGTAGAACGGAGGGCAGCGAGACGCCGTGTGTTATGCGCCCTTTCAGGGCTGCTGCCAGGGGGCTACTTTAAGAACGCTTTTTTCTTCCTCGCGTCCTTCTCGCTTCGCTCTAGCTGCATGGAGTACAGCACAGCGAAGGAGTGAGGACGGGCACTGTCCCAGCTTTTGCCCTGGCGTGCAACGGCTGTGTGCTGCTTTTCCAAGAAGCAAGAGCACAGAGAAGTGAAAGCGATTGTGAAGGAGCTCTTTGGCTGCTCGTGTGCTCTTCGCTGCACTGCGCCGCTCGCAAGCGGCTTCGTTCTTCGCCTTCTGCCGTCCGGAGAGAGCTGAACTCCGGCGATCAGTTTCAGCTCTGCCCAACAGCGTGTTCTCAGTTCTGCGGGCAAGCACGCCCTCTTGCCTTGGCTCCGAGTGCAAAGTCCCGAGCGAGCACTCGACTCAGTGCAATGCACCCAGAAAGACGCTCTCGATCGTCTTTCAAGGAGCGATTCCTAACAGCAGAAGCAGCAGAGGCACAAACTGGATGACGAGAAGGGACAATGTAGAACACGTCTCTGTCCCGGCACATTTTAGTGTGCGATACTTCCCTCCGGGTCGTCGGTCCTTGCGCAGCTCTATGTACTGCGAGCGCTGCTACTTGCCGCTGAGAAGGACCGTGGAGCTGGCGGCGAATTCGGAGAGCGCTAAGCACGAAGTCAAGAAGCGAGACGTGTCTCTGCAATGCGGTGCTAAGAGCAGCTTCCTCGCGGCGGGCGCGAGCTCCGGCCACAAAGCATTCACGTCCTGGCAACGGATCTCTGTGACGGGCGTAGGGGAAAAGCTTTCGTTTTCCATTCGAACTGCGAGAGAGGCAGACTGTTGCACGGAGCTCTGAGAACAAGGGTGCACGCCCTAGGCGGGCTTGGGCAGAAGCAGCGTTCTCTAGCTCTTGGCTGCCGGCGCACTTGTGGTTGTGTGGCGCCCTTGCAGCGGCTTCTGGCCGCCGGCAAGTGAAAGCAGCGCCAGGCGTGGGCGAGGGCGGTGAACGAAGCGGCACTAGTCCCGTGCTTGTGTGCACCACGTTACAGGCTACTAGGAGAGGGAGGTTGTTGACTCTCACTTGCCTTTCCAAGTGCCCTTAGCAGTCGGAAGGAGCAAGTTGAAGCACTGCTGCTTGTGCTGCTCCGTGGCTCCCTTGCAGCCCGCCTGGAAAGCTTTGGCGGTCTCTTCTAGGCGCCGAGTTGCACACAGCACCACTGTAAGTGCCTCGGAGAAGAGAAATCCAGAGTGCAGCGAGGAGCTGGACGTGGCTTACGTGCAGTAAGAAGGTGAACCAAGGCACTGCCTCTTCAATCTGGCCGCCTCTGCTCTGGTAGCAACTTTTGCAACTCGGCAAAGGGAGAAGCGAGTATGTAGAACGGAGGGCAGCGAGACGCCGTGTGTTATGCGCCCTTTCAGGGCTGCTGCCAGGGGGCTACTTTAAGAACGCTTTTTTCTTCCTCGCGTCCTTCTCGCTTCGCTCTAGCTGCATGGAGTACAGCACAGCGAAGGAGTGAGGACGGGCACTGTCCCAGCTTTTGCCCTGGCGTGCAACGGCTGTGTGCTGCTTTTCCAAGCAGCAAGAGCACAGAGAAGTGAAAGCGATTGTGAAGGAGCTCTTTGGCTGCTCGTGTGCTCTTCGCTGCACTGCGCCGCTCGCAAGCGGCTTCGTTCTTCGCCTTCTGCCGTCCGGAGAGAGCTGAACTCCGGCGATCAGTTTCAGCTCTGCCCAACAGCGTGTTCTCAGTTCCGCGGGCAAGCACGCCCTCTTGCCTTGGCTCCGAGTGCAAAGTCCCGAGCGAGCACTCGACTCAGTGCAATGCACCCAGAAAGACGCTCTCGCTCGTCTTTCAAGGAGCGATTCCTAACAGCAGAAGCAGCAGAGGCACAAACTGGATGACGTGAAGGGACAATGTAGAACACGTCTCTGTCCCGGCACATTTTAGTGTGCGATTCTTCCCTCCGGGTCTTCGGTCCTTGCGAAGCTCTATGTACTGCGAGCGCTGCTACTTGCAGCTGAGAAGGACCGTGGAGCTAGCGGCGAATTCGGAGAGCGCTAAGCACGAAGTCAAGAAGCGAGACGTGTCCCTGCAATGCGGTGCTAAGAGCAGCTTCCTCGCGGCGGGCGCGAGCTCCGGCCACAAAGCATTCTCGTCCTGGCAACGGATCTCTGTGACGGGCGTAGGGGAAAAGCTTTCGTTTTCCATTCGAACTGCGAGAGAGGCAGACTGTTGCACGGAGCTCTGAGAACAAGGGTGCACGCCCTAGGCGGGCTTGGGCAGAAGCAGCGTTCTCTAGCTCTTGGCTGCCGGCGCACTTGTGGTTGTGTGGCGCCCTTGCAGCGGCTTCTGGCCGCCGGCAAGTGAAAGCAGCGCCAGGCGTGGGCGAGGGCGGTGAACGAAGCGGCACTAGTCCCGTGCTTGTGTGCACCACGTTACAGGCTACTAGGAGAGGGAGGTTGTTGACTCTCACTTGCCTTTCCAAGTGCCCTTAGCAGTCGGAAGGAGCAAGTTGAAGCACTGCTGCTTGTGCTGCTCCGTGGTTCCCTTGCAGCCCGCCTGGAAAGCTTTGGCGGTCGCTTCTAGGCGCCGAGTTGCACACAGCACCACGGTAAGTGCCTCGGAGAAGGGAAATCCAGAGTGCAGCGAGGAGCTGGACGTGGCTTACGTGCATTAAGGAGAAGGTTAACCAAGGCACTGCTTCTTCAATCTGGCCGCCTCTGCTCTGGTAGCAACTTTTGCAACTCGGCAAAGGGAGCCGCGAGTATGTAGAACGGAGGGCAGCGAGACACCGTGTGTTATGCGCCCTTTCAGGGCTGCTGCCAGGGGGCTACTTTAAGAACGCTTTTTTCTTCCTCGCGTCCTTCTCGCTTCGCTCTAGCTGCATGGAGTACAGCACAGCGAAGGAGTGAGGACGGGCACTGTCCCAGCTTTTGCCCTGGCGTGCAACGGCTGTGTGCTGCTTTTCCAAGCAGCAAGAGCACAGAGAAGTGAAAGCGATTGTGAAGGAGCTCTTTGGCTGCTCGTGTGCTCTTCGCTGCACTGCGCCGCTCGCAAGCGGCTTCGTTCTTCGCCTTCTGCCGTCCGGAGAGAGCTGAACTCCGGCGGTCAGTTTCAGCTCTGCCCAACAGCGTGTTCTCAGTTCTGCGGGCAAGCACGCCCTCTTGCCTTGGCTCCGAGTGCAAAGTCCCGAGCGAGCACTCGACTCAGTGCAATGCACCCAGAAAGACGCTCTCGATCGTCTTTCAAGGAGCGATTCCTAACAGCAGAAGCAGCAGAGGCACAAACTGGATGACGAGAAGGGACAATGTAGAACACGTCTCTGTCCCGGCACATTATTGCGTGCGATACTTCCCTCCGGGTCTTCGGTCCTTGCGAAGCTCTATGTACTGCGAGCGCTGCTACTTGCAGCTCAGAAGGACCGTGGAGCTAGCGGCGAATTCGGAGAGCTCTTCGCTGCACTGCGCCGCTCGCAAGCGGCTTCGTTCTTCGCCTTCTGCCGTCCAGAGAGAGCTGAACTCCGGCGATCAGTTTCAGCTCTGCCCAACAGCGTGTTCTCAGTTCCGCGGGCAAGCACGCCCTCTTGCCTTGGCTCCGAGTGCAAAGTCCCGAGCGAGCACTCGACTCAGTGCAATGCACCCAGAAAGACGCTCTCGCTCGTCTTTCAAGGAGCGATTCCTAACAGCAGAAGCAGCAGAGGCACAAACTGCATGACGAGAAGGGACAATGTAGAACACGTCTCTGTCCCGGCACATTTTAGTGTGCGATACTTCCCTCCGGGTCTTCGGTCCTTGCGAAGCTCTATGTACTGCGAGCGCTGCTACTTGCAGCTGGGAAGGACCGTGGAGCTAGCGGCGAATTCGGAGAGCGCTAAGCACGAAGTCAAGAAGCGAGACGTGTCCCTGCAATGCGGTGTTAATAGCAGCTTCCTCGCGGCGGGCGTGAGCTCCAGCCACAAAGCATTCTCGTCCTGGCAACGGATCTCTGTGACGGGCGTAGGCGAAAAGCTTTCGTTTTCCATTCGAACTTCGAGAGAGGCAGACTGTTGCACGGAGCTCTGAGAACAAGGGTGCACGCCCTAGGCGGGCTTGGGCAGAAGCAGCGTTCTCGAGCTCTTGGCTGCCGGCGCACGTGGTTGTGTGGCGCCCTTGCAGCGGCTTCTGGCCGCCGGCAAGTGAAAGCGGCTCCACGCTTAGGCGATGGCGGTGAACGAAGCAGCACTAGTCCCGTGCTTGTGTGCACCACGTTACAGGCTACTAGGAGAGGAAGGTGGTTGACTCTCGCTTGCCTTCCCATGTGCCCTTAGCAGTCGGAAGGAGCAAGTTGAAGCACTGCTGCTTGTGCTGCTCCTTGGTTCCCTTGCAGCCCGCTGGGAAAGCATTGGCGGTCTCTTCTAGGCGCCGAGTTGCACACAGCACCACTGTAAGTGCCTCGGAGAAGGGAAATCCAGAGTGCAGCGAGGAGCTGGACGTGGCTTACGTGCAGTAAGAAGGTTAACCAAGGCACTGCCTCTTCAATCTGGCCGCCTCTGCTCTGGTAGCAACTTTTGCAACTCGGCAAAGGGAGAAGCGAGTATGTAGAACGGAGGGCAGCGAGACGCCGTGTGTTATGCGCCCTTTCAGGGCTGCTGCCAGGGGGCTACTTTAAGAACGCTTTTTTCTTCCTCGCGTCCTTCTCGCTTCGCTCTAGCTGCATGGAGTACAGCACAGCGAAGGAGTGAGGACGGGCACTGTCCCAGCTTTTGCCCTGGCGTGCAACGGCTGTGTGCTGCTTTTCCAAGAAGCAAGAGCACAGAGAAGTGAAAGCGATTGTGAAGGAGCTCTTTGGCTGCTCGTGTGCTCTTCGCTGCACTGCGCCGCTCGCAAGCGGCTTCGTTCTTCGCCTTCTGCCGTCCGGAGAGAGCTGAACTCCGGCGATCAGTTTCAGCTCTGCCCAACAGCGTGTTCTCAGTTCTGCGGGCAAGCACGCCCTCTTGCCTTGGCTCCGAGTGCAAAGTCCCGAGCGAGCACTCGACTCAGTGCAATGCACCCAGAAAGACGCTCTCGATCGTCTTTCAAGGAGCGATTCCTAACAGCAGAAGCAGCAGAGGCACAAACTGGATGACGAGAAGGGACAATGTAGAACACGTCTCTGTCCCGGCACATTTTAGTGTGCGATACTTCCCTCCGGGTCGTCGGTCCTTGCGCAGCTCTATGTACTGCGAGCGCTGCTACTTGCCGCTGAGAAGGACCGTGGAGCTGGCGGCGAATTCGGAGAGCGCTAAGCACGAAGTCAAGAAGCGAGACGTGTCTCTGCAATGCGGTGCTAAGAGCAGCTTCCTCGCGGCGGGCGCGAGCTCCGGCCACAAAGCATTCACGTCCTGGCAACGGATCTCTGTGACGGGCGTAGGGGAAAAGCTTTCGTTTTCCATTCGAACTGCGAGAGAGGCAGACTGTTGCACGGAGCTCTGAGAACAAGGGTGCACGCCCTAGGCGGGCTTGGGCAGAAGCAGCGTTCTCTAGCTCTTGGCTGCCGGCGCACTTGTGGTTGTGTGGCGCCCTTGCAGCGGCTTCTGGCCGCCGGCAAGTGAAAGCAGCGCCAGGCGTGGGCGAGGGCGGTGAACGAAGCGGCACTAGTCCCGTGCTTGTGTGCACCACGTTACAGGCTACTAGGAGAGGGAGGTTGTTGACTCTCACTTGCCTTTCCAAGTGCCCTTAGCAGTCGGAAGGAGCAAGTTGAAGCACTGCTGCTTGTGCTGCTCCGTGGCTCCCTTGCAGCCCGCCTGGAAAGCTTTGGCGGTCTCTTCTAGGCGCCGAGTTGCACACAGCACCACTGTAAGTGCCTCGGAGAAGAGAAATCCAGAGTGCAGCGAGGAGCTGGACGTGGCTTACGTGCAGTAAGAAGGTGAACCAAGGCACTGCCTCTTCAATCTGGCCGCCTCTGCTCTGGTAGCAACTTTTGCAACTCGG
This sequence comes from Sturnus vulgaris, assembly GCF_052056855.1. NCBI lineage: Eukaryota > Metazoa > Chordata > Aves > Passeriformes > Sturnidae > Sturnus > Sturnus vulgaris. Next base: position 244,943 of record NW_028276069.1, read on the forward strand.
CAAAGGGAGAAGCGAGTATGTAGAACGGAGGGCAGCGAGACGCCGTGTGTTATGCGCCCTTTCAGGGCTGCTGCCAGGGGGCTACTTTAAGAACGCTTTTTTCTTCCTCGCGTCCTTCTCGCTTCGCTCTAGCTGCATGGAGTACAGCACAGCGAAGGAGTGAGGACGGGCACTGTCCCAGCTTTTGCCCTGGCGTGCAACGGCTGTGTGCTGCTTTTCCAAGAAGCAAGAGCACAGAGAAGTGAAAGCGATTGTGAAGGAGCTCTTTGGCTGCTCGTGTGCTCTTCGCTGCACTGCGCCGCTCGCAAGCGGCTTCGTTCTTCGCCTTCTGCCGTCCGGAGAGAGCTGAACTCCGGCGATCAGTTTCAGCTCTGCCCAACAGCGTGTTCTCAGTTCTGCGGGCAAGCACGCCCTCTTGCCTTGGCTCCGAGTGCAAAGTCCCGAGCGAGCCCTCGACTCAGTGCAATGCACCCAGAAAGACGCTCTCGATCGTCTTTCAAGGAGCGATTCCTAACAGCAGAAGCAGCAGAGGCACAAACTGGATGACGAGAAGGGACAATGTAGAACACGTCTCTGTCCCGGCACATTTTAGTGTGCGATACTTCCCTCCGGGTCGTCGGTCCTTGCGCAGCTCTATGTACTGCGAGCGCTGCTACTTGCCGCTGAGAAGGACCGTGGAGCTGGCGGCGAATTCGGAGAGCGCTAAGCACGAAGTCAAGAAGCGAGACGTGTCTCTGCAATGCGGTGCTAAGAGCAGCTTCCTCGCGGCGGGCGCGAGCTCCGGCCACAAAGCATTCACGTTCTGGCAACGGATCTCTGTGACGGGCGTAGGGGAAAAGCTTTCGTTTTCCATTCGAACTGCGAGAGAGGCAGACTGTTGCACGGAGCTCTGAGAACAAGGGTGCACGCCCTAGGCGGGCTTGGGCAGAAGCAGCGTTCTCTAGCTCTTGGCTGCCGGCGCACTTGTGGTTGTGTGGCGCCCTTGCAGCGGCTTCTGGCCGCCGGCAAGTGAAAGCAGCGCCAGGCGTGGGCGAGGGCGGTGAACGAAGCGGCACTAGTCCCGTGCTTGTGTGCACCACGTTACAGGCTACTAGGAGAGGGAGGTTGTTGACTCTCACTTGCCTTTCCAAGTGCCCTTAGCAGTCGGAAGGAGCAAGTTGAAGCACTGCTGCTTGTGCTGCTCCGTGGCTCCCTTGCAGCCCGCCTGGAAAGCTTTGGCGGTCGCTTCTAGGCGCCGAGTTGCACACAGCACCACGGTAAGTGCCTCGGAGAAGGGAAATCCAGAGTGCAGCGAGGAGCTGGACGTGGCTTACGTGCAGTAAGGAGAAGGTTAACCAAGGCACTGCTTCTTCAATCTGGCCGCCTCTGCTCTGGTAGCAACTTTTGCAAGTCGGCAAAGGGAGCCGCGAGTATGTAGAACGGAGGGCAGCGAGACGCCGTGTGTTATGCGCCCGTTCAGGGCTGCTGCCAGGGGGCTACTTTAAGAACGCTTTTTTCTTCCTCGCGTCCTTCTCGCTTCGCTCTAGCTGCATGGAGTACAGCACAGCGAAGGAGTGAGGACGGGCACTGTCCCAGCTTTTGCCCTGGCGTGCAACGGCTGTGTGCTGCTTTTCCAAGCAGCAAGAGCACAGAGAAGTGAAAGCGATTGTGAAGGAGCTCTTTGGCTGCTCGTGTGCTCTTCGCTGCACTGCGCCGCTCGCAAGCGGCTTCGTTCTTCGCCTTCTGCCGTCCGGAGAGAGCTGAACTCCGGCGGTCAGTTTCAGCTCTGCCCAACAGCGTGTTCTCAGTTCTGCGGGCAAGCACGCCCTCTTGCCTTGGCTCCGAGTGCAAAGTCCCGAGCGAGCACTCGACTCAGTGCAATGCACCCAGAAAGACGCTCTCGATCGTCTTTCAAGGAGCGATTCCTAACAGCAGAAGCAGCAGAGGCACAAACTGGATGACGAGAAGGGACAATGTAGAACACGTCTCTGTCCCGGCACATTATTGCGTGCGATACTTCCCTCCGGGTCTTCGGTCCTTGCGAAGCTCTATGTACTGCGAGCGCTGCTACTTGCAGCTGAGAAGGACCGTGGAGCTAGCGGCGAATTCGGAGAGCTCTTCGCTGCACTGCGCCGCTCGCAAGCGGCTTCGTTCTTCGCCTTCTGCCGTCCAGAGAGAGCTGAACTCCGGCGATCAGTTTCAGCTCTGCCCAACAGCGTGTTCTCAGTTCCGCGGGCAAGCACGCCCTCTTGCCTTGGCTCCGAGTGCAAAGTCCCGAGCGAGCACTCGACTCAGTGCAATGCACCCAGAAAGACGCTCTCGCTCGTCTTTCAAGGAGCGATTCCTAACAGCAGAAGCAGCAGAGGCACAAACTGCATGACGAGAAGGGACAATGTAGAACACGTCTCTGTCCCGGCACATTATTGCGTGCGATACTTCCCTCCGGGTCTTCGGTCCTTGCGAAGCTCTATGTACTGCGAGCGCTGCTACTTGCAGCTGGGAAGGACCGTGGAGCTAGCGGCGAATTCGGAGAGCGCTAAGCACGAAGTCAAGAAGCGAGACGTGTCCCTGCAATGCGGTGTTAATAGCAGCTTCCTCGCGGCGGGCGTGAGCTCCAGCCACAAAGCATTCTCGTCCTGGCAACGGATCTCTGTGACGGGCGTAGGCGAAAAGCTTTCGTTTTCCATTCGAACTTCGAGAGAGGCAGACTGTTGCACGGAGCTCTGAGAACAAGGGTGCACGCCCTAGGCGGGCTTGGGCAGAAGCAGCGTTCTCGAGCTCTTGGCTGCCGGCGCACGTGGTTGTGTGGCGCCCTTGCAGCGGCTTCTGGCCGCCGGCAAGTGAAAGCGGCTCCACGCTTAGGCGATGGCGGTGAACGAAGCAGCACTAGTCCCGTGCTTGTGTGCACCACGTTACAGGCTACTAGGAGAGGAAGGTGGTTGACTCTCGCTTGCCTTCCCATGTGCCCTTAGCAGTCGGAAGGAGCAAGTTGAAGCACTGCTGCTTGTGCTGCTCCTTGGTTCCCTTGCAGCCCGCTGGGAAAGCATTGGCGGTCTCTTCTAGGCGCCGAGTTGCACACAGCACCACTGTAAGTGCCTCGGAGAAGGGAAATCCAGAGTGCAGCGAGGAGCTGGACGTGGCTTACGTGCAGTAAGAAGGTTAACCAAGGCACTGCCTCTTCAATCTGGCCGCCTCTGCTCTGGTAGCAACTTTTGCAACTCGGCAAAGGGAGAAGCGAGTATGTAGAACGGAGGGCAGCGAGACGCCGTGTGTTATGCGCCCTTTCAGGGCTGCTGCCAGGGGGCTACTTTAAGAACGCTTTTTTCTTCCTCGCGTCCTTCTCGCTTCGCTCTAGCTGCATGGAGTACAGCACAGCGAAGGAGTGAGGACGGGCACTGTCCCAGCTTTTGCCCTGGCGTGCAACGGCTGTGTGCTGCTTTTCCAAGAAGCAAGAGCACAGAGAAGTGAAAGCGATTGTGAAGGAGCTCTTTGGCTGCTCGTGTGCTCTTCGCTGCACTGCGCCGCTCGCAAGCGGCTTCGTTCTTCGCCTTCTGCCGTCCGGAGAGAGCTGAACTCCGGCGATCAGTTTCAGCTCTGCCCAACAGCGTGTTCTCAGTTCTGCGGGCAAGCACGCCCTCTTGCCTTGGCTCCGAGTGCAAAGTCCCGAGCGAGCCCTCGACTCAGTGCAATGCACCCAGAAAGACGCTCTCGATCGTCTTTCAAGGAGCGATTCCTAACAGCAGAAGCAGCAGAGGCACAAACTGGATGACGAGAAGGGACAATGTAGAACACGTCTCTGTCCCGGCACATTTTAGTGTGCGATACTTCCCTCCGGGTCGTCGGTCCTTGCGCAGCTCTATGTACTGCGAGCGCTGCTACTTGCCGCTGAGAAGGACCGTGGAGCTGGCGGCGAATTCGGAGAGCGCTAAGCACGAAGTCAAGAAGCGAGACGTGTCTCTGCAATGCGGTGCTAAGAGCAGCTTCCTCGCGGCGGGCGCGAGCTCCGGCCACAAAGCATTCACGTCCTGGCAACGGATCTCTGTGACGGGCGTAGGGGAAAAGCTTTCGTTTTCCATTCGAACTGCGAGAGAGGCAGACTGTTGCACGGAGCTCTGAGAACAAGGGTGCACGCCCTAGGCGGGCTTGGGCAGAAGCAGCGTTCTCTAGCTCTTGGCTGCCGGCGCACTTGTGGTTGTGTGGCGCCCTTGCAGCGGCTTCTGGCCGCCGGCAAGTGAAAGCAGCGCCAGGCGTGGGCGAGGGCGGTGAACGAAGCGGCACTAGTCCCGTGCTTGTGTGCACCACGTTACAGGCTACTAGGAGAGGGAGGTTGTTGACTCTCACTTGCCTTTCCAAGTGCCCTTAGCAGTCGGAAGGAGCAAGTTGAAGCACTGCTGCTTGTGCTGCTCCGTGGCTCCCTTGCAGCCCGCCTGGAAAGCTTTGGCGGTCTCTTCTAGGCGCCGAGTTGCACACAGCACCACTGTAAGTGCCTCGGAGAAGAGAAATCCAGAGTGCAGCGAGGAGCTGGACGTGGCTTACGTGCAGTAAGAAGGTGAACCAAGGCACTGCCTCTTCAATCTGGCCGCCTCTGCTCTGGTAGCAACTTTTGCAACTCGGCAAAGGGAGAAGCGAGTATGTAGAACGGAGGGCAGCGAGACGCCGTGTGTTATGCGCCCTTTCAGGGCTGCTGCCAGGGGGCTACTTTAAGAACGCTTTTTTCTTCCTCGCGTCCTTCTCGCTTCGCTCTAGCTGCATGGAGTACAGCACAGCGAAGGAGTGAGGACGGGCACTGTCCCAGCTTTTGCCCTGGCGTGCAACGGCTGTGTGCTGCTTTTCCAAGAAGCAAGAGCACAGAGAAGTGAAAGCGATTGTGAAGGAGCTCTTTGGCTGCTCGTGTGCTCTTCGCTGCACTGCGCCGCTCGCAAGCGGCTTCGTTCTTCGCCTTCTGCCGTCCGGAGAGAGCTGAACTCCGGCGATCAGTTTCAGCTCTGCCCAACAGCGTGTTCTCAGTTCTGCGGGCAAGCACGCCCTCTTGCCTTGGCTCCGAGTGCAAAGTCCCGAGCGAGCCCTCGACTCAGTGCAATGCACCCAGAAAGACGCTCTCGATCGTCTTTCAAGGAGCGATTCCTAACAGCAGAAGCAGCAGAGGCACAAACTGGATGACGAGAAGGGACAATGTAGAACACGTCTCTGTCCCGGCACATTTTAGTGTGCGATACTTCCCTCCGGGTCGTCGGTCCTTGCGCAGCTCTATGTACTGCGAGCGCTGCTACTTGCCGCTGAGAAGGACCGTGGAGCTGGCGGCGAATTCGGAGAGCGCTAAGCACGAAGTCAAGAAGCGAGACGTGTCTCTGCAATGCGGTGCTAAGAGCAGCTTCCTCGCGGCGGGCGCGAGCTCCGGCCACAAAGCATTCACGTCCTGGCAACGGATCTCTGTGACGGGCGTAGGGGAAAAGCTTTCGTTTTCCATTCGAACTGCGAGAGAGGCAGACTGTTGCACGGAGCTCTGAGAACAAGGGTGCACGCCCTAGGCGGGCTTGGGCAGAAGCAGCGTTCTCTAGCTCTTGGCTGCCGGCGCACTTGTGGTTGTGTGGCGCCCTTGCAGCGGCTTCTGGCCGCCGGCAAGTGAAAGCAGCGCCAGGCGTGGGCGAGGGCGGTGAACGAAGCGGCACTAGTCCCGTGCTTGTGTGCACCACGTTACAGGCTACTAGGAGAGGGAGGTTGTTGACTCTCACTTGCCTTTCCAAGTGCCCTTAGCAGTCGGAAGGAGCAAGTTGAAGCACTGCTGCTTGTGCTGCTCCGTGGCTCCCTTGCAGCCCGCCTGGAAAGCTTTGGCGGTCGCTTCTAGGCGCCGAGTTGCACACAGCACCACGGTAAGTGCCTCGGAGAAGGGAAATCCAGAGTGCAGCGAGGAGCTGGACGTGGCTTACGTGCAGTAAGGAGAAGGTTAACCAAGGCACTGCTTCTTCAATCTGGCCGCCTCTGCTCTGGTAGCAACTTTTGCAAGTCGGCAAAGGGAGCCGCGAGTATGTAGAACGGAGGGCAGCGAGACGCCGTGTGTTATGCGCCCGTTCAGGGCTGCTGCCAGGGGGCTACTTTAAGAACGCTTTTTTCTTCCTCGCGTCCTTCTCGCTTCGCTCTAGCTGCATGGAGTACAGCACAGCGAAGGAGTGAGGACGGGCACTGTCCCAGCTTTTGCCCTGGCGTGCAACGGCTGTGTGCTGCTTTTCCAAGAAGCAAGAGCACAGAGAAGTGAAAGCGATTGTGAAGGAGCTCTTTGGCTGCTCGTGTGCTCTTCGCTGCACTGCGCCGCTCGCAAGCGGCTTCGTTCTTCGCCTTCTGCCGTCCGGAGAGAGCTGAACTCCGGCGGTCAGTTTCAGCTCTGCCCAACAGCGTGTTCTCAGTTCTGCGGGCAAGCACGCCCTCTTGCCTTGGCTCCGAGTGCAAAGTCCCGAGCCAGCACTCGACTCAGTGCAATGCACCCAGAAAGACGCTCTCGATCGTCTTTCAAGGAGCGATTCCTAACAGCAGAAGCAGCAGAGGCACAAACTGGATGACGAGAAGGGACAATGTAGAACACGTCTCTGTCTCGGCACATTATCGTGTGCGATACTTCCCTCCGGGTCTTCGGTCCTTGCGAAGCTCTATGTACTGCGAGCGCTGCTACTCGCAGCTGAGAAGGACCGTGGAGCTAGCGGCGAATTCGGAGAGCTCTTCGCTGCACTGCGCCGCTCGCAAGCGGCTTCGTTCTTCGCCTTCTGCCGTCCGGAGAGAGCTGAACTCCGGCGATCAGTTTCAGCTCTGCCCAACAGCGTGTTCTCAGTTCCGCGGGCAAGCACGCCCTCTTGCCTTGGCTCCGAGTGCAAAGTCCCGAGCGAGCACTCGACTCAGTGCAATGCACCCAGAAAGACGCTCTCGATCGTCTTTCAAGGAGCGATTCCTAACAGCAGAAGCAGCAGAGGCACAAACTGGATGACGTGAAGGGACAATGTAGAACACGTCTCTGTCCCGGCACATTTTAGTGTGCGATACTTCCCTCCGGGTCTTCGGTCCTTGCGAAGCTCTATGTACTGCGAGCGCTGCTACTTGCAGCTGAGAAGGGCCGTGGGGCTAGCAGCGAATTCGGAGAGCGCTAAGCACGTAGTCAAGAAGCGAGACGTGTCCCTGCAATGCGGTGCTAAGAGCAGCTTCCTCGCGGCGGGGGCGAGCTCCGGCTACAAGTCATTCTCGTCCTGGCAACGGATCTCTGTGAAGGGCGTAGGCGAAAAGCTTTCGTTTTCCATTCGAACTGCCAGAGAGGCAGACTGTTGCACGGAGCTCTGAGAACAAAGGTGCACGTCCTAGGCGGGCTTGGGCAGAAGCAGCGTTCTCTAGCTCTTGGCTGCGAGCACACTGCTGGCGGTGGGGCGCCCCTGCAGCGGCTTCTGGCCGCCGGGAAGTGAAAGCGGCGCCAGGCGAGGGGGAGGGAGAGGGCGGTGAACGAAGCGGCACAAGAGCCGTGCTTGTGTGCACCACGATACAGGCTACTAGGAGAGGAAGGTGGTTGACTCTCGCTTTCCTTCGCAAGTGCCCTTAGCATTCGGAAGGAGCTGAACTCCAGCGGTCAGTTTCAGCTCTGCCCAACAGCGTGTTCTCAGTTCAGCTGGCAAGCACGCCCTGTTGCCTTGGCTCCGAATGCATAGTCACTAGCGAGCACTCACTCGTGTGCTCTTCGCTGCACTGCGCCGCTCGCAAGCGGCTTCGTTCTTCGCCTTCTGCCGTCCGGAGAGAGCTGAACTGCAGCGGTCAGTTTCAGCTCTGCCCAAAAGCGTGTTCTCAGTTCTGCGAGCAAGCACGCCCTCTTGCCTTGGCTCCGAGTGCAAAGACCCTAGCGAGCACTCACTCAGTGCAGTGCACCCAGAAAGACGCTCTCGGCTCGTCTTTCAAGGAGCGATTCCTAACAGCAAAGGAAGCAGATGTACAAACTGGATGACGAGAAAGGACAATGTAGAACACGTCTCTGTCCTCGTACATTTTCGTGTGCGATATGTCCCTCCGGGTCTTCGGTCCTTGCGAAGATCTATGTACTGCGAGCGCTGCTACTTGCAGCTGAGAAGGACCGTGGGGCTAGCAGCGAATTCGGAGAGCACTAAGCACGTAGTCAAGAAGCGAGACGTGTCCCTGCAATGCGGTGCTAAGAGCAGCTTCCTCGCGGCGTGGGTGAGCTCCGGCTACAAGTCATTCTAGTTCTGGCAACGGATCTCTGTGAAGGGCGTAGGCGAAAATCTTTCGTTTTCCGTTCGAAGTGCGAGAGAGGCAGACTGTTGCACGGAGCTCTGAGAACAAAGGTGCACGCCCTAGGCGGGCTTGGGCAGAAGCAGCGTTCTCTAGCTCTTGGCTGCCGGCACACTGCTGGCTATGTGGCGCCCCTGCAGGGGCTTCTGGCCGCCGGGAAGTGAAAGCGGCGCCAGGCGAGGGCGAGGGAGAGAGCGGTGAACGAAGCGGCACTAGTCCCGTGCTTGTGTGCACCACGTTACAGGCTACTAGGAGAGGAAGGTGGTTGACTCTCGCTTGCCTTCCCAAGTGCCCTTAGCAGTCGGAAGGAGCAAGCTGAAGCGCTGCTGCTTGTGCTGCTCCTTGGTTCCCTTGCAGCCTGCTGGGAAAGCATTGGCGGTCGCTTCTAGGCGCCGAGTTGCACACAGCACCACGCTAAGTGCCGCGGAGAGGGGAAATCCAGAGTGCAGCGAGGAGCTGGACGTGGCTTACGTGCAGTTAGTAAGGAGAAGGTGAACCTAGGCACTGCCTCTTCAATCTGGCCGCCTCTGCTCTGGTAGCAACTTTTGCAAGTCGGCAGAGGGAGCCGCGAGTATGTAGAACGGAGGGCAGCGAGACGCCGTGTGTTATGCGCCCTTTCAGGGCTGCTGCCAGGGGGCTACTTTAAGAACGGCTTCTTCTTCCTCGCGTCCTTCTCGCTTCGCTCTAGCTGCATGGAGTACAGCACAGCGAAGGAGTGAGGACGGGCACTGTCCCAGCTTTTGCCCTGGCGTGCAACGGCTGTGTGCTGCTTTTCCAAGCAGCAAGAGCACAGAGAAGTGAAAGCGATTGTGAAGGAGCTCTTTGGCTGCTCGTGTGCTCTTCGCTGCACTGCGCCGCTCGCAAGCGGCTTCGTTCTTCGCCTTCTGCCGTCCGGAGAGAGCTGAACTCCGGCGATCAGTTTCAGCTCTGCCCAACAGCGTGTTCTCAGTTCCGCGGGCAAGCACGCCCTCTTGCCTTGGCTCCGAGTGCAAAGTCCCGAGCGAGCACTCGACTCAGTGCAATGCACCCAGAAAGACGCTCTCGCTCGTCTTTCAAGGAGCGATTCCTAACAGCAGAAGCAGCAGAGGCACAAACTGGATGACGTGAAGGGACAATGTAGAACACGTCTCTGTCCCGGCACATTTTAGTGTGCGATTCTTCCCTCCGGGTCTTCGGTCCTTGCGAAGCTCTATGTACTGCGAGCGCTGCTACTTGCAGCTGAGAAGGACCGTGGAGCTAGCGGCGAATTCGGAGAGCGCTAAGCACGAAGTCAAGAAGCGAGACGTGTCCCTGCAATGCGGTGCTAAGAGCAGCTTCCTCGCGGCGGGCGCGAGCTCCGGCCACAAAGCATTCTCGTCCTGGCAACGGATCTCTGTGACGGGCGTAGGGGAAAAGCTTTCGTTTTCCATTCGAACTGCGAGAGAGGCAGACTGTTGCACGGAGCTCTGAGAACAAGGGTGCACGCCCTAGGCGGGCTTGGGCAGAAGCAGCGTTCTCGAGCTCTTGGCTGCCGGCGCACTTGTGGTTGTGTGGCGCCCTTGCAGCGGCTTCTGGCCGCCGGCAAGTGAAAGCAGCGGCAGGCGTGGGCGAGGGCGGTGAACGAAGCGGCACTAGTCCCGTGCTTGTGTGCACCACGTTACAGGCTACTAGGAGAGGGAGGTTGTTGACTCTCACTTGCCTTTCCAAGTGCCCTTAGCAGTCGGAAGGAGCAAGTTGAAGCACTGCTGCTTGTGCTGCTCCGTGGTTCCCTTGCAGCCCGCCTGGAAAGCTTTGGCGGTCGCTTCTAGGCGCCGAGTTGCACACAGCACCACGGTAAGTGCCTCGGAGAAGGGAAATCCAGAGTGCAGCGAGGAGCTGGACGTGGCTTACGTGCATTAAGGAGAAGGTTAACCAAGGCACTGCTTCTTCAATCTGGCCGCCTCTGCTCTGGTAGCAACTTTTGCAACTCGGCAAAGGGAGCCGCGAGTATGTAGAACGGAGGGCAGCGAGACACCGTGTGTTATGCGCCCTTTCAGGGCTGCTGCCAGGGGGCTACTTTAAGAACGCTTTTTTCTTCCTCGCGTCCTTCTCGCTTCGCTCTAGCTGCATGGAGTACAGCACAGCGAAGGAGTGAGGACGGGCACTGTCCCAGCTTTTGCCCTGGCGTGCAACGGCTGTGTGCTGCTTTTCCAAGCAGCAAGAGCACAGAGAAGTGAAAGCGATTGTGAAGGAGCTCTTTGGCTGCTCGTGTGCTCTTCGCTGCACTGCGCCGCTCGCAAGCGGCTTCGTTCTTCGCCTTCTGCCGTCCGGAGAGAGCTGAACTCCGGCGGTCAGTTTCAGCTCTGCCCAACAGCGTGTTCTCAGTTCTGCGGGCAAGCACGCCCTCTTGCCTTGGCTCCGAGTGCAAAGTCCCGAGCCAGCACTCGACTCAGTGCAATGCACCCAGAAAGACGCTCTCGATCGTCTTTCAAGGAGCGATTCCTAACAGCAGAAGCAGCAGAGGCACAAACTGGATGACGAGAAGGGACAATGTAGAACACGTCTCTGTCCCGGCACATTATTGCGTGCGATACTTCCCTCCGGGTCTTCGGTCCTTGCGAAGCTCTATGTACTGCGAGCGCTGCTACTTGCAGCTCAGAAGGACCGTGGAGCTAGCGGCGAATTCGGAGAGCTCTTCGCTGCACTGCGCCGCTCGCAAGCGGCTTCGTTCTTCGCCTTCTGCCGTCCAGAGAGAGCTGAACTCCGGCGATCAGTTTCAGCTCTGCCCAACAGCGTGTTCTCAGTTCCGCGGGCAAGCACGCCCTCTTGCCTTGGCTCCGAGTGCAAAGTCCCGAGCGAGCACTCGACTCAGTGCAATGCACCCAGAAAGACGCTCTCGCTCGTCTTTCAAGGAGCGATTCCTAACAGCAGAAGCAGCAGAGGCACAAACTGCATGACGAGAAGGGACAATGTAGAACACGTCTCTGTCCCGGCACATTATTGCGTGCGATACTTCCCTCCGGGTCTTCGGTCCTTGCGAAGCTCTATGTACTGCGAGCGCTGCTACTTGCAGCTGGGAAGGACCGTGGAGCTAGCGGCGAATTCGGAGAGCGCTAAGCACGAAGTCAAGAAGCGAGACGTGTCCCTGCAATGCGGTGTTAATAGCAGCTTCCTCGCGGCGGGCGTGAGCTCCAGCCACAAAGCATTCTCGTCCTGGCAACGGATCTCTGTGACGGGCGTCGGCGAAAAGCTTTCGTTTTCCATTCGAACTTCGAGAGAGGCAGACTGTTGCACGGAGCTCTGAGAACAAGGGTGCACGCCCTAGGCGGGCTTGGGCAGAAGCAGCGTTCTCGAGCTCTTGGCTGCCGGCGCACGTGGTTGTGTGGCGCCCTTGCAGCGGCTTCTGGCCGCCGGCAAGTGAAAGCGGCTCCACGCTTAGGCGATGGCGGTGAACGAAGCAGCACTAGTCCCGTGCTTGTGTGCACCACGTTACAGGCTACTAGGAGAGGAAGGTGGTTGACTCTCGCTTGCCTTCCCATGTGCCCTTAGCAGTCGGAAGGAGCAAGTTGAAGCACTGCTGCTTGTGCTGCTCCTTGGTTCCCTTGCAGCCCGCTGGGAAAGCATTGGCGGTCTCTTCTAGGCGCCGAGTTGCACACAGCACCACTGTAAGTGCCTCGGAGAAGGGAAATCCAGAGTGCAGCGAGGAGCTGGACGTGGCTTACGTGCAGTAAGAAGGTGAACCAAGGCACTGCCTCTTCAATCTGGCCGCCTCTGCTCTGGTAGCAACTTTTGCAACTCGGCAAAGGGAGAAGCGAGTATGTAGAACGGAGGGCAGCGAGACGCCGTGTGTTATGCGCCCTTTCAGGGCTGCTGCCAGGGGGCTACTTTAAGAACGCTTTTTTCTTCCTCGCGTCCTTCTCGCTTCGCTCTAGCTGCATGGAGTACAGCACAGCGAAGGAGTGAGGACGGGCACTGTCCCAGCTTTTGCCCTGGCGTGCAACGGCTGTGTGCTGCTTTTCCAAGAAGCAAGAGCACAGAGAAGTGAAAGCGATTGTGAAGGAGCTCTTTGGCTGCTCGTGTGCTCTTCGCTGCACTGCGCCGCTCGCAAGCGGCTTCGTTCTTCGCCTTCTGCCGTCCGGAGAGAGCTGAACTCCGGCGATCAGTTTCAGCTCTGCCCAACAGCGTGTTCTCAGTTCTGCGGGCAAGCACGCCCTCTTGCCTTGGCTCCGAGTGCAAAGTCCCGAGCGAGCACTCGACTCAGTGCAATGCACCCAGAAAGACGCTCTCGATCGTCTTTCAAGGAGCGATTCCTAACAGCAGAAGCAGCAGAGGCACAAACTGGATGACGAGAAGGGACAATGTAGAACACGTCTCTGTCCCGGCACATTTTAGTGTGCGATACTTCCCTCCGGGTCGTCGGTCCTTGCGCAGCTCTATGTACTGCGAGCGCTGCTACTTGCCGCTGAGAAGGACCGTGGAGCTGGCGGCGAATTCGGAGAGCGCTAAGCACGAAGTCAAGAAGCGAGACGTGTCTCTGCAATGCGGTGCTAAGAGCAGCTTCCTCGCGGCGGGCGCGAGCTCCGGCCACAAAGCATTCACGTCCTGGCAACGGATCTCTGTGACGGGCGTAGGGGAAAAGCTTTCGTTTTCCATTCGAACTGCGAGAGAGGCAGACTGTTGCACGGAGCTCTGAGAACAAGGGTGCACGCCCTAGGCGGGCTTGGGCAGAAGCAGCGTTCTCTAGCTCTTGGCTGCCGGCGCACTTGTGGTTGTGTGGCGCCCTTGCAGCGGCTTCTGGCCGCCGGCAAGTGAAAGCAGCGCCAGGCGTGGGCGAGGGCGGTGAACGAAGCGGCACTAGTCCCGTGCTTGTGTGCACCACGTTACAGGCTACTAGGAGAGGGAGGTTGTTGACTCTCACTTGCCTTTCCAAGTGCCCTTAGCAGTCGGAAGGAGCAAGTTGAAGCACTGCTGCTTGTGCTGCTCCGTGGCTCCCTTGCAGCCCGCCTGGAAAGCTTTGGCGGTCTCTTCTAGGCGCCGAGTTGCACACAGCACCACTGTAAGTGCCTCGGAGAAGAGAAATCCAGAGTGCAGCGAGGAGCTGGACGTGGCTTACGTGCAGTAAGAAGGTGAACCAAGGCACTGCCTCTTCAATCTGGCCGCCTCTGCTCTGGTAGCAACTTTTGCAACTCGGCAAAGGGAGAAGCGAGTATGTAGAACGGAGGGCAGCGAGACGCCGTGTGTTATGCGCCCTTTCAGGGCTGCTGCCAGGGGGCTACTTTAAGAACGCTTTTTTCTTCCTCGCGTCCTTCTCGCTTCGCTCTAGCTGCATGGAGTACAGCACAGCGAAGGAGTGAGGACGGGCACTGTCCCAGCTTTTGCCCTGGCGTGCAACGGCTGTGTGCTGCTTTTCCAAGCAGCAAGAGCACAGAGAAGTGAAAGCGATTGTGAAGGAGCTCTTTGGCTGCTCGTGTGCTCTTCGCTGCACTGCGCCGCTCGCAAGCGGCTTCGTTCTTCGCCTTCTGCCGTCCGGAGAGAGCTGAACTCCGGCGATCAGTTTCAGCTCTGCCCAACAGCGTGTTCTCAGTTCCGCGGGCAAGCACGCCCTCTTGCCTTGGCTCCGAGTGCAAAGTCCCGAGCGAGCACTCGACTCAGTGCAATGCACCCAGAAAGACGCTCTCGCTCGTCTTTCAAGGAGCGATTCCTAACAGCAGAAGCAGCAGAGGCACAAACTGGATGACGAGAAGGGACAATGTAGAACACGTCTCTGTCCCGGCACATTTTAGTGTGCGATACTTCCCTCCGGGTCGTCGGTCCTTGCGCAGCTCTATGTACTGCGAGCGCTGCTACTTGCCGCTGAGAAGGACCGTGGAGCTGGCGGCGAATTCGGAGAGCGCTAAGCACGAAGTCAAGAAGCGAGACGTGTCTCTGCAATGCGGTGCTAAGAGCAGCTTCCTCGCGGCGGGCGCGAGCTCCGGCCACAAAGCATTCACGTCCTGGCAACGGATCTCTGTGACGGGCGTAGGGGAAAAGCTTTCGTTTTCCATTCGAACTGCGAGAGAGGCAGACTGTTGCACGGAGCTCTGAGAACAAGGGTGCACGCCCTAGGCGGGCTTGGGCAGAAGCAGCGTTCTCTAGCTCTTGGCTGCCGGCGCACTTGTGGTTGTGTGGCGCCCTTGCAGCGGCTTCTGGCCGCCGGCAAGTGAAAGCAGCGCCAGGCGTGGGCGAGGGCGGTGAACGAAGCGGCACTAGTCCCGTGCTTGTGTGCACCACGTTACAGGCTACTAGGAGAGGGAGGTTGTTGACTCTCACTTGCCTTTCCAAGTGCCCTTAGCAGTCGGAAGGAGCAAGTTGAAGCACTGCTGCTTGTGCTGCTCCGTGGCTCCCTTGCAGCCCGCCTGGAAAGCTTTGGCGGTCGCTTCTAGGCGCCGAGTTGCACACAGCACCACGGTAAGTGCCTCGGAGAAGGGAAATCCAGAGTGCAGCGAGGAGCTGGACGTGGCTTACGTGCAGTAAGGAGAAGGTTAACCAAGGCACTGCTTCTTCAATCTGGCCGCCTCTGCTCTGGTAGCAACTTTTGCAAGTCGGCAAAGGGAGCCGCGAGTATGTAGAACGGAGGGCAGCGAGACGCCGTGTGTTATGCGCCCGTTCAGGGCTGCTGCCAGGGGGCTACTTTAAGAACGCTTTTTTCTTCCTCGCGTCCTTCTCGCTTCGCTCTAGCTGCATGGAGTACAGCACAGCGAAGGAGTGAGGACGGGCACTGTCCCAGCTTTTGCCCTGGCGTGCAACGGCTGTGTGCTGCTTTTCCAAGCAGCAAGAGCACAGAGAAGTGAAAGCGATTGTGAAGGAGCTCTTTGGCTGCTCGTGTGCTCTTCGCTGCACTGCGCCGCTCGCAAGCGGCTTCGTTCTTCGCCTTCTGCCGTCCGGAGAGAGCTGAACTCCGGCGGTCAGTTTCAGCTCTGCCCAACAGCGTGTTCTCAGTTCTGCGGGCAAGCACGCCCTCTTGCCTTGGCTCCGAGTGCAAAGTCCCGAGCGAGCACTCGACTCAGTGCAATGCACCCAGAAAGACGCTCTCGATCGTCTTTCAAGGAGCGATTCCTAACAGCAGAAGCAGCAGAGGCACAAACTGGATGACGAGAAGGGACAATGTAGAACACGTCTCTGTCCCGGCACATTATTGCGTGCGATACTTCCCTCCGGGTCTTCGGTCCTTGCGAAGCTCTATGTACTGCGAGCGCTGCTACTTGCAGCTCAGAAGGACCGTGGAGCTAGCGGCGAATTCGGAGAGCTCTTCGCTGCACTGCGCCGCTCGCAAGCGGCTTCGTTCTTCGCCTTCTGCCGTCCAGAGAGAGCTGAACTCCGGCGATCAGTTTCAGCTCTGCCCAACAGCGTGTTCTCAGTTCCGCGGGCAAGCACGCCCTCTTGCCTTGGCTCCGAGTGCAAAGTCCCGAGCGAGCACTCGACTCAGTGCAATGCACCCAGAAAGACGCTCTCGCTCGTCTTTCAAGGAGCGATTCCTAACAGCAGAAGCAGCAGAGGCACAAACTGGATGACGTGAAGGGACAATGTAGAACACGTCTCTGTCCCGGCACATTTTAGTGTGCGATTCTTCCCTCCGGGTCTTCGGTCCTTGCGAAGCTCTATGTACTGCGAGCGCTGCTACTTGCAGCTGAGAAGGACCGTGGAGCTAGCGGCGAATTCGGAGAGCGCTAAGCACGAAGTCAAGAAGCGAGACGTGTCCCTGCAATGCGGTGCTAAGAGCAGCTTCCTCGCGGCGGGCGCGAGCTCCGGCCACAAAGCATTCTCGTCCTGGCAACGGATCTCTGTGACGGGCGTAGGGGAAAAGCTTTCGTTTTCCATTCGAACTGCGAGAGAGGCAGACTGTTGCACGGAGCTCTGAGAACAAGGGTGCACGCCCTAGGCGGGCTTGGGCAGAAGCAGCGTTCTCGAGCTCTTGGCTGCCGGCGCACTTGTGGTTGTGTGGCGCCCTTGCAGCGGCTTCTGGCCGCCGGCAAGTGAAAGCAGCGGCAGGCGTGGGCGAGGGCGGTGAACGAAGCGGCACTAGTCCCGTGCTTGTGTGCACCACGTTACAGGCTACTAGGAGAGGGAGGTTGTTGACTCTCACTTGCCTTTCCAAGTGCCCTTAGCAGTCGGAAGGAGCAAGTTGAAGCACTGCTGCTTGTGCTGCTCCGTGGTTCCCTTGCAGCCCGCCTGGAAAGCTTTGGCGGTCGCTTCTAGGCGCCGAGTTGCACACAGCACCACGGTAAGTGCCTCGGAGAAGGGAAATCCAGAGTGCAGCGAGGAGCTGGACGTGGCTTACGTGCATTAAGGAGAAGGTTAACCAAGGCACTGCTTCTTCAATCTGGCCGCCTCTGCTCTGGTAGCAACTTTTGCAACTCGGCAAAGGGAGCCGCGAGTATGTAGAACGGAGGGCAGCGAGACACCGTGTGTTATGCGCCCTTTCAGGGCTGCTGCCAGGGGGCTACTTTAAGAACGCTTTTTTCTTCCTCGCGTCCTTCTCGCTTCGCTCTAGCTGCATGGAGTACAGCACAGCGAAGGAGTGAGGACGGGCACTGTCCCAGCTTTTGCCCTGGCGTGCAACGGCTGTGTGCTGCTTTTCCAAGCAGCAAGAGCACAGAGAAGTGAAAGCGATTGTGAAGGAGCTCTTTGGCTGCTCGTGTGCTCTTCGCTGCACTGCGCCGCTCGCAAGCGGCTTCGTTCTTCGCCTTCTGCCGTCCGGAGAGAGCTGAACTCCGGCGGTCAGTTTCAGCTCTGCCCAACAGCGTGTTCTCAGTTCTGCGGGCAAGCACGCCCTCTTGCCTTGGCTCCGAGTGCAAAGTCCCGAGCCAGCACTCGACTCAGTGCAATGCACCCAGAAAGACGCTCTCGATCGTCTTTCAAGGAGCGATTCCTAACAGCAGAAGCAGCAGAGGCACAAACTGGATGACGAGAAGGGACAATGTAGAACACGTCTCTGTCCCGGCACATTATTGCGTGCGATACTTCCCTCCGGGTCTTCGGTCCTTGCGAAGCTCTATGTACTGCGAGCGCTGCTACTTGCAGCTCAGAAGGACCGTGGAGCTAGCGGCGAATTCGGAGAGCTCTTCGCTGCACTGCGCCGCTCGCAAGCGGCTTCGTTCTTCGCCTTCTGCCGTCCAGAGAGAGCTGAACTCCGGCGATCAGTTTCAGCTCTGCCCAACAGCGTGTTCTCAGTTCCGCGGGCAAGCACGCCCTCTTGCCTTGGCTCCGAGTGCAAAGTCCCGAGCGAGCACTCGACTCAGTGCAATGCACCCAGAAAGACGCTCTCGCTCGTCTTTCAAGGAGCGATTCCTAACAGCAGAAGCAGCAGAGGCACAAACTGCATGACGAGAAGGGACAATGTAGAACACGTCTCTGTCCCGGCACATTATTGCGTGCGATACTTCCCTCCGGGTCTTCGGTCCTTGCGAAGCTCTATGTACTGCGAGCGCTGCTACTTGCAGCTGGGAAGGACCGTGGAGCTAGCGGCGAATTCGGAGAGCGCTAAGCACGAAGTCAAGAAGCGAGACGTGTCCCTGCAATGCGGTGTTAATAGCAGCTTCCTCGCGGCGGGCGTGAGCTCCAGCCACAAAGCATTCTCGTCCTGGCAACGGATCTCTGTGACGGGCGTCGGCGAAAAGCTTTCGTTTTCCATTCGAACTTCGAGAGAGGCAGACTGTTGCACGGAGCTCTGAGAACAAGGGTGCACGCCCTAGGCGGGCTTGGGCAGAAGCAGCGTTCTCGAGCTCTTGGCTGCCGGCGCACGTGGTTGTGTGGCGCCCTTGCAGCGGCTTCTGGCCGCCGGCAAGTGAAAGCGGCTCCACGCTTAGGCGATGGCGGTGAACGAAGCAGCACTAGTCCCGTGCTTGTGTGCACCACGTTACAGGCTACTAGGAGAGGAAGGTGGTTGACTCTCGCTTGCCTTCCCATGTGCCCTTAGCAGTCGGAAGGAGCAAGTTGAAGCACTGCTGCTTGTGCTGCTCCTTGGTTCCCTTGCAGCCCGCTGGGAAAGCATTGGCGGTCTCTTCTAGGCGCCGAGTTGCACACAGCACCACTGTAAGTGCCTCGGAGAAGGGAAATCCAGAGTGCAGCGAGGAGCTGGACGTGGCTTACGTGCAGTAAGAAGGTGAACCAAGGCACTGCCTCTTCAATCTGGCCGCCTCTGCTCTGGTAGCAACTTTTGCAACTCGGCAAAGGGAGAAGCGAGTATGTAGAACGGAGGGCAGCGAGACGCCGTGTGTTATGCGCCCTTTCAGGGCTGCTGCCAGGGGGCTACTTTAAGAACGCTTTTTTCTTCCTCGCGTCCTTCTCGCTTCGCTCTAGCTGCATGGAGTACAGCACAGCGAAGGAGTGAGGACGGGCACTGTCCCAGCTTTTGCCCTGGCGTGCAACGGCTGTGTGCTGCTTTTCCAAGCAGCAAGAGCACAGAGAAGTGAAAGCGATTGTGAAGGAGCTCTTTGGCTGCTCGTGTGCTCTTCGCTGCACTGCGCCGCTCGCAAGCGGCTTCGTTCTTCGCCTTCTGCCGTCCGGAGAGAGCTGAACTCCGGCGATCAGTTTCAGCTCTGCCCAACAGCGTGTTCTCAGTTCTGCGGGCAAGCACGCCCTCTTGCCTTGGCTCCGAGTGCAAAGTCCCGAGCGAGCACTCGACTCAGTGCAATGCACCCAGAAAGACGCTCTCGATCGTCTTTCAAGGAGCGATTCCTAACAGCAGAAGCAGCAGAGGCACAAACTGGATGACGAGAAGGGACAATGTAGAACACGTCTCTGTCCCGGCACATTTTAGTGTGCGATACTTCCCTCCGGGTCGTCGGTCCTTGCGCAGCTCTATGTACTGCGAGCGCTGCTACTTGCCGCTGAGAAGGACCGTGGAGCTGGCGGCGAATTCGGAGAGCGCTAAGCACGAAGTCAAGAAGCGAGACGTGTCTCTGCAATGCGGTGCTAAGAGCAGCTTCCTCGCGGCGGGCGCGAGCTCCGGCCACAAAGCATTCACGTCCTGGCAACGGATCTCTGTGACGGGCGTAGGGGAAAAGCTTTCGTTTTCCATTCGAACTGCGAGAGAGGCAGACTGTTGCACGGAGCTCTGAGAACAAGGGTGCACGCCCTAGGCGGGCTTGGGCAGAAGCAGCGTTCTCTAGCTCTTGGCTGCCGGCGCACTTGTGGTTGTGTGGCGCCCTTGCAGCGGCTTCTGGCCGCCGGCAAGTGAAAGCAGCGCCAGGCGTGGGCGAGGGCGGTGAACGAAGCGGCACTAGTCCCGTGCTTGTGTGCACCACGTTACAGGCTACTAGGAGAGGGAGGTTGTTGACTCTCACTTGCCTTTCCAAGTGCCCTTAGCAGTCGGAAGGAGCAAGTTGAAGCACTGCTGCTTGTGCTGCTCCGTGGCTCCCTTGCAGCCCGCCTGGAAAGCTTTGGCGGTCTCTTCTAGGCGCCGAGTTGCACACAGCACCACTGTAAGTGCCTCGGAGAAGAGAAATCCAGAGTGCAGCGAGGAGCTGGACGTGGCTTACGTGCAGTAAGAAGGTGAACCAAGGCACTGCCTCTTCAATCTGGCCGCCTCTGCTCTGGTAGCAACTTTTGCAACTCGGCAAAGGGAGAAGCGAGTATGTAGAACGGAGGGCAGCGAGACGCCGTGTGTTATGCGCCCTTTCAGGGCTGCTGCCAGGGGGCTACTTTAAGAACGCTTTTTTCTTCCTCGCGTCCTTCTCGCTTCGCTCTAGCTGCATGGAGTACAGCACAGCGAAGGAGTGAGGACGGGCACTGTCCCAGCTTTTGCCCTGGCGTGCAACGGCTGTGTGCTGCTTTTCCAAGCAGCAAGAGCACAGAGAAGTGAAAGCGATTGTGAAGGAGCTCTTTGGCTGCTCGTGTGCTCTTCGCTGCACTGCGCCGCTCGCAAGCGGCTTCGTTCTTCGCCTTCTGCCGTCCGGAGAGAGCTGAACTCCGGCGATCAGTTTCAGCTCTGCCCAACAGCGTGTTCTCAGTTCCGCGGGCAAGCACGCCCTCTTGCCTTGGCTCCGAGTGCAAAGTCCCGAGCGAGCACTCGACTCAGTGCAATGCACCCAGAAAGACGCTCTCGCTCGTCTTTCAAGGAGCGATTCCTAACAGCAGAAGCAGCAGAGGCACAAACTGGATGACGAGAAGGGACAATGTAGAACACGTCTCTGTCCCGGCACATTTTAGTGTGCGATACTTCCCTCCGGGTCGTCGGTCCTTGCGCAGCTCTATGTACTGCGAGCGCTGCTACTTGCCGCTGAGAAGGACCGTGGAGCTGGCGGCGAATTCGGAGAGCGCTAAGCACGAAGTCAAGAAGCGAGACGTGTCTCTGCAATGCGGTGCTAAGAGCAGCTTCCTCGCGGCGGGCGCGAGCTCCGGCCACAAAGCATTCACGTCCTGGCAACGGATCTCTGTGACGGGCGTAGGGGAAAAGCTTTCGTTTTCCATTCGAACTGCGAGAGAGGCAGACTGTTGCACGGAGCTCTGAGAACAAGGGTGCACGCCCTAGGCGGGCTTGGGCAGAAGCAGCGTTCTCTAGCTCTTGGCTGCCGGCGCACTTGTGGTTGTGTGGCGCCCTTGCAGCGGCTTCTGGCCGCCGGCAAGTGAAAGCAGCGCCAGGCGTGGGCGAGGGCGGTGAACGAAGCGGCACTAGTCCCGTGCTTGTGTGCACCACGTTACAGGCTACTAGGAGAGGGAGGTTGTTGACTCTCACTTGCCTTTCCAAGTGCCCTTAGCAGTCGGAAGGAGCAAGTTGAAGCACTGCTGCTTGTGCTGCTCCGTGGCTCCCTTGCAGCCCGCCTGGAAAGCTTTGGCGGTCGCTTCTAGGCGCCGAGTTGCACACAGCACCACGGTAAGTGCCTCGGAGAAGGGAAATCCAGAGTGCAGCGAGGAGCTGGACGTGGCTTACGTGCAGTAAGGAGAAGGTTAACCAAGGCACTGCTTCTTCAATCTGGCCGCCTCTGCTCTGGTAGCAACTTTTGCAAGTCGGCAAAGGGAGCCGCGAGTATGTAGAACGGAGGGCAGCGAGACGCCGTGTGTTATGCGCCCGTTCAGGGCTGCTGCCAGGGGGCTACTTTAAGAACGCTTTTTTCTTCCTCGCGTCCTTCTCGCTTCGCTCTAGCTGCATGGAGTACAGCACAGCGAAGGAGTGAGGACGGGCACTGTCCCAGCTTTTGCCCTGGCGTGCAACGGCTGTGTGCTGCTTTTCCAAGCAGCAAGAGCACAGAGAAGTGAAAGCGATTGTGAAGGAGCTCTTTGGCTGCTCGTGTGCTCTTCGCTGCACTGCGCCGCTCGCAAGCGGCTTCGTTCTTCGCCTTCTGCCGTCCGGAGAGAGCTGAACTCCGGCGGTCAGTTTCAGCTCTGCCCAACAGCGTGTTCTCAGTTCTGCGGGCAAGCACGCCCTCTTGCCTTGGCTCCGAGTGCAAAGTCCCGAGCGAGCACTCGACTCAGTGCAATGCACCCAGAAAGACGCTCTCGATCGTCTTTCAAGGAGCGATTCCTAACAGCAGAAGCAGCAGAGGCACAAACTGGATGACGAGAAGGGACAATGTAGAACACGTCTCTGTCCCGGCACATTATTGCGTGCGATACTTCCCTCCGGGTCTTCGGTCCTTGCGAAGCTCTATGTACTGCGAGCGCTGCTACTTGCAGCTCAGAAGGACCGTGGAGCTAGCGGCGAATTCGGAGAGCTCTTCGCTGCACTGCGCCGCTCGCAAGCGGCTTCGTTCTTCGCCTTCTGCCGTCCAGAGAGAGCTGAACTCCGGCGATCAGTTTCAGCTCTGCCCAACAGCGTGTTCTCAGTTCCGCGGGCAAGCACGCCCTCTTGCCTTGGCTCCGAGTGCAAAGTCCCGAGCGAGCACTCGACTCAGTGCAATGCACCCAGAAAGACGCTCTCGCTCGTCTTTCAAGGAGCGATTCCTAACAGCAGAAGCAGCAGAGGCACAAACTGCATGACGAGAAGGGACAATGTAGAACACGTCTCTGTCCCGGCACATTATTGCGTGCGATACTTCCCTCCGGGTCTTCGGTCCTTGCGAAGCTCTATGTACTGCGAGCGCTGCTACTTGCAGCTGGGAAGGACCGTGGAGCTAGCGGCGAATTCGGAGAGCGCTAAGCACGAAGTCAAGAAGCGAGACGTGTCCCTGCAATGCGGTGTTAATAGCAGCTTCCTCGCGGCGGGCGTGAGCTCCAGCCACAAAGCATTCTCGTCCTGGCAACGGATCTCTGTGACGGGCGTAGGCGAAAAGCTTTCGTTTTCCATTCGAACTTCGAGAGAGGCAGACTGTTGCACGGAGCTCTGAGAACAAGGGTGCACGCCCTAGGCGGGCTTGGGCAGAAGCAGCGTTCTCGAGCTCTTGGCTGCCGGCGCACGTGGTTGTGTGGCGCCCTTGCAGCGGCTTCTGGCCGCCGGCAAGTGAAAGCGGCTCCACGCTTAGGCGATGGCGGTGAACGAAGCAGCACTAGTCCCGTGCTTGTGTGCACCACGTTACAGGCTACTAGGAGAGGAAGGTGGTTGACTCTCGCTTGCCTTCCCATGTGCCCTTAGCAGTCGGAAGGAGCAAGTTGAAGCACTGCTGCTTGTGCTGCTCCTTGGTTCCCTTGCAGCCCGCTGGGAAAGCATTGGCGGTCTCTTCTAGGCGCCGAGTTGCACACAGCACCACTGTAAGTGCCTCGGAGAAGGGAAATCCAGAGTGCAGCGAGGAGCTGGACGTGGCTTACGTGCAGTAAGAAGGTTAACCAAGGCACTGCCTCTTCAATCTGGCCGCCTCTGCTCTGGTAGCAACTTTTGCAACTCGGCAAAGGGAGAAGCGAGTATGTAGAACGGAGGGCAGCGAGACGCCGTGTGTTATGCGCCCTTTCAGGGCTGCTGCCAGGGGGCTACTTTAAGAACGCTTTTTTCTTCCTCGCGTCCTTCTCGCTTCGCTCTAGCTGCATGGAGTACAGCACAGCGAAGGAGTGAGGACGGGCACTGTCCCAGCTTTTGCCCTGGCGTGCAACGGCTGTGTGCTGCTTTTCCAAGAAGCAAGAGCACAGAGAAGTGAAAGCGATTGTGAAGGAGCTCTTTGGCTGCTCGTGTGCTCTTCGCTGCACTGCGCCGCTCGCAAGCGGCTTCGTTCTTCGCCTTCTGCCGTCCGGAGAGAGCTGAACTCCGGCGATCAGTTTCAGCTCTGCCCAACAGCGTGTTCTCAGTTCTGCGGGCAAGCACGCCCTCTTGCCTTGGCTCCGAGTGCAAAGTCCCGAGCGAGCACTCGACTCAGTGCAATGCACCCAGAAAGACGCTCTCGATCGTCTTTCAAGGAGCGATTCCTAACAGCAGAAGCAGCAGAGGCACAAACTGGATGACGAGAAGGGACAATGTAGAACACGTCTCTGTCCCGGCACATTTTAGTGTGCGATACTTCCCTCCGGGTCGTCGGTCCTTGCGCAGCTCTATGTACTGCGAGCGCTGCTACTTGCCGCTGAGAAGGACCGTGGAGCTGGCGGCGAATTCGGAGAGCGCTAAGCACGAAGTCAAGAAGCGAGACGTGTCTCTGCAATGCGGTGCTAAGAGCAGCTTCCTCGCGGCGGGCGCGAGCTCCGGCCACAAAGCATTCACGTCCTGGCAACGGATCTCTGTGACGGGCGTAGGGGAAAAGCTTTCGTTTTCCATTCGAACTGCGAGAGAGGCAGACTGTTGCACGGAGCTCTGAGAACAAGGGTGCACGCCCTAGGCGGGCTTGGGCAGAAGCAGCGTTCTCTAGCTCTTGGCTGCCGGCGCACTTGTGGTTGTGTGGCGCCCTTGCAGCGGCTTCTGGCCGCCGGCAAGTGAAAGCAGCGCCAGGCGTGGGCGAGGGCGGTGAACGAAGCGGCACTAGTCCCGTGCTTGTGTGCACCACGTTACAGGCTACTAGGAGAGGGAGGTTGTTGACTCTCACTTGCCTTTCCAAGTGCCCTTAGCAGTCGGAAGGAGCAAGTTGAAGCACTGCTGCTTGTGCTGCTCCGTGGCTCCCTTGCAGCCCGCCTGGAAAGCTTTGGCGGTCTCTTCTAGGCGCCGAGTTGCACACAGCACCACTGTAAGTGCCTCGGAGAAGAGAAATCCAGAGTGCAGCGAGGAGCTGGACGTGGCTTACGTGCAGTAAGAAGGTGAACCAAGGCACTGCCTCTTCAATCTGGCCGCCTCTGCTCTGGTAGCAACTTTTGCAACTCGGCAAAGGGAGAAGCGAGTATGTAGAACGGAGGGCAGCGAGACGCCGTGTGTTATGCGCCCTTTCAGGGCTGCTGCCAGGGGGCTACTTTAAGAACGCTTTTTTCTTCCTCGCGTCCTTCTCGCTTCGCTCTAGCTGCATGGAGTACAGCACAGCGAAGGAGTGAGGACGGGCACTGTCCCAGCTTTTGCCCTGGCGTGCAACGGCTGTGTGCTGCTTTTCCAAGAAGCAAGAGCACAGAGAAGTGAAAGCGATTGTGAAGGAGCTCTTTGGCTGCTCGTGTGCTCTTCGCTGCACTGCGCCGCTCGCAAGCGGCTTCGTTCTTCGCCTTCTGCCGTCCGGAGAGAGCTGAACTCCGGCGATCAGTTTCAGCTCTGCCCAACAGCGTGTTCTCAGTTCTGCGGGCAAGCACGCCCTCTTGCCTTGGCTCCGAGTGCAAAGTCCCGAGCGAGCCCTCGACTCAGTGCAATGCACCCAGAAAGACGCTCTCGATCGTCTTTCAAGGAGCGATTCCTAACAGCAGAAGCAGCAGAGGCACAAACTGGATGACGAGAAGGGACAATGTAGAACACGTCTCTGTCCCGGCACATTTTAGTGTGCGATACTTCCCTCCGGGTCGTCGGTCCTTGCGCAGCTCTATGTACTGCGAGCGCTGCTACTTGCCGCTGAGAAGGACCGTGGAGCTAGCGGCGAATTCGGAGAGCGCTAAGCACGAAGTCAAGAAGCGAGACGTGTCTCTGCAATGCGGTGCTAAGAGCAGCTTCCTCGCGGCGGGCGCGAGCTCCGGCCACAAAGCATTCACGTCCTGGCAACGGATCTCTGTGACGGGCGTAGGGGAAAAGCTTTCGTTTTCCATTCGAACTGCGAGAGAGGCAGACTGTTGCACGGAGCTCTGAGAACAAGGGTGCACGCCCTAGGCGGGCTTGGGCAGAAGCAGCGTTCTCTAGCTCTTGGCTGCCGGCGCACTTGTGGTTGTGTGGCGCCCTTGCAGCGGCTTCTGGCCGCCGGCAAGTGAAAGCAGCGCCAGGCGTGGGCGAGGGCGGTGAACGAAGCGGCACTAGTCCCGTGCTTGTGTGCACCACGTTACAGGCTACTAGGAGAGGGAGGTTGTTGACTCTCACTTGCCTTTCCAAGTGCCCTTAGCAGTCGGAAGGAGCAAGTTGAAGCACTGCTGCTTGTGCTGCTCCGTGGCTCCCTTGCAGCCCGCCTGGAAAGCTTTGGCGGTCGCTTCTAGGCGCCGAGTTGCACACAGCACCACGGTAAGTGCCTCGGAGAAGGGAAATCCAGAGTGCAGCGAGGAGCTGGACGTGGCTTACGTGCAGTAAGGAGAAGGTTAACCAAGGCACTGCTTCTTCAATCTGGCCGCCTCTGCTCTGGTAGCAACTTTTGCAAGTCGGCAAAGGGAGCCGCGAGTATGTAGAACGGAGGGCAGCGAGACGCCGTGTGTTATGCGCCCGTTCAGGGCTGCTGCCAGGGGGCTACTTTAAGAACGCTTTTTTCTTCCTCGCGTCCTTCTCGCTTCGCTCTAGCTGCATGGAGTACAGCACAGCGAAGGAGTGAGGACGGGCACTGTCCCAGCTTTTGCCCTGGCGTGCAACGGCTGTGTGCTGCTTTTCCAAGAAGCAAGAGCACAGAGAAGTGAAAGCGATTGTGAAGGAGCTCTTTGGCTGCTCGTGTGCTCTTCGCTGCACTGCGCCGCTCGCAAGCGGCTTCGTTCTTCGCCTTCTGCCGTCCGGAGAGAGCTGAACTCCGGCGGTCAGTTTCAGCTCTGCCCAACAGCGTGTTCTCAGTTCTGCGGGCAAGCACGCCCTCTTGCCTTGGCTCCGAGTGCAAAGTCCCGAGCCAGCACTCGACTCAGTGCAATGCACCCAGAAAGACGCTCTCGATCGTCTTTCAAGGAGCGATTCCTAACAGCAGAAGCAGCAGAGGCACAAACTGGATGACGAGAAGGGACAATGTAGAACACGTCTCTGTCTCGGCACATTATCGTGTGCGATACTTCCCTCCGGGTCTTCGGTCCTTGCGAAGCTCTATGTACTGCGAGCGCTGCTACTCGCAGCTGAGAAGGACCGTGGAGCTAGCGGCGAATTCGGAGAGCTCTTCGCTGCACTGCGCCGCTCGCAAGCGGCTTCGTTCTTCGCCTTCTGCCGTCCGGAGAGAGCTGAACTCCGGCGATCAGTTTCAGCTCTGCCCAACAGCGTGTTCTCAGTTCCGCGGGCAAGCACGCCCTCTTGCCTTGGCTCCGAGTGCAAAGTCCCGAGCGAGCACTCGACTCAGTGCAATGCACCCAGAAAGACGCTCTCGATCGTCTTTCAAGGAGCGATTCCTAACAGCAGAAGCAGCAGAGGCACAAACTGGATGACGTGAAGGGACAATGTAGAACACGTCTCTGTCCCGGCACATTTTAGTGTGCGATACTTCCCTCCGGGTCTTCGGTCCTTGCGAAGCTCTATGTACTGCGAGCGCTGCTACTTGCAGCTGAGAAGGGCCGTGGGGCTAGCAGCGAATTCGGAGAGCGCTAAGCACGTAGTCAAGAAGCGAGACGTGTCCCTGCAATGCGGTGCTAAGAGCAGCTTCCTCGCGGCGGGGGCGAGCTCCGGCTACAAGTCATTCTCGTCCTGGCAACGGATCTCTGTGAAGGGCGTAGGCGAAAAGCTTTCGTTTTCCATTCGAACTGCCAGAGAGGCAGACTGTTGCACGGAGCTCTGAGAACAAAGGTGCACGTCCTAGGCGGGCTTGGGCAGAAGCAGCGTTCTCTAGCTCTTGGCTGCGAGCACACTGCTGGCGGTGGGGCGCCCCTGCAGCGGCTTCTGGCCGCCGGGAAGTGAAAGCGGCGCCAGGCGAGGGGGAGGGAGAGGGCGGTGAACGAAGCGGCACAAGAGCCGTGCTTGTGTGCACCACGATACAGGCTACTAGGAGAGGAAGGTGGTTGACTCTCGCTTTCCTTCGCAAGTGCCCTTAGCATTCGGAAGGAGCTGAACTCCAGCGGTCAGTTTCAGCTCTGCCCAACAGCGTGTTCTCAGTTCAGCTGGCAAGCACGCCCTGTTGCCTTGGCTCCGAATGCATAGTCACTAGCGAGCACTCACTCGTGTGCTCTTCGCTGCACTGCGCCGCTCGCAAGCGGCTTCGTTCTTCGCCTTCTGCCGTCCGGAGAGAGCTGAACTGCAGCGGTCAGTTTCAGCTCTGCCCAAAAGCGTGTTCTCAGTTCTGCGAGCAAGCACGCCCTCTTGCCTTGGCTCCGAGTGCAAAGACCCTAGCGAGCACTCACTCAGTGCAGTGCACCCAGAAAGACGCTCTCGGCTCGTCTTTCAAGGAGCGATTCCTAACAGCAAAGGAAGCAGATGTACAAACTGGATGACGAGAAAGGACAATGTAGAACACGTCTCTGTCCTCGTACATTTTCGTGTGCGATATGTCCCTCCGGGTCTTCGGTCCTTGCGAAGATCTATGTACTGCGAGCGCTGCTACTTGCAGCTGAGAAGGACCGTGGGGCTAGCAGCGAATTCGGAGAGCACTAAGCACGTAGTCAAGAAGCGAGACGTGTCCCTGCAATGCGGTGCTAAGAGCAGCTTCCTCGCGGCGTGGGTGAGCTCCGGCTACAAGTCATTCTAGTTCTGGCAACGGATCTCTGTGAAGGGCGTAGGCGAAAATCTTTCGTTTTCCGTTCGAAGTGCGAGAGAGGCAGACTGTTGCACGGAGCTCTGAGAACAAAGGTGCACGTCCTAGGCGGGCTTGGGCAGAAGCAGCGTTCTCTAGCTCTTGGCTGCGAGCACACTGCTGGCGGTGGGGCGCCCCTGCAGCGGCTTCTGGCCGCCGGGAAGTGAAAGCGGCGCCAGGCGAGGGGGAGGGAGAGGGCGGTGAACGAAGCGGCACAAGAGCCGTGCTTGTGTGCACCACGATACAGGCTACTAGGAGAGGAAGGTGGTTGACTCTCGCTTGCCTTCCCAAGTGCCCTTAGCAGTCGGAAGGAGCAAGCTGAAGCGCTGCTGCTTGTGCTGCTCCTTGGTTCCCTTGCAGCCTGCTGGGAAAGCATTGGCGGTCGCTTCTAGGCGCCGAGTTGCACACAGCACCACGCTAAGTGCCGCGGAGAGGGGAAATCCAGAGTGCAGCGAGGAGCTGGACGTGGCTTACGTGCAGTTAGTAAGGAGAAGGTGAACCTAGGCACTGCCTCTTCAATCTGGCCGCCTCTGCTCTGGTAGCAACTTTTGCAAGTCGGCAGAGGGAGCCGCGAGTATGTAGAACGGAGGGCAGCGAGACGCCGTGTGTTATGCGCCCTTTCAGGGCTGCTGCCAGGGGGCTACTTTAAGAACGGCTTCTTCTTCCTCGCGTCCTTCTCGCTTCGCTCTAGCTGCATGGAGTACAGCACAGCGAAGGAGTGAGGACGGGCACTGTCCCAGCTTTTGCCCTGGCGTGCAACGGCTGTGTGCTGCTTTTCCAAGCAGCAAGAGCACAGAGAAGTGAAAGCGATTGTGAAGGAGCTCTTTGGCTGCTCGTGTGCTCTTCGCTGCACTGCGCCGCTCGCAAGCGGCTTCGTTCTTCGCCTTCTGCCGTCCGGAGAGAGCTGAACTCCGGCGATCAGTTTCAGCTCTGCCCAACAGCGTGTTCTCAGTTCCGCGGGCAAGCACGCCCTCTTGCCTTGGCTCCGAGTGCAAAGTCCCGAGCGAGCACTCGACTCAGTGCAATGCACCCAGAAAGACGCTCTCGCTCGTCTTTCAAGGAGCGATTCCTAACAGCAGAAGCAGCAGAGGCACAAACTGGATGACGTGAAGGGACAATGTAGAACACGTCTCTGTCCCGGCACATTTTAGTGTGCGATTCTTCCCTCCGGGTCTTCGGTCCTTGCGAAGCTCTATGTACTGCGAGCGCTGCTACTTGCAGCTGAGAAGGACCGTGGAGCTAGCGGCGAATTCGGAGAGCGCTAAGCACGAAGTCAAGAAGCGAGACGTGTCCCTGCAATGCGGTGCTAAGAGCAGCTTCCTCGCGGCGGGCGCGAGCTCCGGCCACAAAGCATTCTCGTCCTGGCAACGGATCTCTGTGACGGGCGTAGGGGAAAAGCTTTCGTTTTCCATTCGAACTGCGAGAGAGGCAGACTGTTGCACGGAGCTCTGAGAACAAGGGTGCACGCCCTAGGCGGGCTTGGGCAGAAGCAGCGTTCTCGAGCTCTTGGCTGCCGGCGCACTTGTGGTTGTGTGGCGCCCTTGCAGCGGCTTCTGGCCGCCGGCAAGTGAAAGCAGCGGCAGGCGTGGGCGAGGGCGGTGAACGAAGCGGCACTAGTCCCGTGCTTGTGTGCACCACGTTACAGGCTACTAGGAGAGGGAGGTTGTTGACTCTCACTTGCCTTTCCAAGTGCCCTTAGCAGTCGGAAGGAGCAAGTTGAAGCACTGCTGCTTGTGCTGCTCCGTGGTTCCCTTGCAGCCCGCCTGGAAAGCTTTGGCGGTCGCTTCTAGGCGCCGAGTTGCACACAGCACCACGGTAAGTGCCTCGGAGAAGGGAAATCCAGAGTGCAGCGAGGAGCTGGACGTGGCTTACGTGCATTAAGGAGAAGGTTAACCAAGGCACTGCTTCTTCAATCTGGCCGCCTCTGCTCTGGTAGCAACTTTTGCAACTCGGCAAAGGGAGCCGCGAGTATGTAGAACGGAGGGCAGCGAGACACCGTGTGTTATGCGCCCTTTCAGGGCTGCTGCCAGGGGGCTACTTTAAGAACGCTTTTTTCTTCCTCGCGTCCTTCTCGCTTCGCTCTAGCTGCATGGAGTACAGCACAGCGAAGGAGTGAGGACGGGCACTGTCCCAGCTTTTGCCCTGGCGTGCAACGGCTGTGTGCTGCTTTTCCAAGCAGCAAGAGCACAGAGAAGTGAAAGCGATTGTGAAGGAGCTCTTTGGCTGCTCGTGTGCTCTTCGCTGCACTGCGCCGCTCGCAAGCGGCTTCGTTCTTCGCCTTCTGCCGTCCGGAGAGAGCTGAACTCCGGCGGTCAGTTTCAGCTCTGCCCAACAGCGTGTTCTCAGTTCTGCGGGCAAGCACGCCCTCTTGCCTTGGCTCCGAGTGCAAAGTCCCGAGCGAGCACTCGACTCAGTGCAATGCACCCAGAAAGACGCTCTCGATCGTCTTTCAAGGAGCGATTCCTAACAGCAGAAGCAGCAGAGGCACAAACTGGATGACGAGAAGGGACAATGTAGAACACGTCTCTGTCCCGGCACATTATTGCGTGCGATACTTCCCTCCGGGTCTTCGGTCCTTGCGAAGCTCTATGTACTGCGAGCGCTGCTACTTGCAGCTCAGAAGGACCGTGGAGCTAGCGGCGAATTCGGAGAGCTCTTCGCTGCACTGCGCCGCTCGCAAGCGGCTTCGTTCTTCGCCTTCTGCCGTCCAGAGAGAGCTGAACTCCGGCGATCAGTTTCAGCTCTGCCCAACAGCGTGTTCTCAGTTCCGCGGGCAAGCACGCCCTCTTGCCTTGGCTCCGAGTGCAAAGTCCCGAGCGAGCACTCGACTCAGTGCAATGCACCCAGAAAGACGCTCTCGCTCGTCTTTCAAGGAGCGATTCCTAACAGCAGAAGCAGCAGAGGCACAAACTGCATGACGAGAAGGGACAATGTAGAACACGTCTCTGTCCCGGCACATTATTGCGTGCGATACTTCCCTCCGGGTCTTCGGTCCTTGCGAAGCTCTATGTACTGCGAGCGCTGCTACTTGCAGCTGGGAAGGACCGTGGAGCTAGCGGCGAATTCGGAGAGCGCTAAGCACGAAGTCAAGAAGCGAGACGTGTCCCTGCAATGCGGTGTTAATAGCAGCTTCCTCGCGGCGGGCGTGAGCTCCAGCCACAAAGCATTCTCGTCCTGGCAACGGATCTCTGTGACGGGCGTCGGCGAAAAGCTTTCGTTTTCCATTCGAACTTCGAGAGAGGCAGACTGTTGCACGGAGCTCTGAGAACAAGGGTGCACGCCCTAGGCGGGCTTGGGCAGAAGCAGCGTTCTCGAGCTCTTGGCTGCCGGCGCACGTGGTTGTGTGGCGCCCTTGCAGCGGCTTCTGGCCGCCGGCAAGTGAAAGCGGCTCCACGCTTAGGCGATGGCGGTGAACGAAGCAGCACTAGTCCCGTGCTTGTGTGCACCACGTTACAGGCTACTAGGAGAGGAAGGTGGTTGACTCTCGCTTGCCTTCCCATGTGCCCTTAGCAGTCGGAAGGAGCAAGTTGAAGCACTGCTGCTTGTGCTGCTCCTTGGTTCCCTTGCAGCCCGCTGGGAAAGCATTGGCGGTCTCTTCTAGGCGCCGAGTTGCACACAGCACCACTGTAAGTGCCTCGGAGAAGGGAAATCCAGAGTGCAGCGAGGAGCTGGACGTGGCTTACGTGCAGTAAGAAGGTGAACCAAGGCACTGCCTCTTCAATCTGGCCGCCTCTGCTCTGGTAGCAACTTTTGCAACTCGGCAAAGGGAGAAGCGAGTATGTAGAACGGAGGGCAGCGAGACGCCGTGTGTTATGCGCCCTTTCAGGGCTGCTGCCAGGGGGCTACTTTAAGAACGCTTTTTTCTTCCTCGCGTCCTTCTCGCTTCGCTCTAGCTGCATGGAGTACAGCACAGCGAAGGAGTGAGGACGGGCACTGTCCCAGCTTTTGCCCTGGCGTGCAACGGCTGTGTGCTGCTTTTCCAAGAAGCAAGAGCACAGAGAAGTGAAAGCGATTGTGAAGGAGCTCTTTGGCTGCTCGTGTGCTCTTCGCTGCACTGCGCCGCTCGCAAGCGGCTTCGTTCTTCGCCTTCTGCCGTCCGGAGAGAGCTGAACTCCGGCGATCAGTTTCAGCTCTGCCCAACAGCGTGTTCTCAGTTCTGCGGGCAAGCACGCCCTCTTGCCTTGGCTCCGAGTGCAAAGTCCCGAGCGAGCACTCGACTCAGTGCAATGCACCCAGAAAGACGCTCTCGATCGTCTTTCAAGGAGCGATTCCTAACAGCAGAAGCAGCAGAGGCACAAACTGGATGACGAGAAGGGACAATGTAGAACACGTCTCTGTCCCGGCACATTTTAGTGTGCGATACTTCCCTCCGGGTCGTCGGTCCTTGCGCAGCTCTATGTACTGCGAGCGCTGCTACTTGCCGCTGAGAAGGACCGTGGAGCTGGCGGCGAATTCGGAGAGCGCTAAGCACGAAGTCAAGAAGCGAGACGTGTCTCTGCAATGCGGTGCTAAGAGCAGCTTCCTCGCGGCGGGCGCGAGCTCCGGCCACAAAGCATTCACGTCCTGGCAACGGATCTCTGTGACGGGCGTAGGGGAAAAGCTTTCGTTTTCCATTCGAACTGCGAGAGAGGCAGACTGTTGCACGGAGCTCTGAGAACAAGGGTGCACGCCCTAGGCGGGCTTGGGCAGAAGCAGCGTTCTCTAGCTCTTGGCTGCCGGCGCACTTGTGGTTGTGTGGCGCCCTTGCAGCGGCTTCTGGCCGCCGGCAAGTGAAAGCAGCGCCAGGCGTGGGCGAGGGCGGTGAACGAAGCGGCACTAGTCCCGTGCTTGTGTGCACCACGTTACAGGCTACTAGGAGAGGGAGGTTGTTGACTCTCACTTGCCTTTCCAAGTGCCCTTAGCAGTCGGAAGGAGCAAGTTGAAGCACTGCTGCTTGTGCTGCTCCGTGGCTCCCTTGCAGCCCGCCTGGAAAGCTTTGGCGGTCTCTTCTAGGCGCCGAGTTGCACACAGCACCACTGTAAGTGCCTCGGAGAAGAGAAATCCAGAGTGCAGCGAGGAGCTGGACGTGGCTTACGTGCAGTAAGAAGGTGAACCAAGGCACTGCCTCTTCAATCTGGCCGCCTCTGCTCTGGTAGCAACTTTTGCAACTCGGCAAAGGGAGAAGCGAGTATGTAGAACGGAGGGCAGCGAGACGCCGTGTGTTATGCGCCCTTTCAGGGCTGCTGCCAGGGGGCTACTTTAAGAACGCTTTTTTCTTCCTCGCGTCCTTCTCGCTTCGCTCTAGCTGCATGGAGTACAGCACAGCGAAGGAGTGAGGACGGGCACTGTCCCAGCTTTTGCCCTGGCGTGCAACGGCTGTGTGCTGCTTTTCCAAGCAGCAAGAGCACAGAGAAGTGAAAGCGATTGTGAAGGAGCTCTTTGGCTGCTCGTGTGCTCTTCGCTGCACTGCGCCGCTCGCAAGCGGCTTCGTTCTTCGCCTTCTGCCGTCCGGAGAGAGCTGAACTCCGGCGATCAGTTTCAGCTCTGCCCAACAGCGTGTTCTCAGTTCCGCGGGCAAGCACGCCCTCTTGCCTTGGCTCCGAGTGCAAAGTCCCGAGCGAGCACTCGACTCAGTGCAATGCACCCAGAAAGACGCTCTCGCTCGTCTTTCAAGGAGCGATTCCTAACAGCAGAAGCAGCAGAGGCACAAACTGCATGACGAGAAGGGACAATGTAGAACACGTCTCTGTCCCGGCACATTATTGCGTGCGATACTTCCCTCCGGGTCTTCGGTCCTTGCGAAGCTCTATGTACTGCGAGCGCTGCTACTTGCAGCTGGGAAGGACCGTGGAGCTAGCGGCGAATTCGGAGAGCGCTAAGCACGAAGTCAAGAAGCGAGACGTGTCCCTGCAATGCGGTGTTAATAGCAGCTTCCTCGCGGCGGGCGTGAGCTCCAGCCACAAAGCATTCTCGTCCTGGCAACGGATCTCTGTGACGGGCGTCGGCGAAAAGCTTTCGTTTTCCATTCGAACTTCGAGAGAGGCAGACTGTTGCACGGAGCTCTGAGAACAAGGGTGCACGCCCTAGGCGGGCTTGGGCAGAAGCAGCGTTCTCGAGCTCTTGGCTGCCGGCGCACGTGGTTGTGTGGCGCCCTTGCAGCGGCTTCTGGCCGCCGGCAAGTGAAAGCGGCTCCACGCTTAGGCGATGGCGGTGAACGAAGCAGCACTAGTCCCGTGCTTGTGTGCACCACGTTACAGGCTACTAGGAGAGGAAGGTGGTTGACTCTCGCTTGCCTTCCCATGTGCCCTTAGCAGTCGGAAGGAGCAAGTTGAAGCACTGCTGCTTGTGCTGCTCCTTGGTTCCCTTGCAGCCCGCTGGGAAAGCATTGGCGGTCTCTTCTAGGCGCCGAGTTGCACACAGCACCACTGTAAGTGCCTCGGAGAAGGGAAATCCAGAGTGCAGCGAGGAGCTGGACGTGGCTTACGTGCAGTAAGAAGGTGAACCAAGGCACTGCCTCTTCAATCTGGCCGCCTCTGCTCTGGTAGCAACTTTTGCAACTCGGCAAAGGGAGAAGCGAGTATGTAGAACGGAGGGCAGCGAGACGCCGTGTGTTATGCGCCCTTTCAGGGCTGCTGCCAGGGGGCTACTTTAAGAACGCTTTTTTCTTCCTCGCGTCCTTCTCGCTTCGCTCTAGCTGCATGGAGTACAGCACAGCGAAGGAGTGAGGACGGGCACTGTCCCAGCTTTTGCCCTGGCGTGCAACGGCTGTGTGCTGCTTTTCCAAGAAGCAAGAGCACAGAGAAGTGAAAGCGATTGTGAAGGAGCTCTTTGGCTGCTCGTGTGCTCTTCGCTGCACTGCGCCGCTCGCAAGCGGCTTCGTTCTTCGCCTTCTGCCGTCCGGAGAGAGCTGAACTCCGGCGATCAGTTTCAGCTCTGCCCAACAGCGTGTTCTCAGTTCTGCGGGCAAGCACGCCCTCTTGCCTTGGCTCCGAGTGCAAAGTCCCGAGCGAGCACTCGACTCAGTGCAATGCACCCAGAAAGACGCTCTCGATCGTCTTTCAAGGAGCGATTCCTAACAGCAGAAGCAGCAGAGGCACAAACTGGATGACGAGAAGGGACAATGTAGAACACGTCTCTGTCCCGGCACATTTTAGTGTGCGATACTTCCCTCCGGGTCGTCGGTCCTTGCGCAGCTCTATGTACTGCGAGCGCTGCTACTTGCCGCTGAGAAGGACCGTGGAGCTGGCGGCGAATTCGGAGAGCGCTAAGCACGAAGTCAAGAAGCGAGACGTGTCTCTGCAATGCGGTGCTAAGAGCAGCTTCCTCGCGGCGGGCGCGAGCTCCGGCCACAAAGCATTCACGTCCTGGCAACGGATCTCTGTGACGGGCGTAGGGGAAAAGCTTTCGTTTTCCATTCGAACTGCGAGAGAGGCAGACTGTTGCACGGAGCTCTGAGAACAAGGGTGCACGCCCTAGGCGGGCTTGGGCAGAAGCAGCGTTCTCTAGCTCTTGGCTGCCGGCGCACTTGTGGTTGTGTGGCGCCCTTGCAGCGGCTTCTGGCCGCCGGCAAGTGAAAGCAGCGCCAGGCGTGGGCGAGGGCGGTGAACGAAGCGGCACTAGTCCCGTGCTTGTGTGCACCACGTTACAGGCTACTAGGAGAGGGAGGTTGTTGACTCTCACTTGCCTTTCCAAGTGCCCTTAGCAGTCGGAAGGAGCAAGTTGAAGCACTGCTGCTTGTGCTGCTCCGTGGCTCCCTTGCAGCCCGCCTGGAAAGCTTTGGCGGTCTCTTCTAGGCGCCGAGTTGCACACAGCACCACTGTAAGTGCCTCGGAGAAGAGAAATCCAGAGTGCAGCGAGGAGCTGGACGTGGCTTACGTGCAGTAAGAAGGTGAACCAAGGCACTGCCTCTTCAATCTGGCCGCCTCTGCTCTGGTAGCAACTTTTGCAACTCGGCAAAGGGAGAAGCGAGTATGTAGAACGGAGGGCAGCGAGACGCCGTGTGTTATGCGCCCTTTCAGGGCTGCTGCCAGGGGGCTACTTTAAGAACGCTTTTTTCTTCCTCGCGTCCTTCTCGCTTCGCTCTAGCTGCATGGAGTACAGCACAGCGAAGGAGTGAGGACGGGCACTGTCCCAGCTTTTGCCCTGGCGTGCAACGGCTGTGTGCTGCTTTTCCAAGCAGCAAGAGCACAGAGAAGTGAAAGCGATTGTGAAGGAGCTCTTTGGCTGCTCGTGTGCTCTTCGCTGCACTGCGCCGCTCGCAAGCGGCTTCGTTCTTCGCCTTCTGCCGTCCGGAGAGAGCTGAACTCCGGCGATCAGTTTCAGCTCTGCCCAACAGCGTGTTCTCAGTTCCGCGGGCAAGCACGCCCTCTTGCCTTGGCTCCGAGTGCAAAGTCCCGAGCGAGCACTCGACTCAGTGCAATGCACCCAGAAAGACGCTCTCGATCGTCTTTCAAGGAGCGATTCCTAACAGCAGAAGCAGCAGAGGCACAAACTGGATGACGAGAAGGGACAATGTAGAACACGTCTCTGTCCCGGCACATTTTAGTGTGCGATACTTCCCTCCGGGTCGTCGGTCCTTGCGCAGCTCTATGTACTGCGAGCGCTGCTACTTGCCGCTGAGAAGGACCGTGGAGCTGGCGGCGAATTCGGAGAGCGCTAAGCACGAAGTCAAGAAGCGAGACGTGTCTCTGCAATGCGGTGCTAAGAGCAGCTTCCTCGCGGCGGGCGCGAGCTCCGGCCACAAAGCATTCACGTCCTGGCAACGGATCTCTGTGACGGGCGTAGGGGAAAAGCTTTCGTTTTCCATTCGAACTGCGAGAGAGGCAGACTGTTGCACGGAGCTCTGAGAACAAGGGTGCACGCCCTAGGCGGGCTTGGGCAGAAGCAGCGTTCTCTAGCTCTTGGCTGCCGGCGCACTTGTGGTTGTGTGGCGCCCTTGCAGCGGCTTCTGGCCGCCGGCAAGTGAAAGCAGCGCCAGGCGTGGGCGAGGGCGGTGAACGAAGCGGCACTAGTCCCGTGCTTGTGTGCACCACGTTACAGGCTACTAGGAGAGGGAGGTTGTTGACTCTCACTTGCCTTTCCAAGTGCCCTTAGCAGTCGGAAGGAGCAAGTTGAAGCACTGCTGCTTGTGCTGCTCCGTGGCTCCCTTGCAGCCCGCCTGGAAAGCTTTGGCGGTCGCTTCTAGGCGCCGAGTTGCACACAGCACCACGGTAAGTGCCTCGGAGAAGGGAAATCCAGAGTGCAGCGAGGAGCTGGACGTGGCTTACGTGCAGTAAGGAGAAGGTTAACCAAGGCACTGCTTCTTCAATCTGGCCGCCTCTGCTCTGGTAGCAACTTTTGCAAGTCGGCAAAGGGAGCCGCGAGTATGTAGAACGGAGGGCAGCGAGACGCCGTGTGTTATGCGCCCGTACAGGGCTGCTGCCAGGGGGCTACTTTAAGAACGCTTTTTTCTTCCTCGCGTCCTTCTCGCTTCGCTCTAGCTGCATGGAGTACAGCACAGCGAAGGAGTGAGGACGGGCACTGTCCCAGCTTTTGCCCTGGCGTGCAACGGCTGTGTGCTGCTTTTCCAAGAAGCAAGAGCACAGAGAAGTGAAAGCGATTGTGAAGGAGCTCTTTGGCTGCTCGTGTGCTCTTCGCTGCACTGCGCCGCTCGCAAGCGGCTTCGTTCTTCGCCTTCTGCCGTCCGGAGAGAGCTGAACTCCGGCGATCAGTTTCAGCTCTGACCAACAGCGTGTTCTCAGTTCCGCGGGCAAGCACGCCCTCTTGCCTTGGCCCCGAGAGCAAAGTCCCGAGCGAGCACTCGACTCAGTGCAATGCACCCAGAAAGACGCTCTCGATCGTCTTTCAAAGAGCGATTCCTAACAGCAGAAGCAGCAGAGGCACAAACTGGATGACGAGAAGGGACAACGTAGAACACGTCTCTGTCCTGGCACATTATCGTGTGCGATACTTCCCTCCGGGTCTTCGGGCCTTGCGAAGCTCTATGTACTGCGAGCGCTGCTACTCGCAGCTGAGAAGGACCGTGGAGCTAGCGGCGAATTCGGAGAGCTCTTCGCTGCACTGCGCCGCTCGCAAGCGGCTTCGTTCTTCGCCTTCTGCCGTCCGGAGAGAGCTGAACTCCGGCGATCAGTTTCAGCTCTGCCCAACAGCGTGTTCTCAGTTCTGCGGGGAAGCACGCCCTCTTGCCTTGGCTCCGAGTGCAAAGTCCCGAGCGAGCACTCGACTCGGTGCAATGCACCCAGAAAGACGCTCTCGCTCGCCTTTCAAGGAGCGATTCCTAACAGCAGAAGCAGCAGAGGCACAAATTGCATAACGTGAAGGGACAATGTAGAACACGTCTCTGTCCCGGCACATTTTAGTGTGCGATTCTTCCCTCCGGGTCTTCGGTCCTTGCGAAGCTCTATGTACTGCGAGCGCTGCTACTTGCAGCTGAGAAGGACCGTGGAGCTAGCGGCGAATTCGGAGAGCGCTAAGCACGAAGTCAAGAAGCGAGACGTGTCCCTGCAATGCGGTCCTAATAGCAGCTTCCTCGCGGCGGGCGCCAGCTCCGGCCACAAAGCATTCTCGTCCTGGCAACGGATCTCTGTGACGGGCGTAGGCGAAAAGCTTTCGTTTTCCATTCGAACTGCGAGAGGCAGACTGCTGCACGGAGGTCTGAGAACAAGGGTGCACGCCCTAGGCGGGCTTGGGCAGAAGCAGCGTTCTCGAGCTCTTGGCTGCCGGCGCACTTGTGGTTGTGTGGCGCCCTTGCAGCGGCTTCTGGCCGCCGGCAAGTGAAAGCGGCTCCACGCTTAGGCGATGGCGGTGAACGAAGCGGCACTAGTCCCGTGCTTGTGTGCACCACGTTACAGGCTACTAGGAGAGGAAGGTGGTTGACTCTCGCTGGCCTTCCCATGTGCCCTTAGCAGTCGGAAGGAGCAAGCTGAAGCACTGCTGCTTGTGCTGCTCCTTGGTTCCCTTGCAGCCCGCTGGGAAAGCATTGGCGGTCTCTTCTAGGCGCCGAGTTGCACACAGCACCACGGTAAGTGCCTCGGAGAAGGGAAATCCAGATTGCCGCGAGGAGCTGGACGTGGCTTACGTGCAGTAAGGAGAAGGTTAACCAAGGCACTGCCTCTTCAATCTGGCCGCCTCTGCTCTGGTAGCAACTTTTGCAACTCGGCAAAGGGAGAAGCGAGTATGTAGAACGGAGGGCAGCGAGACGCCGTGTGTTATGCGCCCTTTCAGGGCTGCTGCCAGGGGGCTACTTTAAGAACGCTTTTTTCTTCCTCGCGTCCTTCTCGCTTCGCTCTAGCTGCATGGAGTACAGCACAGCGAAGGAGTGAGGACGGGCACTGTCCCAGCTTTTGCCCTGGCGTGCAACGGCTGTGTGCTGCTTTTCCAAGCAGCAAGAGCACAGAGAAGTGAAAGCGATTGTGAAGGAGCTCTTTGGCTGCTCGTGTGCTCTTCGCTGCACTGCGCCGCTCGCAAGCGGCTTCGTTCTTCGCCTTCTGCCGTCCGGAGAGAGCTGAACTCCGGCGGTCAGTTGCAGCTCTGCCCAAGAGCGTGTTCTCAGTTCTGCGGGCAAGCACGCCCTCTTGCCTTGGCTCCGAGTGCAAAGTCCCGAGCCAGCACTCGACTCAGTGCAATGCACCCAGAAAGACGCTCTCGATCGTCTTTCAAGGAGCGATTCCTAACAGCAGAAGCAGCAGAGGCACAAACTGGATGACGAGAAGGGACAATGTAGAACACGCCTCTGTCCCGGCACATTTTCGTGTGCGATTCTTCCCTCCGGGTCTTCGGTCCTTGCGAAGCTCTATGTACTGCGAGCGCTGCTACTTGCAGCTGAGAAGGACCGTGGAGCTAGCGGCGAATTCGGAGAGCGCTAAGCACGAAGTCAAGAAGCGAGACGTGTCCCTGCAATGCGGTCCTAATAGCAGCTTCCTCGCGGCGGGCCCGAGCTCCGGCCACAAAGCATTCTCGTCCTGGCAACGGATCTCTGTGACGGGCGTAGGCGAAAAGCTTTCGTTTTCCATTCGAACTGCGAGAGAGGCAGACTGCTGCACGGAGCTCTGAGAACAAGGGTGCACGCCCTAGGCGGGCTTGGGCAGAAGCAGCGTTCTCTAGCTCTTGGCTGCCGGCGCACTTGTGGTTGTGTGGCGCCCTTGCAGCGGCTTCTGGCCGCCGGCAAGTGAAAGCGGCTCCACGCTTAGACGATGGCGGTGAACGAAGCGGCACTAGTCCCGTGCTTGTGTGCACCACGTTACAGGCTACTAGGAGAGGGAGGTTGTTGACTCTCACTTGCCTTTCCAAGTGCCCTTAGCAGTCGGAAGGAGCAAGCTGAAGCACTGCTGCTTGTGCTGCTCCGTGGTTCCCTTGCAGCCCGCCTGGAAAGCTTTGGCGGTCGCTTCTAGGCGCCGAGTTGCACACAGCACCACGGTAAGTGCCTCGGAGAAGGGAAATCCAGATTGCCGCGAGGAGCTGGACGTGGCTTACGTGCAGTAAGGAGAAGGTTAACCAAGGCACTGCTTCTTCAATCTGGCCGCCTCTGCTCTGGTAGCAACTTTTGCAAGTCGGCAAAGGGAGCCGCGAGTATGTAGAACGGAGGGCAGCGAGACGCCGTGTGTTATGCGCCCTTTCAGGGCTGCTGCCAGGGGGCTACTTTAAGAACGCTTTTTTCTTCCTCGCGTCCTTCTCGCTTCGCTCTAGCTGCATGGAGTACAGCACAGCGAAGGAGTGAGGACGGGCACTGTCCCAGCTTTTGCCCTGGCGTGCAACGGCTGTGTGCTGCTTTTCCAAGCAGCAAGAGCACAGAGAAGTGAAAGCGATTGTGAAGGAGCTCTTTGGCTGCTCGTGTGCTCTTCGCTGCACTGCGCCGCTCGCAAGCGGCTTCGTTCTTCGCCTTCTGCCGTCCGGAGAGAGCTGAACTCCGGCGGTCAGTTTCAGCTCTGCCCAACAGCGTGTTCTCAGTTCTGCGGGCAAGCACGCCCTCTTGCCTTGGCTCCGAGTGCAAAGTCCCGAGCCAGCACTCGACTCAGTGCAATGCACCCAGAAAGACGCTCTCGATCGTCTTTCAAGGAGCGATTCCTAACAGCAGAAGCAGCAGAGGCACAAACTGGATGACGAGAAGGGACAATGTAGAACACGTCTCTGTCCCGGCACATTTTCGTGTGCGATACTTCCCTCCGGGTCTTCGGTCCTTGCGAAGCTCTATGTACTGCGAGCGCTGCTACTTGCAGCTGAGAAGGACCGTGGAGCTAGCGGCGAATTCGGAGAGCGCTAAGCACGAAGTCAAGAAGCGAGACGTGTCCCTGCAATGCGGTCCTAATAGCAGCTTCCTCGCGGCGGGCCCGAGCTCCGGCCACAAAGCATTCTCGTCCTGGCAACGGATCTCTGTGACGGGCGTAGGCGAAAAGCTTTCGTTTTCCATTCGAACTGCGAGAGAGGCAGACTGCTGCACGGAGCTCTGAGAACAAGGGTGCACGCCCTAGGCGGGCTTGGGCAGAAGCAGCGTTCTCTAGCTCTTGGCTGCCGGCGCACTTGTGGTTGTGTGGCGCCCTTGCAGCGGCTTCTGGCCGCCGGCAAGTGAAAGCGGCTCCACGCTTAGACGATGGCGGTGAACGAAGCGGCACTAGTCCCGTGCTTGTGTGCACCACGTTACAGGCTACTAGGAGAGGGAGGTTGTTGACTCTCACTTGCCTTTCCAAGTGCCCTTAGCAGTCGGAAGGAGCAAGCTGAAGCACTGCTGCTTGTGCTGCTCCGTGGTTCCCTTGCAGCCCGCCTGGAAAGCTTTGGCGGTCGCTTCTAGGCGCCGAGTTGCACACAGCACCACGGTAAGTGCCTCGGAGAAGGGAAATCCAGAGTGCAGCGAGGAGCTGGACGTGGCTTACGTGCAGTAAGGAGAAGGTTAACCAAGGCACTGCTTCTTCAATCTGGCCGCCTCTGCTCTGGTAGCAACTTTTGCAAGTCGGCAAAGGGAGCCGCGAGTATGTAGAACGGAGGGCAGCGAGACGCCGTGTGTTATGCGCCCTTTCAGGGCTGCTGCCAGGGGGCTACTTTAAGAACGCTTTTTTCTTCCTCGCGTCCTTCTCGCTTCGCTCTAGCTGCATGGAGTACAGCACAGCGAAGGAGTGAGGACGGGCACTGTCCCAGCTTTTGCCCTGGCGTGCAACGGCTGTGTGCTGCTTTTCCAAGCAGCAAGAGCACAGAGAAGTGAAAGCGATTGTGAAGGAGCTCTTTGGCTGCTCGTGTGCTCTTCGCTGCACTGCGCCGCTCGCAAGCGGCTTCGTTCTTCGCCTTCTGCCGTCCGGAGAGAGCTGAACTCCGGCGATCAGTTTCAGCTCTGCCCAACAGCGTGTTCTCAGTTCCGCGGGCAAGCACGCCCTCTTGCCTTGGCTCCGAGTGCAAAGTCCCGAGCGAGCACTCGACTCAGTGCAATGCACCCAGAAAGACGCTCTCGCTCGTCTTTCAAGGAGCGATTCCTAACAGCAGAAGCAGCAGAGGCACAAACTGGATGACGAGAAGGGACAATGTAGAACACGTCTCTGTCTCGGCACATTATCGTGTGCGATACTTCCCTCCGGGTCTTCGGTCCTTGCGAAGCTCTATGTACTGCGAGCGCTGCTACTCGCAGCTGAGAAGGACCGTGGAGCTAGCGGCGAATTCGGAGAGCTCTTCGCTGCACTGCGCCGCTCGCAAGCGGCTTCGTTCTTCGCCTTCTGCCGTCCGGAGAGAGCTGAACTCCGGCGATCAGTTTCAGCTCTGCCCAACAGCGTGTTCTCAGTTCCGCGGGCAAGCACGCCCTCTTGCCTTGGCTCCGAGTGCAAAGTCCCGAGCGAGCACTCGACTCAGTGCAATGCACCCAGAAAGACGCTCTCGATCGTCTTTCAAGGAGCGATTCCTAACAGCAGAAGCAGCAGAGGCACAAACTGGATGACGTGAAGGGACAATGTAGAACACGTCTCTGTCCCGGCACATTTTAGTGTGCGATTCTTCCCTCCGGGTCATCGGTCCTTGCGAAGCTCTATGTACTGCGAGCGCTGCTACTTGCAGCTGAGAAGGGCCGTGGGGCTAGCAGCGAATTCGGAGAGCGCTAAGCACGTAGTCAAGAAGCGAGACGTGTCCCTGCAATGCGGTGCTAAGAGCAGCTTCCTCGCGGCGGGGGCGAGCTCCGGCTACAAGTCATTCTCGTCCTGGCAACGGATCTCTGTGAAGGGCGTAGGCGAAAAGCTTTCGTTTTCCATTCGAACTGCCAGAGAGGCAGACTGTTGCACGGAGCTCTGAGAACAAAGGTGCACGTCCTAGGCGGGCTTGGGCAGAAGCAGCGTTCTCTAGCTCTTGGCTGCGAGCACACTGCTGGCGGTGGGGCGCCCCTGCAGCGGCTTCTGGCCGCCGGGAAGTGAAAGCGGCGCCAGGCGAGGGGGAGGGAGAGGGCGGTGAACGAAGCGGCACAAGAGCCGTGCTTGTGTGCACCACGATACAGGCTACTAGGAGAGGAAGGTGGTTGACTCTCGCTTTCCTTCGCAAGTGCCCTTAGCATTCGGAAGGAGCTGAACTCCAGCGGTCAGTTTCAGCTCTGCCCAACAGCGTGTTCTCAGTTCAGCTGGCAAGCACGCCCTGTTGCCTTGGCTCCGAATGCATAGTCACTAGCGAGCACTCACTCGTGTGCTCTTCGCTGCACTGCGCCGCTCGCAAGCGGCTTCGTTCTTCGCCTTCTGCCGTCCGGAGAGAGCTGAACTGCAGCGGTCAGTTTCAGCTCTGCCCAAAAGCGTGTTCTCAGTTCTGCGAGCAAGCACGCCCTCTTGCCTTGGCTCCGAGTGCAAAGACCCTAGCGAGCACTCACTCAGTGCAGTGCACCCAGAAAGACGCTCTCGGCTCGTCTTTCAAGGAGCGATTCCTAACAGCAAAGGAAGCAGATGTACAAACTGGATGACGAGAAAGGACAATGTAGAACACGTCTCTGTCCTCGTACATTTTCGTGTGCGATATGTCCCTCCGGGTCTTCGGTCCTTGCGAAGATCTATGTACTGCGAGCGCTGCTACTTGCAGCTGAGAAGGACCGTGGGGCTAGCAGCGAATTCGGAGAGCACTAAGCACGTAGTCAAGAAGCGAGACGTGTCCCTGCAATGCGGTGCTAAGAGCAGCTTCCTCGCGGCGGGGGTGAGCTCCGGCTACAAGTCATTCTAGTTCTGGCAACGGATCTCTGTGAAGGGCGTAGGCGAAAATCTTTCGTTTTCCGTTCGAAGTGCGAGAGAGGCAGACTGTTGCACGGAGCTCTGAGAACAAAGGTGCACGCCCTAGGCGGGCTTGGGCAGAAGCAGCGTTCTCTAGCTCTTGGCTGCCGGCACACTGCTGGCTATGTGGCGCCCCTGCAGGGGCTTCTGGCCGCCGGGAAGTGAAAGCGGCGCCAGGCGAGGGCGAGGGAGAGAGCGGTGAACGAAGCGGCACTAGTCCCGTGCTTGTGTGCACCACGTTACAGGCTACTAGGAGAGGAAGGTGGTTGACTCTCGCTTGCCTTCCCAAGTGCCCTTAGCAGTCGGAAGGAGCAAGCTGAAGCGCTGCTGCTTGTGCTGCTCCTTGGTTCCCTTGCAGCCTGCTGGGAAAGCATTGGCGGTCGCTTCTAGGCGCCGAGTTGCACACAGCACCACGCTAAGTGCCGCGGAGAGGGGAAATCCAGAGTGCAGCGAGGAGCTGGACGTGGCTTACGTGCAGTTAGTAAGGAGAAGGTGAACCTAGGCACTGCCTCTTCAATCTGGCCGCCTCTGCTCTGGTAGCAACTTTTGCAAGTCGGCAGAGGGAGCCGCGAGTATGTAGAACGGAGGGCAGCGAGACGCCGTGTGTTATGCGCCCTT
Source organism: Sturnus vulgaris (assembly GCF_052056855.1). Lineage (NCBI taxonomy): Eukaryota > Metazoa > Chordata > Aves > Passeriformes > Sturnidae > Sturnus > Sturnus vulgaris. Next base: position 289,800 of record NW_028276069.1, read on the forward strand.
TCAGGGCTGCTGCCAGGGGGCTACTTTAAGAACGGCTTCTTCTTCCTCGCGTCCTTCTCGCTTCGCTCTAGCTGCATGGAGTACAGCACAGCGAAGGAGTGAGGACGGGCACTGTCCCAGCTTTTGCCCTGGCGTGCAACGGCTGTGTGCTGCTTTTCCAAGCAGCAAGAGCACAGAGAAGTGAAAGCGATTGTGAAGGAGCTCTTTGGCTGCTCGTGTGCTCTTCGCTGCACTGCGCCGCTCGCAAGCGGCTTCGTTCTTCGCCTTCTGCCGTCCGGAGAGAGCTGAACTCCGGCGATCAGTTTCAGCTCTGCCCAACAGCGTGTTCTCAGTTCCGCGGGCAAGCACGCCCTCTTGCCTTGGCTCCGAGTGCAAAGTCCCGAGCGAGCACTCGACTCAGTGCAATGCACCCAGAAAGACGCTCTCGCTCGTCTTGCAAGGAGCGATTCCTAACAGCAGAAGCAGCAGAGGCACAAACTGGATGACGAGAAGGGACAATGTAGAACACGTCTCTGTCCCGGCACATTTTCGTGTGCGATTCTTCCCTCCGGGTCTTCGGTCCTTGCGAAGCTCTATGTACTGCGAGCGCTGCTACTTGCAGCTGAGAAGGACCGTGGAGCTAGCGGCGAATTCGGAGAGCTCTTCGCTGCACTGCGCCGCTCGCAAGCGGCTTCGTTCTTCGCCTTCTGCCGTCCGGAGAGAGCTGAACTCCGGCGGTCAGTTTCAGCTCTGCCCAACAGCGTGTTCTCAGTTCTGCGGGCAAGCACGCCCTCTTGCCTTGGCTCCGAGTGCAAAGTCCCGAGCCAGCACTCGACTCAGTGCAATGCACCCAGAAAGACGCTCTCGATCGTCTTTCAAGGAGCGATTCCTAACAGCAGAAGCAGCAGAGGCACAAACTGGATGACGAGAAGGGACAATGTAGAACACGTCTCTGTCCCGGCACATTTTCGTGTGCGATACTTCCCTCCGGGTCTTCGGTCCTTGCGAAGCTCTATGTACTGCGAGCGCTGCTACTTGCAGCTGAGAAGGACCGTGGAGCTAGCGGCGAATTCGGAGAGCGCTAAGCACGAAGTCAAGAAGCGAGACGTGTCCCTGCAATGCGGTCCTAATAGCAGCTTCCTCGCGGCGGGCCCGAGCTCCGGCCACAAAGCATTCTCGTCCTGGCAACGGATCTCTGTGACGGGCGTAGGCGAAAAGCTTTCGTTTTCCATTCGAACTGCGAGAGAGGCAGACTGCTGCACGGAGCTCTGAGAACAAGGGTGCACGCCCTAGGCGGGCTTGGGCAGAAGCAGCGTTCTCTAGCTCTTGGCTGCCGGCGCACTTGTGGTTGTGTGGCGCCCTTGCAGCGGCTTCTGGCCGCCGGCAAGTGAAAGCGGCTCCACGCTTAGACGATGGCGGTGAACGAAGCGGCACTAGTCCCGTGCTTGTGTGCACCACGTTACAGGCTACTAGGAGAGGGAGGTTGTTGACTCTCACTTGCCTTTCCAAGTGCCCTTAGCAGTCGGAAGGAGCAAGCTGAAGCACTGCTGCTTGTGCTGCTCCGTGGTTCCCTTGCAGCCCGCCTGGAAAGCTTTGGCGGTCGCTTCTAGGCGCCGAGTTGCACACAGCACCACGGTAAGTGCCTCGGAGAAGGGAAATCCAGAGTGCAGCGAGGAGCTGGACGTGGCTTACGTGCAGTAAGGAGAAGGTTAACCAAGGCACTGCTTCTTCAATCTGGCCGCCTCTGCTCTGGTAGCAACTTTTGCAAGTCGGCAAAGGGAGCCGCGAGTATGTAGAACGGAGGGCAGCGAGACGCCGTGTGTTATGCGCCCTTTCAGGGCTGCTGCCAGGGGGCTACTTTAAGAACGCTTTTTTCTTCCTCGCGTCCTTCTCGCTTCGCTCTAGCTGCATGGAGTACAGCACAGCGAAGGAGTGAGGACGGGCACTGTCCCAGCTTTTGCCCTGGCGTGCAACGGCTGTGTGCTGCTTTTCCAAGCAGCAAGAGCACAGAGAAGTGAAAGCGATTGTGAAGGAGCTCTTTGGCTGCTCGTGTGCTCTTCGCTGCACTGCGCCGCTCGCAAGCGGCTTCGTTCTTCGCCTTCTGCCGTCCGGAGAGAGCTGAACTCCGGCGGTCAGTTTCAGCTCTGCCCAACAGCGTGTTCTCAGTTCTGCGGGCAAGCACGCCCTCTTGCCTTGGCTCCGAGTGCAAAGTCCCGAGCCAGCACTCGACTCAGTGCAATGCACCCAGAAAGACGCTCTCGATCGTCTTTCAAGGAGCGATTCCTAACAGCAGAAGCAGCAGAGGCACAAACTGGATGACGAGAAGGGACAATGTAGAACACGTCTCTGTCCCGGCACATTTTCGTGTGCGATACTTCCCTCCGGGTCTTCGGTCCTTGCGAAGCTCTATGTACTGCGAGCGCTGCTACTTGCAGCTGAGAAGGACCGTGGAGCTAGCGGCGAATTCGGAGAGCGCTAAGCACGAAGTCAAGAAGCGAGACGTGTCCCTGCAATGCGGTCCTAATAGCAGCTTCCTCGCGGCGGGCCCGAGCTCCGGCCACAAAGCATTCTCGTCCTGGCAACGGATCTCTGTGACGGGCGTAGGCGAAAAGCTTTCGTTTTCCATTCGAACTGCGAGAGAGGCAGACTGCTGCACGGAGCTCTGAGAACAAGGGTGCACGCCCTAGGCGGGCTTGGGCAGAAGCAGCGTTCTCTAGCTCTTGGCTGCCGGCGCACTTGTGGTTGTGTGGCGCCCTTGCAGCGGCTTCTGGCCGCCGGCAAGTGAAAGCGGCTCCACGCTTAGACGATGGCGGTGAACGAAGCGGCACTAGTCCCGTGCTTGTGTGCACCACGTTACAGGCTACTAGGAGAGGGAGGTTGTTGACTCTCACTTGCCTTTCCAAGTGCCCTTAGCAGTCGGAAGGAGCAAGCTGAAGCACTGCTGCTTGTGCTGCTCCGTGGTTCCCTTGCAGCCCGCCTGGAAAGCTTTGGCGGTCGCTTCTAGGCGCCGAGTTGCACACAGCACCACGGTAAGTGCCTCGGAGAAGGGAAATCCAGAGTGCAGCGAGGAGCTGGACGTGGCTTACGTGCAGTAAGGAGAAGGTTAACCAAGGCACTGCTTCTTCAATCTGGCCGCCTCTGCTCTGGTAGCAACTTTTGCAAGTCGGCAAAGGGAGCCGCGAGTATGTAGAACGGAGGGCAGCGAGACGCCTTGTGTTATGCGCCCTTTCAGGGCTGCTGCCAGGGGGCTACTTTAAGAACGCTTTTTTCTTCCTCGCGTCCTTCTCGCTTCGCTCTAGCTGCATGGAGTACAGCACAGCGAAGGAGTGAGGACGGGCACTGTCCCAGCTTTTGCCCTGGCGTGCAACGGCTGTGTGCTGCTTTTCCAAGCAGCAAGAGCACAGAGAAGTGAAAGCGATTGTGAAGGAGCTCTTTGGCTGCTCGTGTGCTCTTCGCTGCACTGCGCCGCTCGCAAGCGGCTTCGTTCTTCGCCTTCTGCCGTCCGGAGAGAGCTGAACTCCGGCGATCAGTTTCAGCTCTGCCCAACAGCGTGTTCTCAGTTCCGCGGGCAAGCACGCCCTCTTGCCTTGGCTCCGAGTGCAAAGTCCCGAGCGAGCACTCGACTCAGTGCAATGCACCCAGAAAGACGCTCTCGCTCGTCTTTCAAGGAGCGATTCCTAACAGCAGAAGCAGCAGAGGCACAAACTGGATGACGAGAAGGGACAATGTAGAACACGTCTCTGTCTCGGCACATTATCGTGTGCGATACTTCCCTCCGGGTCTTCGGTCCTTGCGAAGCTCTATGTACTGCGAGCGCTGCTACTCGCAGCTGAGAAGGACCGTGGAGCTAGCGGCGAATTCGGAGAGCTCTTCGCTGCACTGCGCCGCTCGCAAGCGGCTTCGTTCTTCGCCTTCTGCCGTCCGGAGAGAGCTGAACTCCGGCGATCAGTTTCAGCTCTGCCCAACTGCGTGTTCTCAGTTCCGCGGGCAAGCACGCCCTCTTGCCTTGGCTCCGAGTGCAAAGTCCCGAGCGAGCACTCGACTCAGTGCAATGCACCCAGAAAGACGCTCTCGATCGTCTTTCAAGGAGCGATTCCTAACAGCAGAAGCAGCAGAGGCACAAACTGGATGACGTGAAGGGACAATGTAGAACACGTCTCTGTCCCGGCACATTTTAGTGTGCGATTCTTCCCTCCGGGTCTTCGGTCCTTGCGAAGCTCTATGTACTGCGAGCGCTGCTACTTGCAGCTGAGAAGGGCCGTGGGGCTAGCAGCGAATTCGGAGAGCGCTAAGCACGTAGTCAAGAAGCGAGACGTGTCCCTGCAATGCGGTGCTAAGAGCAGCTTCCTCGCGGCGGGGGCGAGCTCCGGCTACAAGTCATTCTCGTCCTGGCAACGGATCTCTGTGAAGGGCGTAGGCGAAAAGCTTTCGTTTTCCATTCGAACTGCCAGAGAGGCAGACTGTTGCACGGAGCTCTGAGAACAAAGGTGCACGTCCTAGGCGGGCTTGGGCAGAAGCAGCGTTCTCTAGCTCTTGGCTGCGAGCACACTGCTGGCGGTGGGGCGCCCCTGCAGCGGCTTCTGGCCGCCGGGAAGTGAAAGCGGCGCCAGGCGAGGGGGAGGGAGAGGGCGGTGAACGAAGCGGCACAAGAGCCGTGCTTGTGTGCACCACGATACAGGCTACTAGGAGAGGAAGGTGGTTGACTCTCGCTTTCCTTCGCAAGTGCCCTTAGCATTCGGAAGGAGCTGAACTCCAGCGGTCAGTTTCAGCTCTGCCCAACAGCGTGTTCTCAGTTCAGCTGGCAAGCACGCCCTGTTGCCTTGGCTCCGAATGCATAGTCACTAGCGAGCACTCACTCGTGTGCTCTTCGCTGCACTGCGCCGCTCGCAAGCGGCTTCGTTCTTCGCCTTCTGCCGTCCGGAGAGAGCTGAACTGCAGCGGTCAGTTTCAGCTCTGCCCAAAAGCGTGTTCTCAGTTCTGCGAGCAAGCACGCCCTCTTGCCTTGGCTCCGAGTGCAAAGACCCTAGCGAGCACTCACTCAGTGCAGTGCACCCAGAAAGACGCTCTCGGCTCGTCTTTCAAGGAGCGATTCCTAACAGCAAAGGAAGCAGATGTACAAACTGGATGACGAGAAAGGACAATGTAGAACACGTCTCTGTCCTCGTACATTTTCGTGTGCGATATGTCCCTCCGGGTCTTCGGTCCTTGCGAAGATCTATGTACTGCGAGCGCTGCTACTTGCAGCTGAGAAGGACCGTGGGGCTAGCAGCGAATTCGGAGAGCACTAAGCACGTAGTCAAGAAGCGAGACGTGTCCCTGCAATGCGGTGCTAAGAGCAGCTTCCTCGCGGCGGGGGTGAGCTCCGGCTACAAGTCATTCTAGTTCTGGCAACGGATCTCTGTGAAGGGCGTAGGCGAAAATCTTTCGTTTTCCGTTCGAAGTGCGAGAGAGGCAGACTGTTGCACGGAGCTCTGAGAACAAAGGTGCACGCCCTAGGCGGGCTTGGGCAGAAGCAGCGTTCTCTAGCTCTTGGCTGCCGGCACACTGCTGGCTATGTGGCGCCCCTGCAGGGGCTTCTGGCCGCCGGGAAGTGAAAGCGGCGCCAGGCGAGGGCGAGGGAGAGAGCGGTGAACGAAGCGGCACTAGTCCCGTGCTTGTGTGCACCACGTTACAGGCTACTAGGAGAGGAAGGTGGTTGACTCTCGCTTGCCTTCCCAAGTGCCCTTAGCAGTCGGAAGGAGCAAGCTGAAGCGCTGCTGCTTGTGCTGCTCCTTGGTTCCCTTGCAGCCTGCTGGGAAAGCATTGGCGGTCGCTTCTAGGCGCCGAGTTGCACACAGCACCACGCTAAGTGCCGCGGAGAGGGGAAATCCAGAGTGCAGCGAGGAGCTGGACGTGGCTTACGTGCAGTTAGTAAGGAGAAGGTGAACCTAGGCACTGCCTCTTCAATCTGGCCGCCTCTGCTCTGGTAGCAACTTTTGCAAGTCGGCAGAGGGAGCCGCGAGTATGTAGAACGGAGGGCAGCGAGACGCCGTGTGTTATGCGCCCTTTCAGGGCTGCTGCCAGGGGGCTACTTTAAGAACGGCTTCTTCTTCCTCGCGTCCTTCTCGCTTCGCTCTAGCTGCATGGAGTACAGCACAGCGAAGGAGTGAGGACGGGCACTGTCCCAGCTTTTGCCCTGGCGTGCAACGGCTGTGTGCTGCTTTTCCAAGCAGCAAGAGCACAGAGAAGTGAAAGCGATTGTGAAGGAGCTCTTTGGCTGCTCGTGTGCTCTTCGCTGCACTGCGCCGCTCGCAAGCGGCTTCGTTCTTCGCCTTCTGCCGTCCGGAGAGAGCTGAACTCCGGCGATCAGTTTCAGCTCTGCCCAACAGCGTGTTCTCAGTTCCGCGGGCAAGCACGCCCTCTTGCCTTGGCTCCGAGTGCAAAGTCCCGAGCGAGCACTCGACTCAGTGCAATGCACCCAGAAAGACGCTCTCGCTCGTCTTTCAAGGAGCGATTCCTAACAGCAGAAGCAGCAGAGGCACAAACTGGATGACGTGAAGGGACAATGTAGAACACGTCTCTGTCCCGGCACATTTTAGTGTGCGATTCTTCCCTCCGGGTCTTCGGTCCTTGCGAAGCTCTATGTACTGCGAGCGCTGCTACTTGCAGCTGAGAAGGACCGTGGAGCTAGCGGCGAATTCGGAGAGCGCTAAGCACGAAGTCAAGAAGCGAGACGTGTCCCTGCAATGCGGTGCTAAGAGCAGCTTCCTCGCGGCGGGCGCGAGCTCCGGCCACAAAGCATTCACGTCCTGGCAACGGATCTCTGTGACGGGCGTAGGGGAAAAGCTTTCGTTTTCCATTCGAACTGCGAGAGAGGCAGACTGTTGCACGGAGCTCTGAGAACAAGGGTGCACGCCCTAGGCGGGCTTGGGCAGAAGCAGCGTTCTCTAGCTCTTGGCTGCCGGCGCACTTGTGGTTGTGTGGCGCCCTTGCAGCGGCTTCTGGCCGCCGGCAAGTGAAAGCAGCGGCAGGCGTGGGCGAGGGCGGTGAACGAAGCGGCACTAGTCCCGTGCTTGTGTGCACCACGTTACAGGCTACTAGGAGAGGGAGGTTGTTGACTCTCACTTGCCTTTCCAAGTGCCCTTAGCAGTCGGAAGGAGCAAGTTGAAGCACTGCTGCTTGTGCTGCTCCGTGGTTCCCTTGCAGCCCGCCTGGAAAGCTTTGGCGGTCGCTTCTAGGCGCCGAGTTGCACACAGCACCACGGTAAGTGCCTCGGAGAAGGGAAATCCAGAGTGCAGCGAGGAGCTGGACGTGGCTTACGTGCATTAAGGAGAAGGTTAACCAAGGCACTGCTTCTTCAATCTGGCCGCCTCTGCTCTGGTAGCAACTTTTGCAACTCGGCAAAGGGAGCCGCGAGTATGTAGAACGGAGGGCAGCGAGACACCGTGTGTTATGCGCCCTTTCAGGGCTGCTGCCAGGGGGCTACTTTAAGAACGCTTTTTTCTTCCTCGCGTCCTTCTCGCTTCGCTCTAGCTGCATGGAGTACAGCACAGCGAAGGAGTGAGGACGGGCACTGTCCCAGCTTTTGCCCTGGCGTGCAACGGCTGTGTGCTGCTTTTCCAAGCAGCAAGAGCACAGAGAAGTGAAAGCGATTGTGAAGGAGCTCTTTGGCTGCTCGTGTGCTCTTCGCTGCACTGCGCCGCTCGCAAGCGGCTTCGTTCTTCGCCTTCTGCCGTCCGGAGAGAGCTGAACTCCGGCGGTCAGTTTCAGCTCTGCCCAACAGCGTGTTCTCAGTTCTGCGGGCAAGCACGCCCTCTTGCCTTGGCTCCGAGTGCAAAGTCCCGAGCGAGCACTCGACTCAGTGCAATGCACCCAGAAAGACGCTCTCGATCGTCTTTCAAGGAGCGATTCCTAACAGCAGAAGCAGCAGAGGCACAAACTGGATGACGAGAAGGGACAATGTAGAACACGTCTCTGTCCCGGCACATTATTGCGTGCGATACTTCCCTCCGGGTCTTCGGTCCTTGCGAAGCTCTATGTACTGCGAGCGCTGCTACTTGCAGCTGAGAAGGGCCGTGGAGCTAGAGGCGAATTCGGAGAGCGCTAAGCACGTAGTCAAGAAGCGAGACGTGTCCCTGCAATGCGGTGCTAAGAGCAGCTTCCTCGCGGCGGGGGCGAGCTCCGGCTACAAGTCATTCTCGTCCTGGCAACGGATCTCTGTGAAGGGCTTAGGCGAAAAGCTTTCGTTTTCCGTTCGAACTGCGAGAGAGGCAGACTGTTGCACGGAGCTCTGAGAACAAAGGTGCACGCCCTAGGCGGGCTTGGGCAGAAGCAGCGTTCTCTAGCTCTTGGCTGCCGGCACACTGCTGGCTATGTGGCGCCCCTGCAGCGGCTTCTGGCCGCCGGGAAGTGAAAGCGGCGCCAGGCGAGGGCGAGGGAGAGAGCGGTGAACGAAGCGGCACAAGAGCCGTGCTTGTGTGCACCACGTTACAGGCTACTAGGAGAGGAAGGTGGTTGACTCTCGCTTTCCTTCGCAAGTGCCCTTAGCATTCGGAAGGAGCTGAACTCCAGCGGTCAGTTTCAGCTCTGCCCAACAGCGTGTTCTCAGTTCAGCTGGCAAGCACGCCCTTTTGCCTTGGCTCCGAGTGCATAGTCACTAGCGAGCACTCACTCAGTGCAATGCACCCAGAAAGACGCTCTCGCTTGTCTTTCAAGGAGCGATTCCTAACAGCAGAAGCAGCAGAAACACAAAGTGGATGACGAGAAGGGACAATGTAGAACACGTCTCTGTCCTGTCACATTTTCGTGTGAGATATGTCCCTCCGGGTCTTCGGTCCTTGCGAAGCTCTATGTACTGCGAGCGCTGCTACTTGCAGCTGAGAAGGGCCGTGGGGCTAGCAGCGAATTCGGAGAGCGCTAAGCACGTAGTCAAGAAGCGAGACGTGTCCCTGCAATGCGGTGCTAAGAGCAGCTTCCTCGCGGCGGGGGCGAGCTCCGGCTACAAGTCATTCTCGTCCTGGCAACAGATCTCTGTGAAGGGCTTAGGCGAAAAGCTTTCGTTTTCCGTTCGAAGTGCGAGAGAGGCAGACTGTTGCACGGAGCTCTGAGAACAAAGGCGCACGTCCTAGGCGAGCTTGGGCAGAAGCAGCGTTCTCTAGCTCTTGGCTGCCGGCACACTGCTGGCTATGTGGCGCCCCTGCAGCGTCTTCTGGCCGCCGGCAAGTGAAAGCGGAGCCAGGCGTAGGCGTGGGCGAGGGCGGTGAACGAAGCGGCACAAGAGCCGTGTTTGTGTGCACCACGTTACAGGCTACTAGGAGAGGAAGGTGGTTGACTCTCGCTTGCCTTCCCAGGTGCCCTTAGCAGTCGGAAGGAGCTGAACTCCAGCGGTCAGTTTCAGCTCTGCCCAACAGCGTGTTCTCAGTTCAGCTGGCAAGCACGCCCTGTTGCCTTGGCTCCGAGTGCATAGTCACTAGCGAGCACTCACTCGTGTGCTCTTCGCTGCACTGCGCCGCTCGCAAGCGGCTTCGTTCTTCGCCTTCTGCTGTCCGGAGAGAGCTGAACTCCAGCGGTCAGTTTCAGCTCTGCCCAAAAGCGTGTTCTCAGTTCTGCGAGCAAGCACGCCCTCTTGCCTTGGCTCCGAGTGCAAAGACCCTAGCGAGCACTCACTCAGTGCAGTGCAACCAGAAAGATGCTCTCGCTTGTCTTTCAAGGAGCGATTCCTAACAGCAAAGGAAGCATATGTACAAACTGGATGACGAGAAAGGACAATGTAGAACACGTCTCTGTCCTCGTACATTTTCGTGTGCGATATGTCCCTCCGGGTCTTCGGTCCTTGCGAAGCTCTATGTACTGCGAGCGCTGCTACTTGCAGCTGAGAAGGACCGTGGGGCTAGCAGCGAATTCGGAGAGCGCTAAGCACGTAGTCAAGAAGCGAGACGTGTCCCTGCAATGCGGTGCTAAGAGCAGCTTCCTCGCGGCGGGGGCGAGCTCCGGCTACAAGTCATTCTCGTCCTGGCAACAGATCTCTGTGAAGGGCTTAGGCGAAAAGCTTTCGTTTTCCGTTCGAAGTGCGAGAGAGGCAGACTGTTGCAC